>NW_026577919.1:0-315533 GCF_029407905.1 Bubalus kerabau | reverse complement strand
GCTGCTGACTTAGACTTGAGGCGGGGTGTACGCCCTGCTGGTCTCTAGCCAGATATTCTACAGGCACTAGCAGTCAGCTCAGGAAAGAAAGGCACTGTCTCAGGGAATGGCACCAGGCCCCTCCCCCACGACATGCCTTGAGGTCACATTGGCAGCAGGTGAGTCATCCTGGGCCAAAAACTGATTGACATGAATCTTGAAGGAAGGCAGTATTCCAGGCAAATATATCATTTCCTTAACATAGATTAGGAGAACAAGGTACGAGGAAAACATACTGTTTTGTTCAAGTCGCTTCTGAGCCTATTGGGGGAACCGACCTGAAGCCAGAGTCCAGCAGATATACATAGCATATTTACATCTCTTAAGACAAACATTTCCTCAGGAACAAATGCATTGCTTAGCTCAAGGTTTGTCTGCGAAATTCTTACACATCAGGAGATGGCTCCGAGCTGGGTTTCTACACACAAGAACATGAATGCAAAGGACAAGCCTGCACAGCCCATCTGCCCCCCTCCCCCACAGCCAGCAGCATTTCCAAGTGACCTCCTAAGGCCTTCCCCAAAATACAGGGGCACCTCTGGGTTTCCTGTTTCCCTCACTTCGAAAACTTTTCTTAAAAAAAAAAAAATCCTGCACACTTCTTGATAGAATGCCACAGTGCAAGGAAAACAGGCCTTCAATACTTAAACCTCCCTGTGCCAAACACTTGGGGCTTGGTTTTGTTTTGTTTTGTTTTTTAATTACACCACCACATAATTTAAACTTTTTACAATTTCTAATTATTCAGTACCAAAACACCAAACTTTTATTGCACAAGGTCCCCATGAAAAGGCCCACGCATCAGGACAGCCACAGATTCTGCCATGAAAGGGCAGCAAGGTGCCCTCCCCACTTCTTTGCTGCCTGGGCGGCCACCAGGGTTTGAAATCCATGCACCCTACTAAGTTTCTAGGGTGCAATCCGTGGACCCTTCCCTTTCCCATCCCAGCAGGTGCTCAAGGGCCCGCTGGCTTACAAAGTGCCAGAAGCAGGGCTGGGCCAGCCGGCCAGAGTTCAGTGTTCTGTCCCTTGGACTTCCAGGGGACACTAGGCTGCTTGGGAAAACCGTGCAGACTGAGATTTTTCAGCAAAGGGGTGGAGCGGTAAAGGCCTTGACACCAAGGGCGAGGCCTTTCTGCAACCGCCAGGATGGGGAGCTCCGAGAATGTGCCAACAGAGGGCGGAATACTTGGTTCCCTGCTCCAAGCAGTCCCAGTTCCCTGACCTGTGGCCCGCAGCCCTCCGCTGCACCCACTAGATGTGGATCCTTGGGGACACAGGAGCGTAGGAAATGGGCGTTCCCAGCCGCAGTTGCAACCCCCGAGAGCGCAACTGGGAACCCCTCCCCATCCCCCCCATGAGCCGACCCCCGCCCCACGCCGCCAGGGTTAGCCCCGCCCCTGCCGCGCTCCCGGCGCGTTCCCAGCCGCAGTGGCGACCCCCGGGAGCACAACTGGGACCGACCCCCACCCAAAGCCATCGGAATCTCGACCCGTGCAGCCCGGGTTTACTCAGTCCCGGGTGCGCTCCCGGCGCATTTTCAGCCTCAGTGTCCACCTCCGAGAGCACAACTGGGAAGCCCGCCCCCACCCCCGCCAGAAGCCGACCCCCGCCCCACGCCGCCCGCGTTCGCCCCGCCCCTGCACGGTCCAGGTACCTTCCCAGCTTCTAGCGTTCACGCCAGGGTAGGAGCAGGATGTAGGAGTATGGGAGATGTGTCTGGAGCCTGACAGCCTCAGCTCCGCTCTGGCCTGCCCTTTGGACCTAGGAGCCAGGCCAACTTGCAGAGGGCTTAGGGCCCCATTGTATGCAAACTACCAAGGCCTACGCAAGGAGAGCTCTGTCCGAGGGAAGGGAAGCGCCCCAGGCTGCATTCCCAAGCTGTTGTTTAGCCGCCCAGACTCAGCGCTGCACAGGGGTAATCAGGCTCTCTGTGCCCGCAGCTTCACACACAGGTGTGTCTCCGTAGGAATCAAGAAAGATCCTGACAGAGTGAGGTTCATTAGAGCTATACTAAAGAGCAAAGGCTTGTCCATGTGGTCTTGCCTTCCCCTGTGCCTTTGGGTCTCCAGGCTCGGCCCCAGCTCCGTGGAAACAACCCCTGAGAAAATATCTTCAAGATCCACTTTTCCCAGTGTCTGGGAACCGGGGTTCGTAGGAGGAGAGAAAAGCACACCTCCATAGGGAACGAAAAGGCAGCCCACCTGCCTGTGTTTTGAAGCCTCTATTTGGAAGGAATGGGTTAGCTTCTCCTAAAGGAGACCTCCAGATCTGCTCAGAAGTCGGTAATTCCAGAGGCAGGGTACTGGTTCCTGATTGCCCTTTGCTAGCCTTGCAAAGATATTCCTAGACTCTAGAGTTATTTTCCATGAAGGAGCAGGCTTCGGGAATGTGTCAGACGGGACTGGCTCCTTATTGACCTCAGCTCAGCTATTGCCTTTCCATTCAAACTAGGACAAGGCCCTACTTTATGAAGGGTAAGGGTCTTCTTCTTTGCAAACTGCCAAGGGCTACAGCAATGAGACCTCTGTCAAGGTGAGGGAAGCCTAAGAGGATGGATTCTCAAGCAGGTGCTTTGCCACAAAGCATCAGCACCCCACGGAGAGAATCAAGCTCCCTGTGCACCAATGTTGGGAGTGTAGCTTCACACACAGAGTTGTCTCTATAGGAGCCAAGAATGTTCCTGAGAGATTAGGTTCACTAAACCTCTCCTACAGAGCATAGACCTGTCCATGTGGTTTTGCCTTCCCCTGTGAGTTGGGTCCTCGAGGTCCGCCAAACCTCCGGGGAAACTGTCCCTGAGAAAAGATCTCCAGGAACCGCTTCGCCGAGGCTGGGAAATGCTGTTCACATGAAGTAAGGCAAGCGAATCTCCTGCAGAGAAAAAGAGGCCTTACAGTCCCTGGAGGAGCAGGCTGCCAGAGTGTGTGAAACCTGACTGTTGCCTTACTGGCCTCAGCTCCACCATTGCCTGTTCATCCGAGCTAGCACCCAGGCCTACTTGGAAAAGCGTTTGGGTGCAGATTTCTACAAAGTGCCAAGGGCTACAGCAGTGAGAATTCTCTCGGTGGTAAGGGAGAGCATTTTATGGATTCTCAAGCTGTTTTCTGAATGACAGCGTCAAAATGAACAGAGAGAATCAGGCTCACTCTGCCCCTATGTTAGGTATGCAGCTTCACACACAGAGGTGTCTCTGTAGGAGCCAAGAATGCTCCTGAGAGATGAGGTTCACTAGAGGTCTGCTACAGAGCATAGACCTGTCCATGTGGTCTTGCCTTCCCCTGTGCCTTTGGGCCCTGGGCTCGGCCCCAGCTCCGTGGAAACAACCCCTGAGAAAATATCTTCAAGATACGCTTTTCCCAGAGGCTGGGAACTGGGGTTCATAGGAGGAGAGAAAAGCAAGCCTCCTTCGGGCACGAAAGGCAGCCAACCTGCCTGTGTTTTGAAGCCTCTATTTGGAAGGAATGGGTTAGCTTCTCCTAAAGGAGACCTCCAGATCTGCTCAGAAGTCGGTAATTCCAGAGGCAGGGTGCTGGTTCCTGACTGCCCTTTGCCAGCCTTGCAAAGACATTCCAACATTCTAGAGTTATATTCCATGAAGGAGCAGGCTTCGGGAATGTGTCAGAGGGGACTGGCTCCTTATTGGCCTCAGCTCAGCTATTGCGTTTCCATTCAAACTAGGACAAGGGCCTACTTTATGAAGGGTAAGGGTCTTCTTCTTTGAAACTGCCAAGGGCTACAGCAATGAGACCTCTGTCAAAGCGAGGGAAGCCTAAGAGGATGGATTCTCAAGCAGGTGCTTTACTACAAAGCATCAGCAACCCACGGAGAGAACCAAGATCCCTGTTCCCCAATGTTGGGAGTGTAGCTTCACACACAGAGTTGTCTCTATAGGAGCCAAGAATGTTCCTGAGAGATTAGGTTCACTAAACCTCTCCTACAGAGCATAGACCTGTCCATGTGGTTTTGCCTTCCCCTGTGAGTTGGGTCCCTGAGGTCCGCCACACCTCCGGGGAAACTGTCCCTGAGAAAAGATCTCCAGGAACCGCTTCGCTGAGGCTGGGAAACGCTGTTCACAGGAAGTAACGCAAGCGAATCTCCTGCAGAGAAAAAGAGGCCTTACTGTCCCTGGAGGAGCAGGCTGCCAGAGTGTGTGAAACCTGACTGTTGCCTTACTGGCCTCAGTTCCACCATTGCCTGTTCCTCCGAACTAGGACCCAGGCCTATTTGGAGAAGCGTTTGGCTGCGGATTTCTACAAAGTGCCAAGGGCTACAGCAGTCAGAATTCTCTCAGCGGTAAGGGAGAGCATTTTATGGATTCTCAAGCTGTTTTCTGAACGACAGGGTCAAAATGAACTGAGAGAATCTGGCTCTCTGTGCCCCTATGTTAGGTACACAGCTTCACACACAGAAGTGTCTCTATAGGAGCCAAGAATGTTCCTGAGAGATGAGGTTCACTAGAAGTCTGCTACAGAGCATAGACCTGTCCATATGGTTTTGCCTTGCCCTGTGAGTTGGGTCCCCGAGGTCCGCCCCAGCTCAGGGGAAGGAGCCCCTGAGAAAAGATCTCCAGGGACCGCTATTCCCCCAGGCTGGCAAACGCAGTTCACAGGAGGTAACACAAGCGAGCCTCCTGCAAGGCACAACAGGCCTTAGTCTCCCTGGATGATCAGGCTGCCAGAGTGTGTGAGACCTGACTGGTGCCTTACTGGCCTCAGCTCCGCCATTGCGTGTTTCTCCGAACTAGGACCCAGGCCTACTAGGAGAAGGGTTTGGGTATGGATTTCTAAATACTGCCAAGGGGTATAGCAATGAGAACTGTGTCACGGGTAAGGAAGAGCATTGTATGGATTTTCAAGCTGTTGTTTGAATGACAGCTTCAAAGCTGCACAGAGAGAATCAGACTCTGTGTCTCCATGTTCGGTACACAGCTTCACAGACAGGGGTGTCTCCATAGGAAACAAGAACGTTCCTGACAGAGTGAAGTTCACTAGAGCTCTCCTAGAGAGCAGAGACTTGTCCATGTGGTTTTTCTTCCCCTGTGCGTTTGGGGCTCCAGGCTCGGCCCCAGCTCCGTGGAAACAACCCCTGAGAAAAGATCTTCAAGATCCGCTTTTCCAGAGGCTGGGATGTGGGGTTCATAGGAGGCGGGAAAAGCAGGCCTCCTTCAGAGATCAAGAGGCAGCCAAGCGGCCTGCGTTTTGAAGCCTCTATTTGGAAGAATGGGTTAGCTTCCCCTAAGGGAGACCTCCAGATCTGTTCAGAAGTCGGTAATTCCAGAGGCAGGGTGCAGGCTCCTGACTGCCCTTTGCCAGCCTTGCAGAGACATTCCTAGATTACAGCGTTATTTTCCATGAAGGAGCAGGCTTCGGGAATATGTCAGACTTGACTGGCGCCTTATTGGCCTCAGCTCAGCTCTTGCCTTTCCTTTCAAACTAGGACAAGGGCCCACTTTATGAAAGGTAAGGGTCCTCTTCTTTCCAAACTGCCAAGGGCTACAGCAATGAGACCTCTGTCAAGGCGAGGGAAGCGTAAGCTGATGGATTCTCAAGCAGGTGCTTTGCCACAAAGCATCAGCACCCCACGGAAAGAATCTGCCTCCCTTTGCCCCTACGTTGCGTGTGTAGCTACACGCACAGAGGTGTCTCGATAGGAGCCAAGAATGTTCCTGAGAGAGGAGGTTCACTGTTGGGGGCCAGAGTGAGGCACTCCGCCCATGGCAAAGGTCATGAGGAAGGAGGCTCGACATACATAAAGGTGGGATCGAGCCTCAGGAGTCCCCCTGGAAATCCTCGAGCATCTACCCCCATCACCAGAGCCTGCCTACCTTACTACTTTGTGCTCTCACCTACACCTCTGACTTTACGGGGGGCTGTCCCCCACCACCTCTTTCGGAGAAGGAGTTAACCTAGAGCTCCAGTTGATAAAAACCCCTGGGTGTGACAAGAGTGTTTTAACCTACAAACTCCTCTGAAGGTTCTCTAGCCTGCCTGACAGGCTTGTCCGGCCACATGTGATTGCTCACAGCCTCCCAACCATGAGAGGCACGAGATGCTTTAAACCTTCTAAAAACAGGTTCCTTAGAAAAGTTAGAAAATTATTAGTATAAGTATAATGGGCTGATTAGAAATCATATTGGTGAAGGGTTTTTCATTTGTTGAGCTGATGTTTACTGCTAAGTCTCCACATCCCCTGCCCTTATACACATTAATGAATATATAGAAGAAATAAGTATTAACCTTTGATATAAATCACGTTAGACCTTAGGCTAAGTAAATTCTTTCCTTAACTAAAACCCACTACACCCTCACCCTATAGGAATGTAACTTTATTTGGGTGGCGTCTGTTTTAAGAATAATCACCCCTGGAGAAATAAGTGTCCTGGTTGACTGACCGCTGTCACAAGGAGAGGGTCGTAAATTGTCAGCAGGACCCCGGCCAGAAGATGATGTAACACCCCTAAGACCTCTGTATACTTTGGTATGAAGCACCTGACTTTGATAAAAGTCAGGACTGCTGACCCCACGTGACTTTTGCATAACATCTCAGTGTATAAAAGTAGACCATGGAAAATAAAGAATTGGGATCAGTTTCTCGAAATACTGGTCTCCCCATGTCTCTCTCTCTCTCTCACTCTGGTTGAGTCTCCATCTGGAGCGCGGAACCCACCAAGCTTACTAATTTTGCCTGGGCTTCTAAGATCCGACCGGGGAGGCCTCAGTGTCTCCTCTCCTTCGGGAGAACGGAAGGACGCCTGCGGCCTACATAAGTGGTGCAAGCTTCTTGTCTTGAAGTTTTATTGGTCCCCCACGTAAACCAAGCTACTCAGCCTCTTTTCTCCACTGAATTTTCCTACTGAGCTATCCTCATTTTATTACTCTTTATATCCTTAATTAACGTTTAATTAAGCAGTTGTTCCCTGACCCTCGCCTACGCCGTCTCTGCTTCAAATACCCTGGATCAGCTGGGGCTGGACCCCGGCAGTTCACTAGAGATCTTCTACAGAGCATAGACCTGTCCATTTGGTTTTGCCTTCCCCTGTGAGTTGGGTCCCCGAGGTCCGCCCCAACTCCGGGGAAACAGCCCCTGAGAAAAGATCTCCAGGAACTGCTTTCCGCCCAGGCTGGGAAACGCTGTTCACAGGAAGTAAGGCAAGCGAGCCTCCTGAAGGGAAATAGAGGCCTTACTGTCCCTGGAGGAGCAGGCTGCCAGAGTGTGTGACACCTGACTGGTGCCTTACTGGCCTCAGCTCCGCTATTGCATGTTCATCTGAACTTGAACCCAGGCCTACTTGGAGAAGTGTTTGTGTGCCGATTTCCAGAAACTGCGAAGGGCTACAGCAATGATAACTCTCTCAGTGGTAAGGGAGAGCATTGTGTGGATTCTCAATTTGTTGTTTGAACGACAGCGTCAAAGCTGCACAGAGAGAATCAGGTCTCTGTGTCTCTATGTTGGCAATGCAGCTTCCCACACAGAGATGTCCCCGTTGGAGCCAAGAACATTCCCCACAGACTGAGGTTCACTAGAGCACTCCTAGAGAGCAAAGACTTATCCATGCGGTTTTCCCTTCCCCTGTGTGTGTGGGTCTCTGGGATCAGCCCCTGCTCCTTGGAAACAGCCTCTGAGAAAAGATCTCCAAGAACCTCTTATCACCCAGGCTGGGAAGTGGAGTTCACAGGAGGTGGGATAAGCAAGCTTCCTTCGGCAAGAAGAGACAGCCAACCGGCCTGTGTTTGGAAGCCTATATTTGCAAGGAATGGGTTAGTTTCTCCTGACCGAGACCGCCAGATGTGCTGAGAAGATAGAAATTCCAGAGGCAGGGTCGAGGTTCCTGACTGCCCTTTGCCAGCCTTGCAAAGACATTCCCAGATTCTAACGTTATTTTCCATGAAGGAGCAGGCATCGGGAATATGTCAGACTTGACTGGCGCCTTACTGGCCTCAGCTCAGCTACTGCCTTTCCATTCAAACAAGGACAAAGGCCTACTTGGTGAAGGGTAAGGGTCTGCTTCTTTCCAAACTGCCAAGGACTACAGCAATGAGACCTCTGTCAAGGTGAGGGAAGCCTATGCGGATGGATTCTTAGCAGGTGCTTTGCCACAAAGCATCAGCACCCACGGAGAGAATCAGACTCCCTTTGCCACTATGTTGGGTGTGTAGCTTCATGCACAGAGGTGTCTCTGTAGAAGCCAAGAATGTTCCTGAGAGATGAGGTTCACTAGAGCTCTCCTACAGAGCATAGACCTGTCCATGTGGTTTTGTCTTCCCCTGTGAGTTGGGCCTCCGAGGTCCGACCCAGCTCCAGGGAAACAGCCCCTGAGAAAAAATCTCCAGGAACAGCTTTGCGCCCAGGCTGGGAAATGCAGTTCACAGGAGGCAAGGCAAGCGAGCCTCCTACAGGGAAAAAGAGGCCTTACTGCTCCTGGACGATCAGGCTGCAAGAGTGTGTGAGACCTCACTTGTGCCTTACTGGCCTCAGCTCCGCCGTTGCCTGTTATTCCGAGCTAGGACCCAGGCCTACTTGGAGAAGGGTTAGGGTGCGGATTTCTACAAACTGTCAAGGACGACAGCAATGAGAATTCTCTTAGCAGTAAGGGAGAGCATTGTATGGATTCTCAAGCTGTTGTTTGAATGACAGCTTCAAAGCTACACAGAGAGAATCAGGCTCTCTGTTCCCCTATTTTGGCTGTGCAGCTTCACACACAGAATTTGACTCTGTTGGAGCCAGAAATATTCCTGAAAGACTTAGGCTCACCAAAGCTGTCCTCCAGAGCAAAGACATTGGATGTGGTTTTGCCTTCCCTTGTCAGTATGGGTCCCCTAGCTTGGCCCCAGCTCCGGGGATACAGCCTCTGAAAAAAATCTTCCAAGAAGCGATTTTCCTCCAGGCTGTTAAGCGGAATTCGCAGTTTGCAAGTTAAGGAAGCCTGCTTCGTGGAAGAGCAAGCAGCCAACTGGCCCTGTGTTAGGAAGCCTGTATTTGAAAGGAATGGGTTAGCTTCTACAGCGGGAGAACCTCAGATCTGCTCAGGGGACTGAAATACTAGAGTCAGGGTCGAGGTTCTCCCTTGTCCTTTGTGCACCTTGCAAAGACATTCCTAGCTTCTAGCGTTAGTGTCCCTGTAGTAGCAGGCTGCAGGAGCGTGTGATAAATGACTGCCGCGTTCCTGTCCTCAGCTCCGCTATTGACTTTCTATTCGAACTAGAACCCAGGCCTACTTTGAGAGGGGTTAGGGTCCAGTGTTTTCAAACTGCCAAGGGCTACGGCAATGCGAGCTCTGTCAGAGGTAAGAAAAGAGAAATTGGTTGGATTCTTCAGCTGCTGCGTGGCTGCACAGCTTCCGCGCCGCATGGAGAGCATGAGGCTCCTTGTGGCCCTATTTTGGGTATGCAGCAACATGCACACAGAATGTCTGTGTTCACTTATGTACAGGCTTATGAACACTAGAGCTCTCCTACAGAGCAAAGACCACTCAGTGGGCTCCAAGAGATACCTGTCGCGACTCGAGAAGAGAGTGGAATCCTTTGCTTCCCCTCGAGATGAGGCCTGACTCCCCGGGTGAGTATGGAATGCAACCCCAAATCCCTGTCGCCTATGGAGAGGAACATTAAGTCCTGGATACAAGCCTAGATGAAGTCTAGTTTGCCCTTCAGTGAATGGAGCCCAATCCCCAGCTCTCCCTGGCAACTCGAATGGAAGATTAGACTTCCTGGGCCAACACAAGAGGAAGCCTGAATTCCCCGTCGTAACTCGAGAATCCCACCGCAACTCGAGAAAAACCACGTGCTTCCCTCGTCATCGCAAGATGAGGCCCTTTGTCCGCTACAGCATCTCAAGAGAAGTCCCACGTTCCATCCTGAAGTGCGAAACGGTACTTGGCACCCTTGATGCGACCCCAAAATTTCCACGACATACCAGACTCACTCAAGGGGAACACCGAGGTTCCCGGCACCACTTCATCTGAGCCCCTTTTCCTCTCCTGATTGCGACAGGAGGGTCGACTCCCCTTCTCTGTCTGCAAGGGGTTCCCGACCTTCCGGGCGCACCTCAGGATGAGGCCGGTCTCATGAGGAAGTTCGAGACATAGCCTCGTGGGTGGTGCCACATGTCGAAAGACCCCAATTTCACGGTCCACTCTTGAAAAGAACCCGATGCCAGCACACCTCTTTGAAGGAAAACCTGTGGATGAAGGCACAACACGAAGGGGCACTGACACCCGCGTGCATCATCCAGAAAAAACCGCAGGTCCCACAGACATTTCGACAAGTGGCCTGTCACCCTGTAAACAACTCGAAAGGCAAACGAAGGTCCATTCCTCAACAGAAGACTAGGTGTGACTCTCTTGTCCCTATTCTGCAGGGACCATGGGATCCGAGTCAGAAACGGAGAGGAAGCCTGAGGTTCCTGCGTCCACTCGAGATGAAGCCCTCTTCCATTGCACCACAACCAGTGGAGTCCCGAGAGGCCCCTACCAACTCCACAGTATCCCTGAGTTCTCAGAGGCACAAAAAGAAGCTCCCTGAGGTCACAGGCACAAGTCGAGGGACCCCTGGGTTTTCTGCCGTGACTCGAGAAAGACCTCGAGAGTGCTTCAAAATGTGTTGAGTCGCGATTCCCCTACCATGACTCGAGAGCCATGACACGCTCCCCCTCGCCACCCGCATGGAGACCTGACTAACCTGGCACTGCACGAGAGGCTCCATGAGTTCCTCATCGTACCTCGTGAGGAAACCCACACTGGCGCGGCAGCTCGAGGAAACACATGAGACACCCCGGTCATCGCGAGATGAGGGCCTTATTTTCCCGCATGGCCTGGAGACCAATCACGAGTCCTCTCTCCAAACTGAAGAGGAGGCTGGACTACCTTGAAGCCGCTCAGGGGGCTCCAAGAGATCCGCGTCGCGACTCGAGAGGAGAGCGGAGTCCTTGGCTTCCCCTCGAGACGAGGCCTGACTCCCCGGGGGAGCCTGGAATGCAACCCCGAGATCCTTGCCTTCCCTGGAGAGCAATATTAGGTCCCGGACACACGCCTAGGTGAGGTCTCTTGGCCCCTGCAATGACTCGAGCGCAACCCCCAGCTTTCCCTCGCAACTCGAGGGAAAGATTGGGCTTCCCAGGGCCAACCCAAGAGGAAGGCTGAGATCCCTATCGTAACTCGAGAATCCCGCCGCAACTCGAGAAAAACCACGTGGTTCCCACCTCTTGGCAAGATGAGGCCCTTGCCCGGGACGGCGTCTCAAGGGAAGTCCCCTGTTCCGCCCTGAAGGGTGAAACGGTCCTTGAGAGCCTACCTGCGACACCCAAAAGTTCCTCGACACGCCGTGTTCCCTCGAGGGGAACACCGAGTGTCCCGGCACTGCTTCATCTGAGACCCTTCTCCCCTCCGGAACGCGACAGGAGAGTCGATTCCCCTGCGTGGTCTGGAAGGGGTTTCCGGCCTTCCCGGCGCACCTCAGGATGAGGCCGGTCTCACGAGGAAATTCGAGACGAGCCACGTGGGTGGTGACACATGCCGAACGCCCCCGATTCCACGGTCCGCTCTTGAGAAGGACCCGAGGCCCAGACCCCTCTTCGAAGGCAACCCTGTGGGTGAAGGCACAACACGAAGGGGCACTGCCACCCCCGTGCATCGTCCGCAAAGACCCGCGGGTTCCACACACAGCTCGACGAGGGGCCTGAGACCCCCTGAGCAACTCGAGAGGCCAGCGGGGTTCCCTTCCTCAGACAAGACGAGGCCTGACTCTTGTGTCCCAACTCTGCAGGGACGCTGCGGTCGGAGTCCGAAACGGAGAGGAAACCTGAGGTTCCTGCCTCCCCTCGAGGTGAGTACCTCTTCCGTTGCGCCAGACCCAGCGGAGTCCCGAGGGGCCCCGCCACTTCCACAGGATCATTCGCTTCTCAGAGGCACCCTGGAAAGTTCCCTAAGGTCCCCGGCAGAAGGCGAGGGTAACGAGGGTTTCCCGCCGCCACCCGAGAAAGACCTCGAATCCTTCAATGCGTCTCGAGGACCTAGTCCCCTCCCGTGAACTCGAGAGCAATGAAGCGCTCCCCCTCGCCACGCGCATGGAGACCTGACTTCCCTGGCGCCGCACAAGAGGCTCCCTGAGATCCTCGTCGTGCCACAGGAGAAAACCCCCACGGGCGCTGCATCTCGAGGAAACACATGAGACACCCCGGTCATCGCGAGATGAGGGCCTTATTTTCCCGCATGGCCTGGAGACCAATCACGAGTCCTCTCTCCAAACTGAAGAGGAGGCTGGACAACCTTGAAGCCGCTCAGGGGGCTCCAAGAGATCCGCGTCGCGACTCGAGAGGAGAGCGGAGTCCTTGGCTTCCCCTCGAGACGAGGCTTGACTCCCTGGGGGAGCCTGGAATGCAACCCCGAGATCCCTGCCTTCCCTGGAGAGGAATATTAGGTCCCGGACACACGCCTAGGTGAGGTCTCTTCGGCCCTGCAGTGACTCGAGCGCAACCCCCAGCTTTCCCTCGAAACTCGGGGGGAAGTTTGGGCTTCCCAGGGCCAACCCAAGGGGAAGCCTGAGATACCCGTCGTAACTCGAGAATCCCGCAGGAACTCGAGTAAAACCACGTGGTTCCCACCTCTTGGCAAGATGAGGCCCTTCCCTGCAACGGCGTCTCAAGGGAAGTCCCCTGTTACGCCCTGAAGTGCGAAACGGTCCCTGACAGCATTCCTGCGACCCCCAAAAGTTCCCCGACACGCCGGGTTAACTCGAGGGGAACACCGAGGGTCCCGGCACCGCTTCCTCTGAGCCCCTTCTCCCCTCCTGATCGCGACAGGAGAGGCGATTCCCCTGCGTGGTCTGGAAGGGGTTCCCGGCCTTCCCGGCGCACCTCAGGATGAGGCCGGTCTCACGAGGAAATTCGAGACGAGCCACGTGGGTGGGGCCACATGCCGAACGCCCCCGATTCCCCGGTCCGCTCTTGAGAAGGACCCGAGGCCCGGACCCCTCTTCGAAGGCACCCTGGGGGGGAAGGCACAACACGAAGGGGCACTGCCACCTCCGTGCATCGTCCGCAAAGACCGGTGGGTTCCACACACAGCTCGATGAGGGGCCAGAGACCCCCTGAGCAACTCGAGAGGCAAGCGGGGTTCCCTTCCTCAGACAAGAGGAGGCCTGACCTTCCTGTCCCAACTCTGGAGGGACCCTGTGCTTGGAGTCCGAAATGGAGAGGAAGCCTGAGGTTCCTGCCTCCCCTCGAGATGAGGCCCTCTTCAGTTGCGCCAGACCAAGATGACTCCCGAGGGTCCCCGCCACCTCCACAGGATCCCTCACCTCTCAGAGGCACCCTGGGAAGTTCCCTAAGGTCCCCGGCAGAAGGCGAGGGAAACGAGGGTTTCCCTCCGCCCCTCGAGAAAGACCTCGAGAGTACTTCTTCAACGCGTCTCGAGGCCCTATCCCGTCCCGTGACTCGAGAGCCATGACGCGCACCCCCTCGCCACGCACATGGAGACGTGACTTCCCTGGCGCGCACGAGAGGCTCCCTGAGATCCTCCTCGTGCCTCGGGAGAAAACCTCCACGGGCGCCGCAGCTCGAGGAAACCCCTGAGACGCCCCCGTCCTCGCGAGCTGAGGGCCTTCTTTTCCTACATGGCCTGGAGAGCAATGCCGGGTCCTCTCTCCAAACGGAAGAGGAGGCTGGACTCCCTTTTGGCCCCTCAGGGGGCTCCAAGAGACCCGCGTTGCGACTCGAGAGGAGAGCGGAGTCCTTGGCTTCCCCTCGAGACGAGGCCTGACTCCCCGGGGGAGCCTGGAATGCAACCCCGAGATCCCTGCCTTCCCTGGAGAGGAATGTTAGGTCCCGAAAACACGGCTAGGTGAGGTCTCTTCGGCCCTGCAGTGACTCGAGCGCACCCCCCAGCTTTCCCTCGCAACCCGAGGGGAAGATTGGGCTTCCTAGGGCCAACCCAAGAGGAAGGCTGAGATCCCCGTCGTAACTCGAGAATGCCCCCGCAACTCGAGAAAAACCACGTGGTTCCCACCTCTTGGCAAGATGAGGCCCTTGCCCGCGACGGCGTCTCAATGAAAGTCCCCTGTTCCGCACTGAAGGGCGAAACGGTCCCTGACAGCCTTCCTGCGACCCCCAAAAGTCCCCCGACACGCCGGGGTCCCCCGAGGGGAACACCGAGGGTCCCGGCACCGCTTCCTCTGAGCCCCTTCTCCCCTCCTGATCGCGACAGGAGAGGCGATTCCCCTGCGTGGTCTGGAAGGGGTTCCCGGCCTTCCCGGCGCACCTCAGGATGAGGCCGGTCTCACGAGGAAATTCGAGACGAGCCACGTGGGTGGGGCCACATGCCGAACGCCCCCGATTCCCCGGTCCGCTCTTGAGAAGGACCCGAGGCCCAGACCCCTCTTGGAAGGCAACCCTGTGGGTGAAGGCACAACACGAAGGGGCACTGCCACCCCCGTGCATCGTCCGCAAAGACCCGCGGGTCCACACACAGCTCGACGAGGGGCCTGAGATCCCCTGAGCAACTCGAGAGGCCAGCGGGGTTCCCTTCCTCAGACAAGACGAGGCCTTACTCTCCTGTCCCAACTCTGCAGGGACCCTGCGGTCGGAGTCCGAAACGGAGAGGAAGCCCGAGGTTCCTGCCTCCCCTTGAGGTGAGGCCCTCTTCCGTTGCGCCAGACCCAGCGGAGTCCCGAGGGGCCCCGCCACCTCCACAGGATCCCTCGCCTCTCAGAGGCACCCTGGGAAGTTCCCTAAGTTCACCGGCAGAAGGCGAGGGACACGAGGGTTTCCCGCCGCCCCCCGAGAAAGACCTCGAGAGTCCTTCTTCATCGCGTCTCGAGGCCCTAGTCCCCTCCCGTGACTCGAGAGCCAGGACGCGCTCCCCCTCGCAACGCGCATGGAGACCTGACTTCCCTGGCGCCGCACGAGAGGCTCCCTGAGATCCTCGTCGTGCCTCGGGAGAAAACCCCCACGGGCGCCGCAGCTCGAGGAAACCCCTGAGACGCCCCCGTCCTCTCGAGCTGAGGGCCTTCTTTTACTGCATTGCCTGGAGAGCAATCCCGGGTCCTCTCTCCAAACGGAAGAGGAGGCTGGACTGCCTTGAGGCCGCTCAGGGGGCTCCAAGAGACCCGCGTCGCGAATCGAGAGGAGAGCGGAGTCCTTGGCTTCCCCTCGAGACGAGGCCTGACTCCCCGGGGGAGCCTGGAATGCAACCCCGAGATCCCTGCCTTCCCTGGAGAGCAATATTAGGTCCCGGACACACGCCTAGGTGAGGTTTCTTCGGCCCTGCAGTGACTCGAGCGCAACCCCCAGCTTTCCCTCGCAACCCGAGGGAAAGATGGGGCTTTCCAGGGCCAACCCAAGGGGAAGGCTGAGTTCCCCGTCGTAACTCGAGAATGCCGCCGCAACTCGAGGAAAACCACGTGGTTCCCACCTCTTGGCAAGATGAGGCCCTTGCCCGCGTCGGCGTCTCAAGGGAAGTCCCCTGTTCCGCACTGAAGGGCGAAACCGTCCCTGACAGCCTTCCTGCGACCCCCAAAAGTCCCCCGACACGCCGGGGTCCCCCGAGGGGAACACCGAGGGTCCCGGCACCGCTTCCTCTGAGCCCCTTCTCCCCTCCTGATCGCGACAGGAGAGGCGATTCCCCTGCGTGGTCTGGAAGGAGTTCCCGGCCTTCCCGGCGCACCTCAGGATGAGGCCGGTCTCACGAGGAAATTCGAGACGAGCCACGTGGGTGGGGCCACATGCGAACGCCCCCGAGTCCCCGGTCCCCTCTTGAGAAGGACCCGAGGCCCGGACCCCTCTTCGAAGGCAACCCTGTGGGTGAAGGCACAACACGAAGGGGCACTACCACCCCCGTGCATCGTCCGCAAAGACCCGCGGGTTCCACACACAGCTCGACGAGGGGCCTGAGATCCCCTGAGCAACTCGAGAGGCCAGCGGGGTTCCCTTCCTCAGACAAGACGAGGCCTGACTCTCCTGTCCCAACTCTGCAGGGACCCTGCGGTCGCAGTCCGAAACGGAGAGGAAGCCTGAGGTTCCTGCCTCCCCTCGAGGTGAGGCCCTCTTCCGTTGCGCGAGACCCAGCGGAGTCCCGAGGGGCCCCGCCACCTCCACAGGATCCCTCGCCTCTCAGAGGCACCCTGGGAAGTTCCCTAAGGTCCCCGGCAGAAGGCGAGGGAAACGAGGGTTTCCCGCCCCTCCCCGAGAAAGACCTCGAGAGTCCTTCTTCAACGCGTCTCGAGGCCCTAGTCCCCTCCCGTGACTCGAGAGCCAGGACGCGCTCCCCCTCGCAACGCGCATGGAGACCTGACTTCCCTGGTGCTGCACGAGAGGCTCCCTGAGATCCTCGTCGTGCCTCGGGAGAAAACCCCCACGGGCGCCGCAGCTCGAGGAAACCCCTGAGACGCCCCCGTCCTCGCGAGCTGAGGGCCTTCTTTTCCTGCATGGCCTGGAGAGCAATCCCGGGTCCTCTCTCCAAACGGAAGAGGAGGCTGGACTCCCTTGAGGCCGCTCAGGGGGCTCCAAGAGACCCGCGTCGCGACTCGAGAGGAGTGCGGAGTCCTTGGCTTCCCCTCGAGACGAGACCTGACTCCCCGGGGGAGCCTGGAATGCAACCCCGAGATCCCTGCCTTCCCTGGAGAGGAATATTAGGTCCCGGACACACGCCTAGGTGAGGTCTCTTCGGCCCTGCAGTGACTCGAGCGCAACCCCCAGCTTACCCTCGAAACCTGAGGGAAAGATGGGGCTTCCCAGGGCCAACCCAAGGGGAAGGTTGAGATCCCCGTCGTAACTCGAGAATGCCGCCGCAACTCGAGAAAAACCACGTGGTTCCCACCTCTTGGCAAGATGAGGCCCTTGCCAGGGACTGCGTCTCAAGGGAAGTGCCCTGTTCCGCCCTGAAGGGCGAAACGGTCCCTGACAGCCTTCCTGCGACCCCCAAAATTCCCCTGACACGCCGGGGTCCCCCGAGGGGAACACCGAGGGTCCCGGCACCGCTTCCTCTGAGCCCCTTCTCCCCTCCTGATCGCGACAGGAGAGGCGATTCCCCTGCGTGGTCTGGAAGGGGTTCCCGGCCTTCCCGGCGCACCTCAGGATGAGGCCGGTCTCACGAGGAAATTCGAGACGAGCCACGTGGGTGGGGCCACATGCCGAACGCCCTCGATTCCCCGGTCCGCTCTTGAGAAGGACCCGAGGCCCGGACCCCTCTTCGAAGGCAACCCTGTGGGTGAAGGCACAACACGAAGGGGCACTGCCACCCCCGTGCATCATCCGCAATGACCCGCGGGTTCCACACACAGCTCGATGGGGGGCCTGAGACCCCCTGAGCAACTCGAGAGGCCAGCGGGGTTCCCTTCCTCAGACAAGACGAGGCCTGACTCTCCTCTCCCAACTCTGCAGGGACCCTGCGGTCGCAGTCCGAAACGGAGAGGAAGCCTGAGGTTCCTGCCTCCCCTCGAGGTGAGGCCCTCTTCCGTTGCGCCAGACCCAGCGGAGTCCCGAGGGTCCCCGCCACCTCCACAGGATCCCTCGCCTCTCAGAGTCACCCTGGGAAGTTCCCTAAGGTCCCCGGCAGAAGGCGAGGGAAACGAGGGTTTCCCGCCGCCCCCCGAGAAAGACCTCGAGAGTCCTTCTTCAACGCGTCTCGAGGCCCTAGTCCCCTCCCGTGACTCGAGAGCCAGGACGCGCTCCCCCTCGCCACGCGCATGGAGACCTGACTTCCCTGGCGCCGCACGAGAGGCTCCCTGAGATCCTCGTCGTGCCTCGGGAGAAAACCCCCACGGGCGCCGCAGCTCGAGGAAACCCCTGAGACGCCCCCGTCCTCGCGAGCTGAGGGCCTTCTTTTCCTGCATGGCCTGGAGAGCAATCCCGGGTCCTCTCTGCAAACGGAAGAGGAGGCTGGACTCCCTTGAGGCCGCTCAGGGGGTTCCAAGGGACCCGCGTCGCGACTCGAGAGGAGAGCGGAGTCCTTGGCTTCCCCTCGAGACGAGGCCTGACTCCCCGGGGGAGCCTGGAATGCAACCCCGAGATCCCTGCCTTCCCTGGAGAGGAATGTTAGGTCCCGAAAACACGGCTAGGTGAGGTCTCTTCGGCCCTGCAGTGACTCGAGAGCAATCCCCAGCTTTCCCTCGCAACCCGAGGGGAAGATTGGGCCTCCCAGGGCCAACCCAAGGGGAAGGCTGAGATCCCCGTCGTAACTCGAGAATGCCGCCGCAACTCGAGAAAAACCACGTGGTTCCGACCTCTTTGCAAGATGAGGCCCTTGCCCGCGACGGCGTCTCAAGGGAAGTCCCCTGTTCTGCCCTGAAGGGCGAAACGGTCCCTGACAGCCTTCCTGCGACCCCCAAAAGTCCCCCGACACGCCGGGGTCCCCCGAAGGGAACACTGAGGGTCCCGGCACCACTTCCTCTGAGCCCCTTCTCCCCTCCTGATCGCGACAGGAGAGTCGATTCCCCTGCGTGGTCTGGAAGGGGTTCCCGGCCTTCCCGGCGTCCCTCAGGATGAGGCCGGTCTCACGAGGAAATATGAGACGAGCCACGTGGGTGGGGCACATGCCTAACGCCCCCGATTCCCCGGTCCTCTCTTGAGAAGGACCCGAGGCCCGGACCCCTCTTCGAAGGCAACCCTGTGGGTGAAGGCACAACACGAAGGGGCACTGCCACCCCCGTGCATCGTCCGCAAAGACCCGCGGGTTCCACACACAGCTCGACGGGGGGCCTGAGACCCCCTGAGCAACTCGAGAGGCCAGCGGGGTTCCCTTCCTCAGACAAGACGAGGCCTGACTCTCCTGTCCAAACTCTGCAGGGACCCTGCGGGCGCAGTCCAAAACGGAGAGGAAGCCTGAGGTTCCTGCCTCCCCTCGAGGTGAGGCCCTCTTCCGTTGCGCGAGACCCAGTAGAGTCCCGAGGGGCCCCGCCACCTCCACAGGAACTTTTGCCTCTCAGAGGCACCCTGAGAAGTTCCCTAAGGTCCCCGGCAGAAGGCGAGGGACACGAGGGTTACCCGCCGCCCCCCGAGAAAGACCTCGAGCGTCCTTCTTCAACGCGTCTCGAGGGCCTTGTCCCCTCCCGTGACTCGAGAGCCAGGACGCGCTCCCCCTCGCCACGCGCATGGAGACCTGACTTCCCTGGCGCCGCACGAGAGGCTCCCTGAGATCCTCGTCGTGCCTCGGGAGAATACCACCACGGGCGCCGCAGCTCGAGGAAACCCCTGAGACGCCCTCGTCCTCGCGAGCTGAGGGCCTTCTTTTCCTGCATGGCCTGGAGAGCAATCCCGGGTCCTCTCTCCAAACGGAAGAGGAGGCTGGACTACCTTGAGGCCGCTCAGGGGGCTCCAAGAGACACGCGTCGCGACTCGAGAGGAGAGCGGAGTCCTTGGCTTCCCCTCGAGATGAGGCCTGACTCTCAGGGGGAGCCTGGAATGCAACCCCGAGATCCCTGCCTTCCCTGGAGAGGAATATTAGGTCCCGGACACACGCCTAGGTGAGGTCTCTTCGGCCCTGCAGTGACTCGAGCACAACCCCCAGCTTTCCCTGCAACCCGAAGGGAAGATTGGGCTTCCCAGGGCCAACCCCAGGGGAAGGCTGAGATCCCCGTCGTAACTCGAGAATGCCGCCGCAACTCGAGAAAAACCACGTGGTTCCCACCTCTTGGCAAGATGAGGCCCTTGCCCGCGACGGCGTATCAAGGGAAGTCCCCCATTCCGCCCTGAAGGGCGAAACGGTCCCTGATAGCCTTCCTGCGACCCCCAAAAGTCCCCCGACACGCCGGGTTCCCCCGAGGGGAACACCGAGTGTCCCGGCACCGCTTCCTCTGAGCCCCTTCTCCCCTCCTGATCGCGACAGGAGAGGCAATTCTCCTGCGTGGTCTGGAAGGGTTTCCCGGCCTTCCCGGCGCACCTCAGGATGAGGCCGGTCTCACGAGGAAATTCGAGACGAGCCACGTGAGTGGGGCCACATGCCGAACGCCCCCGATTCCCCGGTCCGCTCTTCAGAAGGACCCGAGGCCCGGACCCCTCTTCGAAGGCAACCCTGTGGGTGAAGGCACAACACGAAGGGGCACTGCCACCCCCGTGCATCGTCCGCAAAGACCCGCGGGTTCCACACACAGCTCGACGAGGGGCCTGAGACCCCCTGAGCAACTCGAGAGGTCAGCGGGGCTCCCTTCCTCAGGCAAGACGAGGCCTGACTCTCCGCTCCCAACTCTGCAGGGACCCTGAGGTCGGAGGTTCGGAGTCAGAAACACAGAGGAAGCCTGAGGTTCCTGCCTCCCCTCGAGATAAGGCCCTCTTCCATTGCGCCAACCCCAGCGGAGTCCCGAGAGGCCCCGGTAACTCCACAGCATCCCTCACCTCTCAGAGGCACCCTGGGAAGTTCCCTCAGGTCCCCGGCAGAAGTCGAGGGAAATGAGGGTTTCCCGCCGCCACTCGAGAAAGACCTCTATAGTCCTTCTTCAAAGTGTCTTGAGGCCTTTGTCCCCTTCTGGACTAGAGAGCAATGACGCGCTCCCCCTCGCCTCGCGCATGCAGACCTGGCTTCCCTGGTGCCGCACGAGAGGCTCCCTGAGATCCTCGTCGTGCCTCGGGAAAAAACCCCCATGGGCGCCGCAGCTCGGGGAAACCCCTGAGACGCCCCCGTCCTCGCGAGCTGAGGGACTTCTTTTCCTGCCTGGCCTGGAGAGCAATCCCGAGTCCTCTCTCCAAACTGAAGAGTAGGCTGAACTCCCTTGAGGCGACTCAGTGGGCTCCAAGAGATCCGCGTCGGGGCTCGAGAGGAGAGCGCAGTCCTTTGCTTCCCCTCGAGGCGAGGCCTGACTCCCCGGGGGAGTCTGGAGTGCAATCCCGAGATCCTTGTCTTCCCTTGAGAGGACTATTAGGTCCTGGACACACGCCTAGATGAGGTCTCTTTGGCCTTGCAGTGATTCGAGCACAACATCCAGCTTTCCCTCGCAACTCGAAGGGAAGTTTGGGCTTCCCAGGGCCAACACAAGAGCAAGCCTGAAATCCACATCGTAACTCCAGAATCCCGCCGCAACTCGAGAAAAACCACGTGGTTCCATCGTCTTCGCAGCATGAGGCCCTTGCCCGCCACAGAGTCTCAAAAGAAGTCCCACGTTCCTACTGAAGTGCAAAACGGTACTTGGCACCCATGATGGCACCCCTAAAGTTCCCCAACATACAGGCCTCACTCGAGGGTAACACCCATGTTCCCCGCACCACATCATTTGAGCCCCTTCTCCCCTCCTGATTGCAACAGGAGTGTCGATTCTCCTGCTTTGTGTGGAAGGGGTTACCGATCTTCCCAGCGCACATCAGGAGGAGGCCGGTCTCACGAGGAAATTGGAGATGTAGCCTCGTGGGTGGTGCCACATGCGGAAAGACCCCATTTCCCAGTCAGCTATTAATAAGAACCCGATGCCCGTACACTTCTTGGAATGCATCCCGTAGGATGAAGGCACAACAAGGAGGGACCCTGAACACCCGTGCATCTTTTGGAAAATTCTGCAGGTTCCACATACAGCTCGACAAGTGACCTGTTACCTCGTGAACAACTCGAGAGGCAAGCTAATTTTCATTTCTCCACAGAATACGAGGCCTGACTCTCCTGTACCAACTCTGCAGGAATCCTGAGATCGGAGTCTGAAATGGAGAGGAACCCTGAGGTTCCTTCCTCAACACGAGATGAGGCCCTATTGTATTATACCACACCCAGTGGAGTCCCGAGAGGCCCCTCCCAACACCACAGTATCAGTGTCTTCTCAGAGGCACCCTGAGCAACTCCCTGAGATCACCGGCACAAGTCGAGGGAACACAGGGTATCCTGCCGCAACCCGAGAAAGACCTCAAGAGTCCGTCTTCAACGCGTCTTGAGGACGGATTCCCCTACCATGACTCGAGAGCAATGACACGCTCCCCCTCGCCATGCGCATGGACACCTGACTTCCCTGGCGCCACATGAGAGGCTCCCTGAGCTCTCCGTCATACCTCGTGAGAAACCCCACACTGGCGCCGCAGCTCGGGAAAACCCACCGTCATCGCGAGATTGGGGACTTCTTTTCCTGCCTGAACTGGAGAGCAATCCCTGGTCTTTTCTCCAAACTTCACAGGAGGCTTTACTCCCTTTAGGCCACTCAATGGGCTCCAAGAGATACCTGTCGTGACTTGAGAGGAGAGCAGAGTACTTTGTTTCCCCTCGAGACGAGGCCTTACCTCGGGTGAGTCTGGAATGCAACCCCGAGATCCCTGTTGCCCCTGGAGAGGAACATTATATCCTGGACAAAAGCCTAGATGAGGTCTATTTTGCCCTACAGTGACTCGAGAGCAACACCCATCTCTCCCTCGCAATTCGAATGGAAGATTGGTCTTCATTGGGCCAACACAAGAGGAAGTCTGAATTTCCCGTTGTAACTCGAGAATCCCACCGCAACTCTTAAAAACCACGTGGTTCCACATTCATCGCAATATGAGGCCTTTGCCCGCTACAGAGTCTCAAGAGAAGTCCCATGTTTCGTCATAAAGTTCGAAATGCTACTTGGCACCCTTGATGCGACCCCAAAAGTTCCCCAATATACCGGTCTCACTCCAAGGGAACACCGAAGTTCCTGGCACCACTTCATTTGAGCCCCTTCTCCGCTCCTGATCACGGCAGGAAGGTTGATCCCCCTGCTTTGTCTAGAAGGGGTTCCCGACCTTCATGGCGCACCTCAGGATGAGGCCAGTCTCACGAAGAAATTCGAAACGTAGCCTCGTGTTGGTGCCACGTGCCAAAAGACCCCGATTTCTCGGTCTTGCTCTTGATAAGAACCCGATGCCCGGACACCTCTTCTAAGGCAACCCTGTGGATGAAGGCACTACACGAGGGGGCACTGGCAACCCTGTTCATCGTCCGGAAAACCCCGCAGGATCCACATACAGCTCCACACCTGGCCTGTCACCCCTTAAACAATGAGAGAGGCAAGCGGAGTTCCCTTCCTCAGACAAGACGAGGCCTGAGTATCCAATCCCAACTCTGCAGGCACGCTTCGATCTGAGTCAGAAATGGAGAGGAAACCTGAGGTTCCTGCCTCAACCCGAGATGAGGCCCTCTTCCATTAAAACAAACCCAGTGGAGTCCCGAGAGGCCCCTCCCATCTCCACAGTATCCCTAACTTCTCATAGGCATTCTGAGAAGCTCCTTGAGGCCACCGGCAAAAGTCGAGGGAAATAAGGGTTTCCTGCCACAACCGAAGAAAGACCTCGAGAGTCCTTCTTCAATGTGTCTTGAGGTCAGATTCCCCTACCATAGCTCGAGAGCAATAATGCGCTCCCCCTCGCCACGCACATGGAGACCTGACTTCCCTGGTGCCACACGAGAGGCTCCCTGAGCTCCCCGTCGTACCTCGTGTGAAACCCCACACTGGCGCCGCAGCTCGAGAAAACCCACAAGATCCCTCCGTCATCACGAGATGAGGGCCATCTTTTCCTGCATGGCCTGGAGAGCAGTCCCAAGTCCTCTCTCCAAACTTCACAGGAGGCTTGACTCCCTTTAGGCCACAAAGTGGGCTCCAAGAGGTGCCCGTCGCGACTCGAGAGGAGAGCGGAGTCCTTTGCTTCCCTTCGACATGAGGCCTGACTCCCTGGGTGAGTCTGGAATGCAAACCTGAGATCCCTGTGGCCCTTGGAGAGGAACATTAGGTCCTGGACACAAGCCTAGATGAGGTCTCCTTTGCCCTGCAATGACTCGAGCGCAACCCCCAGCTCTCCCTCGCAACTCGAATGGATGATTGGACTTCCCTGGCCCAACACAAGAGGAAGCCTGAAATCCCCGTCGTAACTCGAGAATCCCGCCGCAACTCGAGAAAAACCACGCGGCTCCCCCGTCATCGCAAGATGAGGCCCTTGGCCGCTACAGCGTATCAAGAGAAGTCCCATGTTCCATCCTGAAGTACAAAACGGTACTTGGCACCCTTGATGCGACCCCCAAAGTTCCCTGACATACCGGTCTCACTCGAGGGAAACACCAAAGTTCACGGCATCACTTCCTGTGAGCCCCTTCACCCCTCCTGATCGCGACAGAAGGGTCGATTCCCATGTTTTGTCTGCAAGGGGTTCCCGACTTTCTCCGCGAACCTCCGGATGAGGCCAGTCTCATGAGGAAATTCGAAAAGTAGCCTCATGGTTGGTGCCATATGCTGAAAGATCCCGAATTCCCGGTCCACTCTAGTTAAGAACCTGACGCCCGGACATCTCTTCGAAGGCAACCCTGTGGATGAAGGCACAACACGAAGGGACACTGACATCCCCATGCATCGTCTGGAAAACCCGCAGATTCCACTCACAGCTCCAAATGTGGACTGTCACCTCGTGAACAACTCGAGAGGCAAGTGAAGTTGCATTCCTTCACACAAGACGAGGCCTTACTCTCCTGTCCCAACTCTTCAGGGACCCTGCAATTGGAGTCAGAAATGGAGAGGAACCCTGAGGTTCCTGCCTCAACTAGAGAAGAGGCCCTCTTCCATTGAACCAAACTCAGTGGTGTCCTGAGAGGCCCCTCCCAACACCACAGTATCCCTGAATTCTCCGAGGCTCCCTGAGAAGCTACCTGAGGTCACTGGCACAAGTCGAGGGAACCCAGAGTTTCCTGAAGTAACCCGAGAAAGACTTGGAGAGTCCTTTTTCAACGTCTCTTGATGCCCGATTCCCCTACCATGACTCCAGAGCAAGGACGCGCTCCCCTCGCCACAAGCAGGAAAACTGACTTCCCTAGTACCACACAAGAGGCTCCCTGAGTACCCCATCGTACCTCGTGAGAAAACCCACACTGGCGCCGCAGTTCAAGAAAAACCACAAGATGCCCCCGTCAAGGAGAGATGGGGGCCTTCCTTTCCTGCCTGACCTGGAGAGCAATTCCTGGTCCTCTCTCCAAACTTCACAGGAGCATTGACTCCCTTTAGGCCACTCAGTTGGGTCCAAGAAATACCCGGTGCGACTCGAGAGGAGAGCGGAGTCCTTTGCTTCCCTGGAGACGACGCCTGACTCCCAGGGTGAGTTTGGAATGCAACCCCGAGATCCCTGTCGCCCCTGGAGTGGAACATTTTGTCCTAGACACAAGCCTAGATGAGGTCTATTTTGCCCTACAGTGACTCGAGAGCAACCTCCATCTCTCCCTCACAATTTGAATGGAAGATTGGTCTTCCCACGGTCAACACAAGAGGAAGTCTAAATTTCCCATCGTAATTCGAGAATTCAGCCTCAAGTCTTAAAAACCATGTGGTTCCCCCTTCATCGCAATATGAGGCCCTTGCCAGCTAGAGTCTCAAGAGAAGTCCCACGTTCCATCTTAAAGTTCGAAATGCTACTTGGCACCCTTGATGCGACCCCAAAGTTCCCCAACATACCGGTCTCACTCCAGGGGAACACCGAAGTTCCCGGTGTCTCCAGGGAAGTCCCATGTTCCGCCCTGAAGGGTGAAACGGTACTTGACACCCTTGATGCGACCGCAAAAGTTCCCCGACACGATGGGTTCCCTCGAGGGGAACACCGAGGGTCCCGGCACCACTTCATCTGAGCCCCTTCTCCCTTCCTGATCGCGACAGGAGAGTCGATTCCCCTGCGTGGTCTGGAAGGGGTTCCCGGCCTTCCTGGCGCACCTCAGGATGAGGCCGGTCTCAGGAGGAAATTCGAGATTAGCCACGTGTGAGGTGCCACGTGCCGAACGACCCCGATTTTCCGGTCCGCTCTTGATAAGAACCCGATGCCGGGACACCTCTTCGAAGGCAACCCTGTGGGTGAAGGCACAACACGAAGGGGCACTGCCACCCCCGTGCATCATCCGGAAAAACCCGCAGGGTCTACACACAGCTCGACAAGGGGCCTGAGACTCCCGGAACAACTCGAGAGGCAACCAGAATTCCATTCTTCAGACAAGACGAGGCATGACTCTCCTGTCCCAACACTGCAGGGACCATGCAGTCGGAGTCCGAAACCGAGAGGAAGCCTGAGGTTCCTGCCTCCCCTCTAGATGAGGCCCTCTTCCTTTGCGCCGAACCCAGCAGAGTCCCGAGAGGCCCTGCCAACTACACAGCATCCCTCACCTCTCAGAGGCACCCTGGGAAGTTCCCTAAGGTCCCCTGCAGAAGTCGAGGGAAACGAGGGTTTCCCGCCGCAACCCGAGAAAGACCTCGAGAGTCCTTCTTCAACGCCTCTTGAGGACCTAGCCGTTTCCCATGACTCGAGAGTGATGACCAGCTCCCCCTCGCCATGCGCATGGAGACCTGACTTCCCTGGCGCCGCACGAGAGGCTCCCTGAGGTCCTCTTCGTGCCTCGTGAGAAAACCCCCATGGGCACAGCAGCCTGAGGAAACCCATGAGACGCCCCCGTCATCGCTAGATGAGGGCCTTCTTTTCCTGCCTGGCCTGGAGAGCAATCCCGAGTCCTCTCTCCAAACTGAAGAGGAGGCTCGACACCCTTGAGTCCACTCAGTGGACTCCAAGAGATCCGTGTCGCGACTTGAGAGGAAAGCGGAGTCCTTTGCTTCCCCTCCAGGCCAGTCCTGACTCCCCGGGGGAGTCTGGAATGGAAACCCGGGATCCCTGTCTTCCCTTGAAAGGAATATTAGGTCCTGGACACACGCCTCGAAGAGGTCTCTTTGGCCCTGTAGTGACTCGAGCAGAACCCCCAGCTTTCCATCGCAACTCGAATTCAAGTTTGGGCTTCCCAGGGCCAACCCAAGAGAGACCTGAAATTCCTGTCGTTTTCGAGAATCCCGATGCAACTCAAGAAAAACGACGTGGTTCCAACGTCTTCACAGGATGAGGCCCTTGCCCGCTACAGCATCTCCAGGGAAGTCCCATGTTCCGTCCTGAAGTGGGAAACGGTACTTGGCTCCCTTGATGCGACCCCTAAAGTTCCCTGAAACGCCGGATTCCCTCGAGTGGAACACCGAGGGTCCCGGCACCACTTGATCTGAGCCCCATCTCCCCTCCCGATCGCGACAGGAGAATTGATTCCCCTACTTTGTGTGGAAGGTGTTCCCGGCCTTCCCGGCGCACCTCAGGATGATGCTGGTCTCACGAGGAAATTCGAGATGAGCCACGTGGGTGGTGCCACATGCAGAATGACCCCGATTTCCCAGTCCGCTCTTGAAATGAACCCGATGCCCGGACCCCTCTTCGAAGGCAACCCTGTGGGTGAAGGCACAACACGAAGGGGCACTGCCACCCCCGTGCATCGTCCGCAAAGACCCGCGGGTTCCACACACAGCTCGACGAGGGGCCTGAGACCCCCTGAGCAACTCGAGAGGCCAGCGGGGTTCCCTTCCTCAGACAAGACGAGGCCTGACTCTCCTGTCCCAACTCTGCAGGGACCCTGCGGTCGGAGTCAGAAATGGAGAGGAAGCCTGAGGTTCCTGCCTCCAATCGAGATGAGGCCCTCTTTCATTTCGTCAAACCTAGTGGAGTCCCGAGAGGCCCCTCTAACTCCTCAGTATCCCTCACCTCTCAGAGTCACCTGGGAAGTTCCCTAAGGTCCCATGTAGAGGTCGATGGAAACGAGTGTTTCCCGCCCCAACCCAAGAAAGACCTTGAGAGTCCTTCTTAAATGCCTCTTGAGGCCCTAGTCCCTCCCATGACTCGAGAGCAATGACGCGATCTGCCTGGCCACACGCATGGAGTCAGGCTTCTCTGGCGCCGCACGAGAGGCTCCCTGAACTCCCCATCATATCTCGTGAGAAACCCCACACTGGCGCCGCAGCTCGAGAAAACCCATGAGACGCCCCCGTTATCACGAGAGGACGGCCATCTTTAACTGCATGGTATGCAGATCAAGCGTGAATCTTCTGTCCAAGCTACACAGGACGCTTGACTCCCTTTAGGCCACTCATTGGGCTCCAAGAGTTACGCGTCCCGACTCGAGAGGATAGTGGAGTCCTTTGCTTCCACTCGAGACGAGGCGTGACCCACCGGGTCAGACTGGAATGCGACCCCGATATCCCTGTCGCCCCTGGAGAGGAACATTACGTCCTGGACCCAAGCCTAGATGAGGACTCTTTGCCCTGAAGTGACTCGAGAGCAACCCACAGCTCTCTCTGAAAAGTTGAATGGAAGATTGGACTTCCTGGGCCAACACAAGAGGAAGCTTGAATTCCCCGTTGTAACTCGAGAATCCCACCTCAACTCAAGAAAAACCACGTGTTTCCCTCGTCATCGCAATATGAGGCCCTTGCCTGCTACAGCATCTCCAGAGAATTCCCACGTTCAGTCTTGAAGTGCGAAACTGTACTTGGCACCCTTGATGCGACCTCAAAAGTGCCGTGACATACCGGTCTCACTCGAGGGGACCACCGAGGTTCCCGGCACCACTTCATCTGAGCCCCTTCTCCCCTTCTGATTGCGACCGGTGGGTCGATTCCCCTGCTTTGTCTGCAAGGGGTTCCCGAGCTTCCCGGCGCAACTCAGGATGAGGCCGGTCTCCTGAGGAAATACGAGACGTAGCCTCGTGGGTGGTACCACATGCTGAAAGACCCCAATTTTCCGGTACGCTCTTGAAAAGAACCCGATGCCTGGAAACCTCTTTGAAGGCAACCCTGTGGATGAAGGCACAACACGAAGGGGCACTGACACCCCTGTGCATCGTCCGGAAAAACCCGCAGGTTCCACACTCAGCTCAACAAGTGGCCTGTCACTCCGTGAACAACTCGAAAGGCAAGGGGAAATCCATTCCTCCACAGAAGACGAGGCGTGACTCTCTTGTCCATACTCTGCAGGTACCCTGCTACCCGAGTCAGATATGGAGAGGACCCCTGAGGTTCCTGCCTCCATTCGAGATGAGGCCCTCTTCGATTGCTCCAAACCCAGTTGAGTAACGAAAGGCCCCTCCCAAATCCACAGTGTCCCTGACTTCTCAGAGGCACCCTTAGAAGTTGCCTGAGGTCACCAACACAAATCAAGGGAACCCAGGGTTCCCTGCCGCAACTCGAGAAAGACCTCAAGAGTCCTTCTTCAATGCGTCTTGAGGCCCGATTCGCGTACTATGACTCGAGAGCAATCACGCACTCCCCTTCACCACACGCACGGAGACCTGACGTCCCTAGCACCACACGAGAGGATCTCTGAGCTCCCCGTTGTACCTCGTGAGAAATCTGATACTGGCGCCGCAGCTGAAGAAAACCCACGAGATGCCCCCGTCATCGCGAGATGAGGGCCTTTTTTCCTGCATGGCCAGGAAAACAATCCCGAGTCATCTCCAAACTCCATAGGAGGCTTCACTCCCTTTACGCCACGCAGTGGGCTCCAAGAGATACCCGTCGCGACTCGACAGGAGAGCGGAGTCCTTTTTTTCCCCTCAAGACGAGGCCTGACTCTCCGGGTGAGTCGAGAATGCAACCCTGAGATCCCTGTTGGCCCAGTAGTGGAACACTAGGTCCTGGACACAAGCGTAGATGAGGTCTATTTTGCCCTGCAGTGACTGGAGAGCAATCCCCAGTTCTAACTTGCAACTCGAATGGAATACTGGATTTTCCTGGCGCCATACAAGAGGCTCCCTGGGATCCCCGTGGTACTTCATGAGACACCCCACACTGGCGCCGCAGCTCGAGAAAACCCACGAGACGCCACCGTCATCTCGAGATGAGGGCCTTCTTTTCTTGCATGGCCTGGAGTCCAATCCCGAGTCCTCTCTCCAAACTCCACAGGAGGCTTTACTCCCTTTAGTACACACAGTGGGCTCCAAGAGATACCCATCGCGACTCGAGACGAGAGCGGAATTCTTTGCTTACCCTCGAGGTGAGAACTGACTCCCCGGATGAGTCTGGAATGCAAACCCGAGATCCCTGTCGCCCCTGGAGAGCAATGTTAGATCCTGGACACAAGCCTAGATTAGGTCTCTTTTGCCCTGCAGTGACTCTAGCGCAATCCCCAGCTCCCCCTCGCAACCCGAATGGAAGACTGGATTTCAAGGCCAACAAGAGGAAGCCTAAATTCCCGGTCATAACTCGAGAATCCCGCCGCAACTCGAGCAAAACCACGTGGTTCTCCCGTCATCGCAAGATGAGGCCCTTGCCCGCTACAGCGTTTCAAAAGATGTCCCAGGTTCCGTCTTCAAATGCGAAACGGTACTTGGCACCATTGATGCGACCCCAAAAGTCCCCCAACACGCCGGTCTCACTCAAGGGGAACACCGAGGTTCCCGGCACCACTTCATTTAAGCCCCTTCTCCCCTCCTGATCGTGACCGGTGGGTCGATTCCCCTGCTTTGTCTGCAAGGGGGCCCGACCTTCACTGCACAACTCATGATGAGGCCGGTCTCATGGGGAAATTCGATACGTAGCTTTGTGGGTGGTGCCACTTGCTGAAAGACTCCAAGTTCCCGGTCCGCTCTTGATAAGAATCCGATGCTCGGACACCTCTTGGAAGGCAGCCTTGAGTATGAAGGTACAACACGAAGGGGCACTAACACACCTGTGCATCATCCGGAAAAACGGGCAGGTTACACACACAGCTCGACAAGTGGCCTGTCACCTCGAGAACAACTCGAGAGGCAAGAGGAGTCTCATCCTCCAGAAAAGACGAGGCCTGACTCTCCTGTACCAACATGCAGGGACCTTGCGATCTGAGTCAGAAATGGAGAGGAACACTGAGGTTCCTGCTTCAACTCGAGATGAGTCCCTCTTACATTCCACCAAATGCAGAGGAGTCTCGAGAGGCCTCTCCAAACTGCACAGTATCCCTGACTTCTCAGAGGCACTCTGAGAAGCTCCCTGAGGTCGCAGGCACAAGTCAAGGGAACCCTGGGTTTTATGCAGTGACCCGAGAAAGACCTCGAGAGTCCTTCTTCAACCCGTCTTGAGGCCCGATTACCCTACCATGACTCGAGAGCAATGACGAGCTCCCCCTAGCCATCTCATGGGGACCTGACTTCCCTGGCGCCACACGAGAGGCTCCCTGAGCTCCCTCTCGTACCTCGTCAGAAACCCGGCACTAGCGCAGCAGTCTAGAAAACCCACGAGACGCCGCCATCATCGCAAGATGAGGGCCTTCTTTTCCTGCATGGCCTGGAGAGGAATCCCGAGTCCTCTATCCAAACAGCACAGGAGGCTTGACTCCCTTTAGGGCACACAGTGGGCTCCAAGAGATACCCATCGCGACTCAAAAGGACAGCGGAGTTCTTTGCTTCCCCTCGAGACGAGGCCTGATTCCCCGGGTGAGTCTGGTATGCAACCCCAAGATCCCTGTCGCCCCTAGGGACGAGCATTAAGTCCTGGACACAAGCCTAGATGAGGTCTATTTTGCCCTGCAGTGACTCGAGAGCAATCCCCAGCTCTCCCTTTAAACTCGAATGGAAGATAGGACTTCCCTGGCCCAACACATGAGGAAGACTGTATTCCCCGTCGAAACTCGAGAATCCCGCCACAACTCGAGAAAAGCCACGTGGTTCCCCCGTCATCCCAAGATGAGGCCCTTGCCCCCTACAGCGTCTCAAGAGAAGTCCCACGTTCCGTCTTGAAGTGCGAAACGGTACTGGCACCCTTGATGCGCCCTCAAAAGTTCCTCGACACACCAGTCTGACTCGAGGAGAACACCGAGGTTCCTGGCACCACTACATCTGGGCCCCTTCTCGCCTCCTGATCGCGACAGGAGGGTCGATTCCCCTGTTTTGTCTTGAAGGGGTTCCCGCCTTTCCCGGTGCATCTCAGGATGAGGCCGGTCTCACGAGGATATTCGAGACATAGCCTCGTGGATGGTGACACATGCCGAAAGACCCCGATTTCCCGGTCCGCTCTTGATAAGATCCTGATGCCCGAACACCTCTTTGAAGATAACCCTTTTGATGAAGGCACAACACTTAGGGGCACTGACACCCCTGGGTATCGTCCGGAGAAACCCGCAGGTACCACACACAGCTCGAGAAGTGACCTGTCACCCCGTGAACAACTGGAGAGGCAAGCAGAGTCCCATTCCTCCACACAAGACGAGGCCTGACTCTCCTGTTCGAACTCTGCAGCGAAACTGCGATCCGAGTCAGATCTGGCCCAGGGGAAGTCAGGAGAGGAAACATGAGTTTCCTGCCTCCACTCGAGATGAGGCCCTCTTCCATTGCACCGAACCCAGTGGAGTCCCGAGAGACCCCTCCCAACTGCTCAGTATCCCTGACTTCTCAGAGGCACCCTTAGACCTTCCTGAGATCACCGGCACAAGTCGAGGGAACCAAGGGTTTCCTGCCCCAACCCGTAAAAGACCTCGAGAGTCCTTCTTCAACGCGTCTTGAGGTGCGATTCCCCTACCATGACTCGAGAGCAATGACGCGCTCCCCCTAGCCACGCGCATATTAACCTGACTTCCCTGGCGCCACAGGAGAGGCTCCCTGAGCTCCCCATTATACCTCGTGAGCAACACCACACTGGAGCCACAGCTCGAGAATACCCACGAGACGCCCCAGTCCTCACGAGATGAGGGCCTTCTTTTGCTGTATGGCCTGGAGAGCAATCCTGAGTCCTCTCTCCAAACTCCACAGGAGGCTTGACTCATTTTAGGCCGCACAGTGAGCTCCAAGATATACCCGTCGCGACTTGACAGGAGAGCGGTGTCCTTGGCTTCCCCTCGAGACGAGGCCTGACTCCCCGGGTGAGTCCAGAATGCAATGCTGAGATTGCTTTCGCCCCAGCAGAGGAACATTAGGTCCTGGACACAAGCCTAGATGAGGTCTATTTGGCCCTGCAGTGTCTCGAGAGCAATCCCCAGTTCTAACTCACAATTCGAATGAAAACTGGACTTCCCTGGGCCAGTTGAAGAGGAAGCCTGAATTCCCAGTTGTAACTCGAGAATCCCGCCCCAACTCAAGAAAAACCACGTGGTTCCCCCGTCATCGAAAGATGAGGCCCTTGCCCGCTACAGCGTCTCAAGAGAAGTCCCACGTTCCGTATTGAAGAGCGAAAAGTTACTTGGAACCCTTGATGCGACCCCAAAAGTTCCCCGACATACCAGTCTCACTTGAGGAGAACACCGAGGTTCCCGGCACCACTTCATCTGAGACTCTTCTCCCCTCTTGATCGCGACAGGAGGTTCGATTCCCCTGCTTTGTCTGGAAGGCGTTCCCGACCTTCCCGGCGCACATCAAGATGAGGCCAGTCTCACGAGGAAATTCGAGACATAGCCTCGTGGGTGGTGCGGCATGCCAAAAGACCCCGATTCCCTGGTCCGCTCTTGATAAGAACACGATGGCAGAACCCAACTCGAAGGCAATCCTGTGGAACAAGGCACAACACGAAGGGGCAGTGACACCCCAGTGCATCGTCCAGAAAAACCCGCAAGTTCCACATACAAATCGACAAGTGGCCTGTCACCCCATGAACAACGCGAGTGTCAAGCGGAGTTCCATTCCTCCACACAAGACGAGGCCTGACTCTCCTGTCCCAACTCTGCAGGGACTCTGCGATCCGAGTCAGATCCGGCGCATTCGAAGCCAGGAGAGGAACCCTGTGGTTCCTGCCTCAACTTGTGATGAGGCCCTCTTCCATTGCACCAAACCCAGTGGAGTTCCAAGAGGCCCCTCCCAACTCCACAGTGACCCTGACTTCTCAGAGACACGCTGAGAAGCTTCCTGAGGTCACTGGCACAAGTCGATGGAACCCAGGGTTTCCTGCTGCAACTCAAGAAAGACCTCGAGAGTCCTTCTTTAACACGTTTTCAGGCCCAATTCCCCTACCATGACTCGAGAACAATGACGGGCTCCCTCTCACCACGTGCATAGAGACCTGACTGCCCTGGCACCAGATGAGAGGCTCACTGAGCTCCCAGTCTTACTTCGTGAGAAACCCCACACTAGTGCCACAGCTCGAGAAAACCTACGAGACGCCCCAGTCATCGGGAGATGAGGGCCTTCATTTCCTGCATTGCCTGGAGAGCAATCCCGTGTCCTCCCTCCAAACACCAGAGGAGGTTTGACTCCCTTTAAGCCACTCAGTGGGCTCCAAGACATACCCGTCCGACTCGAGAGGAGAGCAGAGTCCTTTGCTTCCCCTCGAGACGAGGCCTGACTCCAGGGTGAGTCTGGAATGCAACCCCGAGATTCCTGTCGCCCCTTGACATGAACATTAGGTCCTGCACACAAGCCTTGGTGGGGTCTCTTTTGCCTTCAGTGACTAGAGCGCACCTCCAGCTCTTCCTCGAATCTCGAATGGAAGATAAGACTTTTGTGGGCCAACACAAGAGGAAGCATGAATTCCCTGTGGTAACTCAAATATCCCACCGCAACTAGAGAAAAACCAAGTGGTTCCCCAGTCATTCCAAGATGAGGCCCTTGCCCGCTGGAGCACCCCAAGAGAAGTCCCACGTTCCAATTGGAAGAGCGAAACGGTACTTGGAACGCGTTATGCGACCCCAAAAGTTACCCGACATACCTGTCTCACTTGAGGGAAACACCGAGGTTCCCAGCAGCACTTCATCTGAACCACTTCTCCCCTCCTGATCGCCACAGGAGGGTCGAATCCTCTGCTTTGTCTGGAAGGGTTTCATGACCTTCGTGGCACACCTCAGGATGAGGCCGGTTTCATGAGAAAATTCGAGACTAGCCACGTGGGTGGTGCCAAATGCTGAACGACCCCGATTTCCCAGTCCGCTCTTCATAAGAACACGATGCCCGGAAAACTCTTCGAAGGCAACCCTGTGGGTGAAGACACAAAACGAAGGGTCACTGACACAACCATGCATCGTCTGGAAAAACCTGCAGATTCCACACACAGTTTGACAAGGGGCCTGAAACCCCAAGAACAACTCGAGAGGCAAGCGGGGTTCCCTTCCTCAGACAAGACGAGGCCTGACTCTCCTGTCCCAACTCTGCAGGGACCCTGCGGTCGCAGTCCGAAACGGAGAGGAAGCCTGAGGTTCCTGCCTCCCCTTGAGGTGAGGCCCTCTTCCGTTGCGCCAGACCCAGCGGAGTCCCGAGGGGCCCCGCCACCTCCACAGGATCCCTTGCCTCTAAAAGGCACCCAGGGAAGTTCACTAAGGTCCCCGGCAGAAGGCGAGGGAAACGAGGATTTCCCGCCGACCCCGAGAAATACCTCGAGAGTCCTTCTTCAACGCGTCTCGAGGCCCTAGTCCCCTCCCGTGACTCGAGAGCCAGGACGCGCTCCCCCTCGCAACGCGCATGGAGACCTGACTTCCCTGGCGCTGCACGAGAGGCTCCATGAGATCCTCGTCGTGCCTCGGGAGAAAACCCCCACGGGAGTCCCAGCTCGAGGAAACCCCTGAGACGCCCCCGTCCTCGCGAGCTGAGGGCCTTCTTTTCCTGCATGGCCTGGAGAGCAATCCCGGGTCCTCTCTCCAAACGGAAGAGGAGGCTGGACTCCCTTGAGGCCGCTCAGGGGGGTCCAAGAGACCCGCGTCACGACTCGAGAGGAGAGTGGAGTCCTTGGCTTCCCCTCGAGATGTGGCCTGACTCCCCAGGGGAGCCTGGAATGCAACCCCGAGATCCCTGCCTTCCCTGGAGTGGAATATTAGGTCACGGACACACACCTAGGTGAGGTCTCTTCGGCCCTGCAGTGACTCGAGCGCAACCCCCAGCTTTCCCTCGCAACCCGAGGGGAAGATTGGGCTTCCCAGGGCCAACCCAAGGGGAAGGCTGAGATCCCCGTCGTAACTCGAGAATCCCGCCGGAACTCGAGAAAAACCACGTGGTTCCCACCTCTTGGCAAGATGAGGCCCTTGCCCTCGACGGCGTCTCAAGGGAAGTCCCCTGTTCCGCCCTGAAGGGCGAAACGGTCCCTGACAGCCTTCCTGCGACCCCCAAAAGTCCCCCAACACGCCGGGGTCCCCCGAGGGGAACACCAAGGGTCCCGGCACCGCTTCCTCTGAGCCCCTTCTCCCCTACTGATCGCGACAGGAGAGGCGATTCCCCTGCGTGGTCTGGAAGGGGTTCCCGGCCTTCCCGGCGCACCTCAGGATGAGGCCGGTCTCACGAGGAAATTCGAGACGAGCCACGTGGGTGGGGCCACATGCCGAAAGCCCCCGTTTCCCCGGTCCGCTCTTGAGAAGGACCCGAGGCCCGGACCCCTCTTCGAAGGCAACCCTGTGGGTGAAGGCACAACACGAAGAGGCACTGCCATCCGCGTGCATCGTCCGCAAAGACCCGCGGGTTCCACACACAGCTCGACGAGGGGCCTGAGACCCCCTGAGCAACTCGAGAGGCCAGCGGGGTTCCCTTCCTCAGACAAGACGAGGCCTGACTCTCCTGTCCCAACTCTGCAGGGACCCTGCGGTCGGAGTCCGAAACGGAGAGGAAGCCTGAGGTTCCTGCCTCCCCTCGAGGCGAGGCCCTCTTCCGTTGCGCCAGACCCAGCGGAGTCTCGAGGGGCCCCGCCACCTCCACAGGATCCCTCGCCTCTCAGAGGCACCCTGGGAAGTTCCCTAAGGTCCACGGCAGAAGGCGAGGGACACGAGGCTTTCCCGCCGCCCCCCGAGAAAGACCTCGAGAGTCCTTCTTCAACGCGTCTCGAGGCCCTAGTCCCCTCCCGTGACTCGAGAGCCATGACGCACTCCCCCTCGCCACGCGCATGGAGACCTGACTTCCCTGGCGCCGCACAAGAGGCTCCCTGAGATCCTCGTCGTGCCTCGGGAGAAAACCCCAACGGGCGCTGCAGCTCGAGGAAACCCCGGAGACGCCCCCGTCCTCGCGAGCTGAGGGCCTTCTTTTCCTGCATGGCCTGGAGAGCAATCCCGGGTCCTCTCTCCAAACGGAAGAGGAGGCTGGACTCCCTTGAGGCCGCTCAGGGGGCTCCAAGAGACCCGCGTAGCGACTCGAGAGGAGAGCGCAGTCATTGGCTTCCCCTCGCGACGAGGCCTGACTTCCCGGGGGAGCCTGGAATGCAACCCCGAGATCCCTGCCTTCCCTGGAGAGGAATATTAGGTCCCGGACACACGCCTAGGTGAGGTCTCTTCGGCCCTGCAGTGACTCGAGCGCAACCCCCAGCTTTCCCTCGCAACCCGAGGGGAAGATTGGGCTTCCCAGGGCCAACCCAAGGGGAAGGCTGAGATCCCCGTCGTAACTCGAGAATCCCACCGCAACTCGAGAAAAACCACGTGGTTCCCACCTCTTGGCAAGATGAGGCCCTTGCCCGCGACGGCGTCTCAAGGCAAGTCCCCTGTTTCGCCCTGAAGGGCGAAACGGTCCTTGACAGCCTTCCTGCGACCCCCAAGAGTCCCTCGACACGCTGGGTTCCCCGAGGGGAACACCGAGGGTCCCGGCACCGCTTCCTCTGAGCCCCTTCTCCCCTCCTGGTCGCGACAGGTGAGGCGATTCCCCTCCGTGGACTGGAAGGGGTTGCCGGCCTTCCCGGCGCACCTCAGGATGAGGCCGGTCTCACGAGGAAATTCGAGACGAGCCACGTGGGTGGTGCCACATGCCGAACGCCCCCGATTCCCCGGTCCGCTCTTGATAAGGACCCGAGGCCCAGACCCCTCTTCGAAGGCAACCCTGTGGGTGAAGGCACAACACGAAGGGGCACTGCCACCCCCGTGCATCGTCCGCAAAGACCCGCGGGTTCCACACACAGCTCGACGAGGGGCCTGAGACCCCCTGAGCAACTCGAGCGGCCAGGGGGTTCCCTTCCTCAGACAAGACGAGGCCTGACTCTCCTGTTCCAACTCTGCAGGGACCCTGCGGGCGGAGTCCGAAACGGAGAGGAAGTCTGAGGTTCCTGCCTCCCCTCGAGGTGAGGCTCTCTTCATTTGCGCCAGAACCAGCGGTGTCCCGAGGGGCCCCGCCACCTCCACAGGATCCCTCCCCTCTCAGAGGCACCCTGGGAAGTTCCCTAAGGTCCCCGGCAGAAGGCGAGGGAAACGAGGGTTTCCCGCCGCCCCCCGACAAAGACCTCGAGAGTCCTTCTTCAACGCGTCTCGAGGCTCTAGTCCCCTCCCGTGACTCGAGAGCCAGGACGCGCTTCCCCCGCCACGCGCATGGAGACCTGACTTCCCTGGCGCCGCACGAGAGGCTCCCTGAGATCCTCGTCGTGCCTCAGGAGAAAACCCCCACGGGCGCCGCAGCTCGAGGAACCCCCTGAGACGCCCCCGTCCTCGCGAGCTGAGGGCCTTCTTTTCCTGCATGGCCTGGAGAGCAATCCCGGGTCCTCTCTCCAAACGGAAGAGGAGGCTGGACTCCCTTGAGGCCGCTCAGGGGGCTCCAAGAGACCCGCGTCGCGACTCGAGAGGAGAGCGGAGTCTTTGGCTTCCCTCGAGACGAGGCCTGACTCCCCGGGGGAGCCTGGAATGCAACCCCGAGATCCCTGCCTTCCCTGGAGAGGAATATTAGGTCCTGGACACACGCCTAGGTGAGGTCTCTTCGGCCCTGCAGTGACTCGAGCGCAACCCCCAGCTTTCCCTCGCAACCCGAGGGGAAGATTGGGCTTCCCAGGGCCAACCCAAGGGGAAGGCTGAGTTCCCCATCGTAACTCGAGAATCCCGCCGCAACTCGAGAAAAACCACGTGGTTCCCACCTCTTGGCAAGACGAGGCCCTTGCCCGCGACGGCGTCTCAAGGGAAGTCCCCTGTTCCGCCCTGAAGGGCGAAACGGTCCCTGACAGCCTTCCCGCGACCCCCACAAGTCCCCCGACACGCCGGGTTCCCCCGAGGGGAACACCGAGGGTCCCGGCACCGCTTCCTCTGAGCCCCTTCTCCCCTCCTGATCGCGACAGGAGAGGCGATTCCCCTGCGTGGTCTGGAAGGGGTTCCCGGCCTTCCCGGCGCACCTCAGGATGAGGCCGGTCTCACGAGGAAATTCGAGACGAGCCACGTGGGTGGGGCCACATGCCGAACGCCCCCGATTCCCCAGGTCTGCTCTTGAGAAGGACCCGAGGCACGGACCCCTCTTCGAAGGCAACCCTGTGGGTGAAGGCACAACACGAAGGGGCACTGCCACCCCCGTGCATCGTCCGCAAAGACCCGCGGTTCCCACACACAGCTCGACGAGGGGCCTGAGACCCCCTGAGCAACTCGAGAGGCCAGCGGGGTTCCCTTCCTCAGACAAGACGAGGCCTGACTCTCCTGTCCCAACTCTGCAGGGACCCTGCGTTCGGAGTCGGAAACGGAGAGGAATCCTGAGGTTCCTGTCTCCCCTCGAGGTGAGGCCCTCTTCCATTGCACCAAACCCAGATGAGTCCCGAGAGGCCCCTCCCAACTCCACAGTATCCCTGAATTCTCAGAGACACCTTGAGAATCTACCTGAGGTCACCGGCTCAAGTCCAGGGAACCCAGGGTTTCCTGCTGCGACCCGAGAAAGACCTTGAGAGTCCTTCAGCGCGTCTTGAAACCCGATTTCCCTACCATGACTCGAGAGCAAAGACCCGCTCCCCATCGCCATTCGCATGGAGACCTGACTTCCCTGACGCCTGAAGAGAGTCTCCCTGATCTCCCCGTCGTACCTCTTCAGAAACCCCATTCAGGCACCGAAGCTCGAGAAACCCCACGATACGCCCCCGTCATCACGAGATGAGGGACTTGTTTCCTGCCTGGCATGGAGAGCAAAACCGAGTCCTCTCTCCAGACTCCACAGGAGGCTTGACTCTCTTTAGGCCTCTCAGTTGGCTCCAAGAGATACCTGTCAGGACCTGAAGGGAGAGCAGAGTTCTTTGCTTCCCCTCGAGACGAGGCCTGACTCCCCGTGTGGGTCTGGAATGCAACCCCGAATTCCTGTCACACCTGGAGAGGAAAACTCGGTCCTGGACACAAGCCTAGATGAGGTCTATTTTGCACTGCAGTTACTAGAGCGCAATCGCCAGCTCTCCCTCGCAAATCGAATTGAAGATTGGACTTCCCTGGGCCAATACAATTGGAAGCCTGAATTCGACATCGTAACTCGAGAATCCCGCCGAAACTCGAGAAAATCCACGTGGTTCCCCCATCAGCGCTTGATGAGGCCCTTGCCCGCTACAGCGACTCAAGAGAAGTCCCACTTTCTGTCTTGAAGTGCGAAACGGTACTTGGCACCCTTGATGCAATCTCAAAATTCCCCGACATACCGGTCTCACTCGAAAGGAACACCGAGGTTCCCGGAACCACTTCATTTGAGCTCCTTCTCCCCTCGTGATCGCGACAGGAGTGTCGATTCCCCTGCTATGTCTGGAAGGGGTTCCCGACCTTTCCAGCGCGCCTAAGGATGAGGCAGGTCTCACGAGGAAATTCGAGACATAGCCTCGTGGGTGGTGCCACAAGCCAAAAGACCCCGATTTCCCGGTCTGCTCTTGATAAGAACGTGATGCCCTGACACCTTTACGAAGGAAAACCTGTGGATGAAAGCACAACACGAAGGGGCACTGACACCCCCGTGCATCGTCCAGAAAAACCCGCAGGTTACAAACACAGTTCGACAAGTGGTCTGTCACCCCGTGAACAACTCGACAGGCAAGTGGAGTTCCATTCCTCCACACAAGACGAGACCTGATTTTCTGTACCAACTCTGCAGGGAAACTGCGATCCGAGTCAGTACCAGCGACAGGAAACCCAGAAGAGGAAACATGAGGTTCCTGCCTCCACTCGAGATGAGGCTCTCATCCATTGCACCAAACCCAGTGGAGTCCAGAGAGGCCCCTCCCAACTCCACAGTACCCCTGACTTCTCAGAGGCACCCGGAGAAGCTCCATGAGGTCACCAGCACATGTCGAGGGAACCCAGGGTTTCCTGTCACAATGGGAAAAAGACCTCGAGAGTCCTACTTCAACGTGTCTTGAAGCCCGAATCTGCTTCCATGGCTCTATAGAAATGACACGCACCCCCTCGCCACGCACATGGAGACCTGACTTCCCTGGCGCCATAAGAGAGGCTCCCTGAGCTCCCTGTCGTACCTCGTGAGAAACCCCACACTGACGCCGCAGCTTGAGAAAACTCACCATAGGCCCCTGTCATCGCGAGATGAGGGCCTTCTTTTCCTGCATGGCCTGGAGAGGAATCCCGAATCCTCTTTCCAAACTCCACAGGAGGCTTGACTCCCTTTAGGCCACTTAGTAGGCTCCAAGAGATACCCGTCGCGACTCGAGAGGAGAATGGAGTCCTTTGCTTCCCCTCGAGACAAGGCCTGACTCACCAGGTGGGTCTGGAATGCAACCCCGAGATCCCTGCCTTCCCTGGAGAGGAATATGAGGTCCCGGACACACGCCTAGGTGAGGTCTCTTCGGCCCTGCAGTGACTCGAGCGCAACCCCCAGCTTTCCCTCGCAACCCGAGGGGAAGATTGGGCTTCCCAGGGCCAACCCAAGGGGAAGGCTGAGATCCCCGTCGTAACTCGAGAATGCCGCCGCAACTCGAGAAAAACCACGTGGTTCCCACCTCTTGGCAAGATGAGGCCCTTGCCCGCGACGGCGTCTCAAGGGAAGTCCCCTGTTCCACCCTGAAGGGCGAAACGGTCCCTGACAGCCTTCCCGCGACCCCCACAAGTCCCCTGACTCGCCGGGGTCCCCCGAGGGGAACACCGAGGGTCCCGGCACCGCTTCATCTGAGCCCCTTCTCCCCTCCTGATCCCGACAGTAGAGTCGATTCCCCTGCGTGGTCTGGAAGGGGTTCCCGGCCTTCCCGGCGCACCTCAGGATGAGGCCAGTCTCACGAGGGAAGTCGAGACGTAGCCTCGTGGGTTGTGCCACATGCCAAAAGACCCCGATTTCCTGGTCCGCTATTGATAAGATCCCGATGCCTGGTCACCTCTTCGAAGGTAACCCTGTGGATGAAGGCACAACACGAAGGGGCACTGACACCCCTGTGCATCGTCCCCCAAAACTGCAGGTTCCTCATACAACTCGACAGGTGGTCTGTCATCCCATGAACAACTCGAGAGGCAAGCGGAGTTCCATTACTCCACACAAGACGAGGTCTGACTCTCCTGTCCCATCTCTGCAGGGACCCTGCTATCCAAGTCAGAAATGGAGAGGAACCCTGACGTTACTGCCTCTATCCGAGATTAGGTCCTCTTCAATTGCACCAGTCCCTGTGAAGTCCCGAGAAGCCCCTCTCAACTCCACAGTATCCCTGACTTCTCAGAGGAACCCCGCTAAGCTCCCTGAGGTCATGGGCACAAGTCGAGGGAACCCAGGGTTTCCTGCCACACCCCGAGAAAGACCTCGAGAGTTCTTCTTCGAAGCGTCTTGAGGCTCGATTCCCCTACCATGAATCGACAGCAATGAGGCGCTCCCCCAAGCCACGTCCATGGAGACCTGACTTCCGTGGCACCACAGGAGTCTCCCTGAGCTCCCCGTCCTATCTCGTGAGAAACCCCAACCAGGCACTGCACCTTGAGAAAACCCACGAGACGCCCCCGTCATCGCGAGATGAGGGCCTTCTTTTCCTGCATGGCCTAGAGAGCAATCCCGAGTCCTCTGTCCAAACTCCACAGGAGGCTTAACTCCATTTAGGCCACTCTTGGGCTCCAAGGGATACCCGTCGCGACTCGAGAGGAGAGCGGAGTCCATTCATTCCCTTCGAGACGAGGCCTGACTCCCCGGGTGAGTCTGGAATGCAACCCCGAGATCCCTGTCGCCCCTGGAGAGAAAAACTCGGTCCTGGACACAAACCTAGATGAGCTCTATTTTGCCCTGCAGTGACTCGAGAGCAATCTCCAGCTCTCACTTGCAACTCGAATGGAAGATTGGACTTCCCTGGGCCAACACAAGAAGAAACCTGTATTCCCCATTGTAACTCAAGAATCCTGCCGCAACTCGAGAAAAAACACGTGGGTCCCCCGTCAGCGCTAGATGAGGCCCTTGCCCACTACAGCATCTCAAGAGAAGTCCCAGGTTCCGTCTTGAAGTGCGAAACGGTACTTGGCACCCTTGATGCAACGCTAAAAGTTACCCGACTTTCACTCAAGGGGAGCACCGAGGTTCCCGGCACTACTTCATCTGAGCCCTTTCTCTCCTCCTGATCCCGAAAGGAGGGTCGATTCCCCTGCTTTGTTTGGGAAGGGTTCCCGGACTTTCCTGTGCGCCTCAGGATGAGGCCGGTCTCATGAGGAAATTCGAGACGTAGCCTCGTGGGTGGTGCAACATGCTGAAAGACCCCAATTTCCCGGTCCGCACTTGAGGAGAACCCGATGCCCGGACACCTCTTCGAAGGCAACCCTGTGGATGAAGGCACAACAGGAAGGAGCACTGACGCCCCTGTGCATCTCCAAAAAACCCGCAGGTTCCACACACATCACGAAAAGTGGTGTCATCCTTGAACAACTTTAGATGTAAGCGGAGTTCCATTCCTCCGCAGAACACGAGACCTGACACTCCTGAGCAAACTCAACAGGGAACCTGCGATCTGAGTCAGATCCGGCCTCCAGGAAGTCAGGAGCAGAACCCTGAGGTTCCTGCCTCAACTCGAGATGAGGCCCACTTCCATTGCACCAAACCCAGAGGAGTCCCGAGAGGCCTCTCCCAAATCCACAGTATCCCTGACTTCTCAGAGGCACCCTAAGACGCTCCCTGAGGTCACCGGCACAAGTCAAGGGAACCCAGGGTTTCCTGCCGCAACCCTAGAAAGACATCGAGAGTTCTTTTTCAACCCGTCATGAGGCCCGATTCCCCTACCCTGACTTGAGAGCAATGACGCGCTCCCCCTTGCCCCGCCCATGGAGACCTGACTTCCCTGTTGCCACACGAGAGGCTACCTGAACTCCCCGTCGTACCTCGTGAGAAACCCCACACTGGCACCGCAGCTCGAGAAAACACACGAGACGCCCCCATCATCTCGAGATGTGGGCCTTCTTTTCCTGCATGGCCTGGAGAGCAATCCCGAGTCCTCTCTCCAAACTGAAGATGAGGGTTGACTCCCTTTAGACCACTCAGTGGGCTCCAAGAGATACGCGTCGCAACTCGAGAGGATAGCCGAGTCCTTTGCTTCCCCTCGAGACGAGGCCTAACTCCCTGGGTGAGTCTGTAATGCAAACCCGAGATCCCTGTCGCCCTTGGAGAGGATCACTGGGTCCTGAACACAAGGCTAGATGAGGTCGCTTTTGCCCTGCAGTAACTCGAGAGCACTCCCCAGCTTTCCCTCGCAACCCGAATGGAATATTGGACCTCCCTGGGCCAACACAAGAGGAAGCCTGAATTCCCAGTAGTAATTCGAGAATTCCACCTCAACTTGAGAAAAACCACGTGGTTTCCCCTTCATTGCAAGATGAGGCCCTTGCCCGCTCCAGCGTCTCAAGAGTAGTCCCACGTTCTGTCTTCAAGTGCGAAATGATATTTGGCACCCTTAATGATACCCCAAAAGTTCCCCGACATACGGGTCGCACTCGAGGGGAACACCGAGGTTCCTGGCACCACTTCATCTGAGCCCCTTCTCCCCTCCTGATCGCGAAAGGAGGGTCGATTCCCCTGCTTTGTCTGCAAGGGGTTCCCGACCTTCTCCACGCACCTCAGATGAGGCTGTCTCACGAGGAAATTCGAGACGTAGCCTCGATGGTGGTGCCACATGCCGAAAGACCGCGATTTCCCGATCTGCTCTTGATAAGAACGCGATGCCCAGACACCTATTCGAAGATAGTGTGGATGAAGGCACAACACGAAGGGGCACTGACACCACCGTGCATCGTCCGGAAAAGACCGCAGGTTACTCATACAGCTCAAGAAGTTCCTGTCACCCAGTGAACAACTCGAGAGGCAAGCGGAGGTCCATTCCTGCACACAAGACAAGGCCTGACTCACCTCTCCCAACTATGCAGGGGGCTGCGATTGGAATCAGAAATGGAGAGGAACCCTGAGGTTCCTGCCTCCCCTTGAGATGAGGCCCCCTTCCATTTCAACAAACCCAGTGGAGTCCCGAGAGGTCTTTCCCAACTCCACAGTATCCCTGACTTCTCAGAGGGACCCGGAGAATCTCCCTGAGGTCACCGGCACAAGTCGAGGGAACCCAGGTATTCTTGCCAAGACCCGAGAGAGATCTTGAGAGTCCTTCTTCAACGCGTCTAGAGGCCTGATTCCCCTACCATGACTCGAGAGCAATGACGCGCTCCCCCTTGCCACACGCATCGAGACCTAACTTCCCTGGCGCCACACAAGAGGCTCCCTGAGCTCCCCGTCGTACCTCCTGAGAAATCAACACAGGCGCTGCAGCTCGGTAAAACCACTGAGACCCCCCCACGTCATCGTGAGATGAGGGCCTTCTTTTCCTGCATGTCCTGGAGTGCAATCCCGAGTCCTCTCTCCAAACTCCAGAGGAGGCTTGACTCCCTTTAGTCCACTCAGTGGGCTCCAAGAAATACCCGTCGCGACTCGAGAAGAGAGAGAAGTCCTTTGTTTCCCCTCTAGACGACGCCTGACTCCTGGGTGAGTCTGGAATGCAACCCCAAGATCCCAGTCACCCCTTGAGAGGAACATTAGGTCCTAGACACAAGCCTGGATGAGGTTTCTTTTGCCCTGCAGTGACTCAAGCGCAACCCCTAGCTTTCCCTTGCAACTCGAATGGAAGATTGGCCTTTCTGGGCCAACACAAGAGGAAGCCTGAATTTCCAGTCATAATTCGAGAAACACACCGCAACCCGAGAAAAATCACGTGGTTCCCTGTATTGCAAGATGAGGCCCTTGCCCCCTACAGCGTCTCAAGAGAAGTCTCACATTCCGTCTTGAACTGCAAAACAGTACTTGGCACCCTTGATGCGACCCCAAAAGTTCCCCTATATACCGATCTCACTAGAGGGGACACTGAAGTTCCCGGCACCACTTCATCTGAGGCCTTTCTCCTCTCATGATCGCGATAGGAGGGTCGATTCCACTGCTTTGTCTCGAAGGGGTTCCCGACGTTCCCGGCGCACCTCAGGATGAGGCCGGTCTCACGAGGAAATTCGAGACGTAGCCTCGAGGGCCATACTACATGCCGAAAGACCCCGATTCCATGGCCCACTTTTGATCAAAACCAGACTCCTGGACACCTCTTCGAAGGCAAGCCTGTGGATGAAGGCACAACACGTAGGGGCACTGACACCCCGTGCATCTTCCGGAAAAACCTGCAGGTTCTCACACAGCTCCACAAGTGGTCTGTCACCTCGTGAACAACTCGAGAAGCAAGCGGAGTTCCATTCCTCCACACAAGACGATGCCTGTCTCTCCTGTCACAACTCTAGGGACCTTGTGCACTGAGTCAGAAATGGAGAGGAAGCCTGAGGTTCCTGCCTCCACTCAAGATGAGGCCTTTTCCATTGCCGCAAAACCAGAGGAGTCCCGAGAGGCCCGTCCCAAATCCACAGTATGCCTGACTTCTCAGAGGCACCCTGAGAAGCTCCCTAAGGTCACCGGCAGAAGTCGACGGAACCCAGGGTTTCCTGCCGCAACCCGAGAAAGACGTTGAGAGTCCTGCTTTAACGTATCTTGAGGCCCGATTCCCGTACCATATCTCGAGAGCAATGACGCGCTCCCCCTTGCCATGCGCATGGAGACCTGACTTCCCTGGCGCCACACGAAAGGCTCTCTGAGCTTCCCGTCGCACCTCGTCAGAAACCGCACACTGGCACCACAGCTCGAGAAAACCAACAAGACGCACCTGTCATCGCGAGATGAGGATCTTCTTTTCCTGCATGGCCTGGAGAGCAATCCCGAGTCCTCTCTCCAAACTCCACAGGGGGCTTGACTCCCTTTAAGCCACTCAGTGGGCTCCAAGAGACACCTGTGGCGACTCGAGAGAAGAGCGGGGTCCTTTGCTTCCCCTCGAGTCGAGCTCGACTTCCAGGATGCGTCTGGAATGCAAACCCGAGATCGCTGTCGGCCCTGGAGAGGAATATTAGGTCCTGGACACAAGCCTAGATGAGGTCTCTTTTGCCCTGCAGTGACTCAAGAGCAAACCCCAGCTCTCCCTCGAAACTCGAATGGAAGATTGGACTTCCCTGGGCCAACACAAGAGGAAGCCTGAATTCCCCGTCGTAACTCGAGAATCCCGCCGCACCTTGAGAAAAACCACGTGATTCCCCCATCATCCCAAGATGAGGCCCTTGCCCTCTACAGCGTGTCAAGTGAAGCCCCAAGTCCGTATTGAAGTGCAAAATGGTACTTGGCACCCTTGAAGCGACCCCAAAAGTTTCCCGACACACCGGTTCCACTCGAGGGGAACACCGAGGTTCCCGGCACGACTTCAACTGAGCCCTTTCACTCCTCCTGATCGCGACAAGATGGTCGATTCCCCTGCTTTGTCTGGAAGGGGTTCCCGATCATCATGGCGCACCTCAGGATGACACCAGTCTAACGAAGAAATTCGAGACGTAGCCTCATGGATGGTGCCACGTTCTGAAAGACCCCGATTTCCTGCTCCGCTGTTGATAAGAACCCGATGTCCGGACACCTCTTTGAAGGCAACCCTGTGGATGAAGGCACAACACGAAGGGGCACTGACCCCCTCATGCATCTTACGGAAAAAACCGAAGGTTCCACTCACAGCTCGACAAATGGTCTGTTATCCTGTGAACAACTCGAGAGGCAAGTGGAGTTCCATTCCTCCACACAAGACGAGGCCTGACTCTCCTGTCCCAACTCTGCAAGAACCCTGCAATCTGAGTCCGAAATGGAGAGGAACCCTGAGGTTCCTTCCTGATCTCGAGATTAGACCCTCTTCCATTGCAGCAAACCCAGTGGAGTCCCGAGAGGCCTCTCCCAGCTCCATAGTATCCCTGACTTCTCAGAGGCACCCTGAGAAGCTACCTGAGGTCACAGGCACAAGTCGAGGGAACCCAGGGTTTCCTGCCGCAACCCGAGAAAGACCTCGAGCGTCCTTTTTCATTGCATTGAGCCCTGATTCCTCTACCATGACTCGAGAGCAATGACGTGCGCCCCCTCGCCACTCGTATGGAGACTTGACTTCCCTGACACCACACGAGAGGCTCCCTGAGCTCCCGGTCGTACCTTGTGAGAAACCCCACACTGGCACCGCAGCTCCAGAAAAACCACGAGACTCCCCCGACATCGTGAGATGAGGGACTTCTTTTCCTGCATGGCCTGGAGAGCAATCCCGCGTGCTCTCTCCAAACTCCACAAGAGAGGAGCCAAGATTGCTGAGGAGTAGGACGGGGAGAACTCTTTCCCCCCCCCCAAACAATTTCATCAAAAGAGCATTTAAACGTCGAGTAAATTCCACAATACAACTTATGAATGCTGCCAGAGGACATCAGGCACCCAGAAAAGCAACCCAACTCTTGGAAAGTAGGTAGGAAAAAGTATAAAAGACAAAAAAAGAGACAAAAGAGGGAGGGAGGGATTTCCGTCCCGGGAAGATAGTCTTAAAAAGAGAAAAGTTTCCAAACACCAGGAAAGCTTTTCACTGCCAAATCTTTGCCAAGCTTTGGAAGCACAAAGGGCAACATAAGGGGGATAAAAATAAATAAACAATTAAAACTCGCAGATTGCAAGCCCTACGGTAACTCCCCCAGCTGCGAAGCAGTGCAGACGCCTGCTCACACCATTAGCAAGCAGGGGCTGGGCAGGGAGGCGCGGCGCGGGCTGCATCGCTTAGAGTAAGAATCTGGCCTGAATACCATGAGTGCTATCTGAACGAAATAACTTGGGCTAGCAAACCAGACTCTGGGATATCTACCACGCAAAAAGCCAGCCCTAACCTAAGACACCGCCAGGCCCGTGCACGGAACAAAGGACTGAACAGAGATAGCCGGCTGCAGACATTCCCCCTCCGGTGACAGGCAGCCAGAGCCGGAAGGGGGCAATTGCAGCCCCAGAGAGACATTATCTATAAAACTGTAAGCAGGCTTCTTTGCTAACTAAAACTTCTTGGGGATCTGGACGGTCAACATCTGCCTGAGAAAGTGCGCCTGTTTTACACCCAGATAACCGAGTGGCGGGGAGGCGATAAGTCACAACATTGGCGCTCGCCAAACACCTCATCACCTGAGCTGCTCGGACCTGGGAAGAGCACAAAACACAGGCCGAACCGAGTCTGTGCCTCTGAGGACTACCCGAGTGCCTGAACCTGAGCGGCTTGGACCTGGGAGGTGCATGCAGCCCAGGGCCAGCCTCGGATTGTTCCCGGTGGAACAACCTAGAGCCCGAGCAGTGTGGGCAGGAAGGCTACACGCGCCGTGAGCGGGGGCAGACCCAGTGTGGCTGAGGCACTGCGAGCGCACGCCAGTGTTATTTGTTTGCAGCATCACTCCCTCCCTCCCTCCCCACAGCGCAACTGAACAAGTGAGCCTAAAAAAAAAAAGTGTCCTCCACCGTCCCCTTTGTGTCAGGGCGTAAACCAGACACTGAAGAGACCAGCAAACAAAAGAAGCTATAACAGAGGGAAACGCCTTGGAAGCTACAGGCAATAGATTAAAACCCTGTGGTTATTAGGACTACATAGGAAGGCGCCTATAGATCTTGAGAAATATAAGTCGGACCAAGGAACTAGCCAAAAATGAACCGAACCCACGATACTCACAACAAAACCAGAGAAAGTCTTAGATATATTTTTATGATCATTCTTTCTTTTTTTTAATTTTTTTAATTTTAAGTCCTCTATTGTTCATTTAATTTTCACTTTTATAACCTATTACTTTGCAAAAAAAAGACCCTATTTTTTTCTTCTTCAGCAAACTTCATATATATATATTTATATATATATATATAATAATTTTTTGACCTTGTTTTTTTGTTTTGTTTTTTTTCCTTCTTTTCTTTAACATTGTATTTTTGAAATTCCAAACTGTACTCTAGATTTTTAATTTATGCTTTTTGATATTTGATATCAATTTTGTACCTGTAGTTTCTTTATAATTTTTGCGACATTGCTTGTTTTTGTTTGTTTGTTTTCTCTTTAGTTTTCTTCTTCCTTTTTTTTAACATTGTATTTTTGAAATTCCAAACTCTACTCTAGATTTTTAATTTTTGCTTTTTGGTATTAGTTATCAATTTTGTACCTGTATTTTCTTGATAATTTTTGCGACCTTGTTTGTTTTTCTTTGTTCGTTTTTTCTCTTTCTTTTCCTTCTTCTTTTCTTTAACATCGTATTTTTGAAAGTCCAAACTCTACTCTAGATTTTTAATTTTTGCTTTTATGTATTTGTTACCAATTTTGTACCTTTAAGAACCCAATCTTCAGTACCCATTTTTCACTAGGGAGCGAGATTACTGGCTTGACTGCTCTCTCTCCCTTTGGACTCTCCTTTTTCTCCACCAGGTCGCCTGTGTCTCCTCCCTAACCCCTCTCTACTCTACCCAACTCTGTGAATTTCTGTGTATTCCAGACGGTGGAGAACACTTAGGGAACTGATTACTGGCTGGATCTGTCTCCCTCCTTTTCATTCCCCCCTTTTATCCTTCTGGCCACCTCTGTCTCCTTCCTCCTTCTTCTCGTCTCTGTATAACTCTGTGAACATCTCTGAGCGGTCCAGTTGTGGAGTGCACATAAGGAAGTGACTACTGGCCAGCCCACTCTCTCCACTATTGATTCCACCTCATCTCATTTGGGTCACCTCTAACTCCCTCCTCCCTCTTCTCTTCTCCATGTAACGCTGTGAACCTTTCTGAGTGACCCTCACAGTAGAGAAACTTTTCTTCTTTAACGTAGATGTTTTATCAATGGTGCTGTATAGAAGGAGAAGTTTTGAAACTACTGTAAAAGTAAGACAGATAACTGGAAGCAAGAGGCTTAAGTCCAAACCCTGCCTCCAGGGAACTCCTGACTCCAAGGAACATTAATTGACAGGAGCTCATCAAATGCCTCCATACCGACACTGAAATCAAGCACCACACAAGGGCCAACAAGTTCCAGGGCAAGACATACCAAGCAAATTCTCCAGCAACAAAGGAACGCAGCCCTGAGCTTCAAGATACAGGCTGCCCAAAGTCACCCCAAAACCACAGACATCTCATAACTCATTACTGGACACTTCATTGCACTCCAGAGAGAAGAAATACAGCTCCACCCACCAGAACACGGACACAAGCTTCCCTAACCAGGAAACCTTGACAAGACACCTGTACAAACCCACACACAGCGAGGAAATGCCACAGTAAAGAACTCCACAAACTGCCAGAATACAGAAAGGACACCCCAAACTCAGCAATTTAAACAAGATGAGACAGAGGAATACCCAGCAGATAAAGGAACAGGATAAATGCCCACCAAACCAAACAAAAGAGGAAGAGATAGGGAATCTACCTGATAAAGAATTCCGAGTAAGGATAGTGAAATGGATCTAAAATCTTGAAATTAAAATGGAATCACAGATAAATAGCCTGGAGACAAGGATTGAGAAGATGCAAGAAAGGTTTAACAAGGACCTAGAAGAAATAAAAAAAGAGTCAATATATAATGAATAATGCAATAAATGAAATTAAAAACACTCTGGAGGCAACAAATAGTAGAATAACAGAGGCAGAAGATAGGATTAGTGAATTCGAAGATAGAATGGTAGAAATAAATGAATCAGAGAGGATACATGAAAAACGAATTAAAAGAAATGAGCACAATCTCAGAGACCTCCAGGACAATATTAAACGCTACAACATTCGAATCATAGGGGTCCCAGAAGAAGAAGACAAAAAGAAAGACCGTGAGAAAATACTTGAGGAGATAATAGTTGAAAACTTCCCTAAAATGGGGAAGGAAATACTCACTCAAGTCCAAGAAACCCAGAGAGTCCCAAACAGGATAAAGCCAAGGCGAAACCCCCCAAGACACATATTAATCACATTAACAAAAATCAAACACAAAGAACAAATATGAAAAGCAGCAAGGGAAAAACAACAAATAACACACAAGGGAATTGCCATAAGGATAACAGCTGATCTTTCAATAGAAACTCTTCAAGCAAGGAGGGAATGGCAAGACATACTTAAAATGATGAAAGAAAATAACCTACAGCCCAGATTATTGTACCCAGCAAGGATCTCATTCAAGTATGAAGGAGAAATCAAAAGCTTTGCAGACAAGCAAAAGCTGAGAGAATTCTGCACCACCAAACCAGCTCTCCAACAAATACTAAACAGGAAACACAAAAACGGTGTATAAATTCAAACCCCAAACAATAAAGTAAATGGCAATGGGATCATACTTATCAGTAATTACCTTAAACGTAAATGGGTTGAATGCTCCAACCAAAAGACAAAGACTGGCTGAATGGATACAAAAACAAGACCCCTACATATGTTGTCTACAAGAGACCCACCTCAAAACAGGGGATACATACAGACTGAAAGTGAAGGGCTGGAAAAAGATTTTCCATGCAAATAGGGACCAAAAGAAAGCAGGAGTAGCGATACTCATATCAGATAAAATAGACTTTAAAACAAAGGCTGTGAAAAGAGACAAAGAAGGTCACTACATAATGATCAAAGGATCAATCCAAGAAGAAGATATAACAATTATAAATATATATGCACCCAACGTGGGAGCACCACAGTATGTAAGACAAATGCTAACAAGTATGAAAGGAGAAATTAACACTAACACAATAATAGTTGGAGATTTTAATACCCCACTCACACCTATGGATAGATCAACTAAACAGAAATTTAACAAGGAAACACAAACTGTAAATGATACAATAGACCAGTTAGACCTAATTGATATCTATAGGACATTTCATCCCAAAACAATGAATTTCAACTTTTTCTAAAGTGCACATGGAACCTTCTCCAGGATAGATCACATCCTGGGCCATAAAGCTAGCATTGGTAAATTCAAAAAAATAGAAATCATTCCAAGCATCTTTTCTGACCACAATGCAGTAAGATTAGATCTCAATTACAGGAGAAAAACTATTAAAAATTCCAACATATGGAGGCTGAACAACACGCTGCTGAATAACCAACAAATCACAGAAGAAATCAAAAAAGAAATCAAAATTTGCATAGAAACGGATGAAAATGAAAACACAACAACCCAAAACTTGTGGGACACGGTAAAAGCAGTCCTAAGGGGAAAGTTCATAGCAATACAGGCACACCTCAAGAAACAAGAAAAAAGTCAAATAAATAAACTAACTCTACACCTAAAGCAACTAGAAAAGGAAGAAATGAAGAACCCCAGGGTTAGTAGAAGGAAAGAAATCTTAAAAATTAGAGCAGAAATAAATGCAAAAGAAACAAAAGAGACCATAGCAAAAATCAACAAAACCAAAAGCTGGTTCTTTGAAACGATAAATAAAATGGACAAACCATTAGCCAGACTCATCAAGAAACAAAGGGAGAAAAATCAAATCAATACAATTAGAAATGAAAATGGAGAGATCACAACAGAAAACACAGAAATACAAAGGATCATAAGAGACTACTATCAACAATTATATGCCAATAAAATGGACAACGTGGAAGAAATGGACAAATTCTTAGAAAAGTACAACTTTCCAAAACTGGACCAGGGAAGAAATAGAAAATCTTAACAGACCCATCACAAGCACGGAAATGGAAACTGTAACCAAAAATCTTCCAGCCAACAAAAGCCCAGGTGCAGACAGCTTCACAGCTGAATTCTACGAAAAATTTAGAGAAGAGCTAACACCTATCCTGCTCAAACTCTTCCAGAAAATTGCAGAGGAAGGTAAACTTCCAAACTCATTCTATGAGGCCACCATCAGCCTAATACCAAAACCTGACAAAGATCCCACAAAAAAAGAAAACTACAGGCCAATATCACTGATGACATAGATGCAAAAATCCTTAACAAAATTCTAGCAATCAGAATCCAACAACACATTAAAAAGATCATACACCATGACCAAGTGGGCTTTATCCCAGGGATGCAAGGATTCTTCAATATCCACAAATCAATCAATGTAATACACCACTTTAACAAATTGAAAAATAAAAACCATATGATTTTCTCAATAGATGCAGAGAAAGCCTTTGACAAAATTCAACATCCATTTATGATAAAAACTCTCCAGAAAGCAGGAATAGAAGGAACATACCTCAACATAATAAAAGCTATATATGACAAACCCACAGCAAACATTATCCTCAATGGTGAAAAATTGGAAGCATTTCCTCTAAAGTCAGGAACAAGACAAGGGTGCCCACTTTCACCATTACTATTCAACATAGCTTTGGAAGTTTTGGCCACAGCAATCAGAGCAGAAAAAGAAACAAAAGGAATCCAAATTGGAAAAGAAGAAGTAAAACTCTCACTGTTTGCAGATGACATGATCCTCCACATAGAAAACCCTAAAGACTCCACCAGAAAATTACTAGAACTAGTCAACGACTATAGTAAAGTTGCAGGATATAAAATCAACACACAGAAATCCCTTGAATTCCTATACACTAATAATGAGAAAACAGAAAGAGAAATTAAGGAAACAATTTCATTCACCATTGCAACGGAAAGAATAAAATACTTAGGAATATACCTACCTAAAGAAACTAAAGACCTATACATAGAAAACAATAAAACACTGGTGAAAGAAATCAAAGAGGACACTAATAGGTGGAGAAATATACCATGTTCATGGATTGGAAGAATCAATATAGTGAAAATGAGTATACTACCCAAGGCAATTTATAGATTCAATGCAATCCCTATCAAGCTACCAGCAGTATTCTTCACAGAGCTAGAACAAATAATTTCACAATTTGTATGGAAATACAAAAAACCTCGAATAGCCAAAGCGATCTTGAGAAAGAAGAATGGAACTGGAGGAATCAACCTACCTGATTTCAGGCTCCGCTACAAAGCCACAGTTATCAAGACAGTATGGTACTGGCACAAAGACAGAAATATAGATTCGTGGAACAAAATAGAAAGCCCAGAGATAAATCCACACACATATGGACACCTTATCTTTGACAAAGGAGGCAAAAATATACAATGGATTAAAGACAATCTCTTTAACAAGCGGTGCTGGGAAATCTGGTCAACCACTTGTAAAAGAATGAAACTAGAACACTTTCTAACACAATACACAAAAATAAACTCAAAATGGATTAAAGATCTAAACGTAAGACCAGAAACTATAAAACTCCTAGAGGAGAACATAGGCAAAACACTCTCTGAAATACATCACAGCAGGATCCTCTATGACCCACCTCCCAGAATATTGGAAATAAAAACAAAAATAAACAAATGGGACCTAATTAACCTTAAAAGCTTCTGCACATCAAAGCAAACTATTAGCAAGGTGAAAAGACAGCCTTCGGAATGGGAGAAAATAATAGGAAATGAAGCAACTGACAAACAACTAATCTCAAAAATATACAAGCAACACCTACAGCTCAACTCCAGAAAAATAGATGACCCAATCAAAAAATGGGCCAAAGAACTAAATAGACATTTCTCCAAAGAAGACATACAGATGGCTAACAAACACATGAAAAGATGCTCAAAATCACTCATTATCATAGAAATGCAAATCAAAACCACTATGAGGTACCATTTCACGCCAGTCAGAATGGCTGCAATCCAAAAGTCTACAAATAATAAATGCTGGAGAGGGTGTGGAGAAAAGGGAACCCTCTTACACTGTTGGTGGGAATGCAAACTAGTACAGCCACTATAGAGAACAGTGTGGAGATTCCTTAAAAAACTGGAAATAGAACTGCCTTATGATCCAGCAATCCCACTGCTGGGCATACACACTGAGGAAACCAGAAGGGAAAGAGACACGTGTACCCCAATGTTCATCGCAGCACTGTTTCTAATAGCCAGGACATGGAAGCAACCTAGATGTCCATCAGCAGATGAATGGATAAGAAAGCTGTGGTACATATACACAATGGAGTATTACTCTGCCATTAAAAAGAATAGAATGAATCAGTTCTAATGAGGTGGATGAAACTGGAGCCTATTATACAGAGTGAAGTAAGCCAGAAAGAAAAACACCAATACAGTATACTAACGCATATATATGGAACTTTGAAAGACGGTAACAATAACCCTGAGTACGAGACAGCAAAAGAGACACTGATGTATAGAAGAGTCTTATGGACTCTGTGGGAGAGGGAGAAGGTGGGAAGATGTGGGAGAATGGCATTGAAACATGTAAAATATCATGTATGAAAAGAGTTGCCAGTCCAGGTTTGATGCATGACACTGGATTCTTGGGGCTAGTGCACTGGGACGACCCAGAGGGATGCTATGGGGGGGAGGAGGGAGGAGGGTTCAGGATGGGGAGCACATGTATACCTGAGGCGGATTCATTTTGATATTTGGAAAAACTAATACAATTATGTAAAGTTTAAAAATAAAATAAAATTAAGAAAAAAATCCACAGGAGGCTTGACTCCCTTTAGGCCACTCAGTGGTCTCCAAGAAATACCCGTCGGGACTCGAGAGCAGAGCAGAGTCCTTTCCTTCCTCTCGAGATGAGGTCTGACTCCTCGGGTGCGTCTAAAATGCAACCCCGAGATCTCTGTCGCCCCTGGAGAGGAACATTAGGTCCTGGACACAAGCTTAGATGAGGTCTCTTTTGCCCTGAAGTGACTCGAGAGCAATCCCTAGCTCTCTCTCGCAACTCGAATGGAAGATTGGACTTCCCTGGGCCAACACAAGAGGAAGCCTGAATTCCCCATCGTAACTCGAGAATCCCGCCGAAACTCGAGAAAAACCACATGGTTACCCTGTCATCGCAAGATGAGGCCCTTGCCCGCTACAGCGTCTAAAGAGAAGTCCCAGGTTTCTTCTTGAAGTGTTTTCACACTTCAAGTGTGAAAACTTGGCACCCTTGATGCGATTCCAAAAGTTCCCCGACACCCTGGTCTCTCTCGAGGGGAACACCGAGGTTCCCGGTACGACTTCATCTGAGCCACTTCTCCTCTCCTGATTGCGAATGGAGGGTCGACTCCCGTGCTTTGTCTGGAAGGGGTTCCCAACCTTCCCGGCGCACCTCAGGATGAGGCCGGTCTAACGAGAATATTTGAGACGTAGCTTCATGGGTGGTAACACATGCTGAAAGATCCCGATTCCCCAGTCCACTCTTGATAAGAACCCGATGCCCGGACACCTCTTGAAAGGCAACCCTGTGGAAGAAGGCACAACACGAAGGGGCACTGACACCCTCGTGCATCGTCCGGAAAAACCCGCAGATTCCAAACACAGTTCGACAAGTTGCCTGTCACCCCGTGAATAACTCGAGAGGCAAGCGGAGTTCCATTCCTCCTTACAAGACGAGGCCTGACTCTCCTGTCCCAACTCTGCAGGGACCCTGCGATCAGAGTCAGAAATGGAGACGAACCCTGAGGTTCCTGCCTCCACTCGAGATGAGGCCCTCTTCTATTGCACCAAACCCAGTGGAGTCCCGAGAGGGCCCTCCCAACTCCAGGGTATCCTTGACTTCTCAGAGGCACACTGAGAAGCTCCCTGAGGCCACCGGCACTAGTCGAGGGAACCCAGGGTTTACTGCCGTGACCCAAGAAACACCTTGAAAGTCCTTCTTTAATGGTTCTTGAGGCCCGATACACCTTCCATGACTCTAGAGCAATGACGTGCTCCCCCTCGCAATGCGCATGGAGACCTGACTTCCCAAGCGCCACATGAGAGGCTCCCTGAGCTGCCCGTAGTACCTCATGAGAAACCCCACACTGGCGCTGCAGCTCGAGAAAACCCACGAGACGCCCCCTTCATCGCGAGATGATGGCCTTCTTTTCCTGCATGGCCTGGAGAGCAATCCCGAGTCCTCTCTCCAAACTCCACAGGAGGCTTGACTCCCTTTAGGCCACTCAGTGGGCTCCAAGAGATACCCGTCGCAACTCGAGAGGAGAGCGGAGTCCTTCGCTTCCCCTCGAGACAAGGACTGACTCCCCGGGTGCATCAGGAAAGCAACCCCGAGATCCCTGTCCCCCCTGGAGACGAACATTATGTCCTGGACACAAGCCTAGATAAGGTCTCTTTTGCCCTGCAGTAACTCAAGCGCAATCCCTAGCTCTCCCTCGCAACTCGAATGGAAGACTGGACTTCCCTGGGCCAACACAAGAGGAAGCCTGAATTTCCTGACCTAACTCGAGAATCCCGCCACAACTCGAGAAAAACGACGTGGTTAACCCGTCACCACAAGATGAGGCCCTTGCCAGCTACAGCGTCTCAAGAGAAGTCTCACGTTCCGTCTTGAAGTTTGAAACGGTACTTAGCACCTTTGATGTGACTCCAAAAGTTCCCCGACATCCCAGTTTTACTCGAGGGGAACATCGAGGTTCCTGGCACCACATCATCTGAGCCCCTTCTCCCCTCCTGATGGGGACAAGAGGGTCGATTCACTTGCTTTGTCTGAAAGGGTTACCGACCTTCCTGGTGCACCTCAGGTTGAGGTCCGTCTCAAGAAGAAATTCGAGACGTAGGCTTGTGGGTGGTGCCACATGCCAAAAGACACTGATTTCCTGGTCTTCTCTTGATAAGAATCTGAAGGCTGGATACCTCTTCGAAGGCAACCCTGTGTATGAAGGGAAAAAACGAAGGGGAACTGACACCGCCATGCATCGTCCGGATAAAACCGCAGGTTCCACACACAGCTCGACAAGTGGCCTGTTATCCGGTGAACAACTCGAGAGTCCAGTGGAATTCCATTCCTCCACACAAGACGAGGCCTGAGTCTCCTGTCCTAACTCTGTAGGGACTCTGTGTTCAGAGTCAGAAATGGAGAGCAACCCTGAGGTTTCTGCTTCAAATCGAGATGAGGCCCTCTTCTGACAAGGTCCAGCCTCGGCTGGTCCAGGGTTTTCGAAGGGGAGACAGAGTAGGCGACCTATTGATTTATTTATCGAAGATATAAAGAGTAATAGAATGAGGATAGCTCAGTAGGAAAATTTAGTGGAGAAAAGAAGCTGAGTAGCTTGGTTTATGCGGAAAATCAGTATAACCCGTGACACCAGGTTAGCTCTGACCACGGAGGCCGCAGGCTCCCTCTCGAATAGCGAAAAGTGCCCCACCTTAGACACCTTCTCAAGTGGTCTTCGAAGCCCAGGCAAATAAATGGTCGCAGAGGATATCCGCGCTCCAGATGGACACTCATCTGAAAATTGAGGGGAAGAATGACATTAGGAGACTAAGCGTTGGCAATCAAGGCCCGTAGCTTTATTTTCAACAGGGGTTTTTATACCCTAAGTTACACATAGAGGATAATGGGGATGCAAAGACAGCAGCCTTTGATCCTTATCAAAAACCAGAGTTTCTGTCCTGCAAATGTATCGTATACAAATGGTTTAGGTGATTTACATCATCTTCTAGCCAGAAGACCTATTAATATTTTATGACTCTTGACAAAGACTTATCAACCGTAAGACTTATTTTCTCTAAGAGTAATTATTTTAAGGTTTGGCCCCATCTTTCGAAGATAAAATTGCATTCCTATAGGGCGGATGTGTAATGGGCTTACAACAAAGGAAATAATTTATTACCTTAAGGGTCTAAAGTTACCAACATCAAGGCCACTACTTATTTCTTCTACATACCAACTATATTAATTAATACACATTCAAGGATACAATTCAGGGGATGTGGAAACTTGGCAACAAGCATTGGTTCATCAATGAAATCTTTTACTAGTTTTATTCTGACAGTTTCTAACTCTCTGAGAGGCTCTAAGCTATTTGAATATCTTAAGCTTCCCGTGCCTCTCGAGGCTCGGAGACTGTAAACAATTGTATGCCTTGCTGTAGGAGACCGGGTAAACTTGTCAGGCGAGTTAGAGAGCCATCTGACGTGTTTGGATTTAAACACTCCTAATTGCCCAGGAACTTTATTAATTGGAGCTGTAAGTTAGCTCTTTGACAGAGAGAGTGAGATGGTGGTGGGGGACAGCCCCCAGTAAAGTCAGAGGTGAGAGCACAAAGCAATAAAGTAGGCAGACTCTGGTTTTGGGGGGTAGATGCTCAAGAATATCCAGGAGGACTCCCGAGGCTCGATCCCGCCTTTGTGTATGCCCAGCCTCCTTCCTCATGACCTTTGTCACGAGAGGAATGTCTCTCGCCGGCTCCCGGCATCTCCCCGTTTTTTATTTCTTAAAACAGCCAGATGTAGCTCAGTCGCGAGCCTCTGAATACTCTGCCGAAGAATCCTGACAATACAAGGAAGAATGATTATGAGAAGCAGAATTAAAGCAGCCACTGCAGCATAGCTAAAGACATTAGACAGAATATTCTTTCCTGAGATGTAGTTAGGGAAAGTTTGGAAGAAATCATTTGCTGTTCCAGCAGCAGTAAAATCTAATCGGGAGTGCTCCATGGTTGCTATTTGATAGTGAAGTTTCCCTACGTCTCAACCAATGTCAGAGCTGTTCCAGATACCTGAAATATGGTTTTTAATCTTTTCCCATTCAAAATCTGTCTCATTTACTTTCAGGGGTGTTCCACATATCCACCGATAGTCAGCATGACAAGACAATGCCATTTTCACCTTTAAAGCCTGCAATTCAGTCCCAATATGTATTACTGCTTCCTCTAGGGCGTCTACCCTCATTTCTAATTTTCTCTCTATAGCTTCCTGTGTTGCCAATGTTAAAGAAACATTTTTGGACATAGAATCAACATATTGAGCAGTATGTACTTGTTGAGTCAATGATATTGCTGCCACAGTAACAGAAGTGATTGCACTTATCAAAGCTGCTGTTCCCAAGATAAGTAAGCCCACAAACCGTCGTGTTTGCATTAAATCCTGTAGTTGTTGTAATACAGCAAGACCATAATTCAATAAGTGGTTACATCATAAGATAAGGTGGATGTTGTAGCATTACAAAGGAGCAAACATTATATTGAGGGTTTAAACAAGATGAACCAGGGAGCAGCTGTAGGCGTCAGCCCGGGGGAGCAGTGTCCCCAGCATCAGGAGGCAGAACGCGAGCGGCAGGCTGTGGGCCAAGGCGCCTATGGTGGGCGGAGGGGCAGGGTTCGTGGTTTAGGGCTAGCCGCCACCGCTTGGGCTCAGGGCGGTCCCCTCTCGCTGGTGGGGCCACGCTGGTCTGGACGGCACTCCGCGGGCGCGCTTTCCTCTCTGGCCCTCACTCGCTGCACAGACTTCTTTGCTCTAGGTCACGGGGTGTAGAGAGGTGGGTGCGAGGCGCTGCTGGTGGCGCGGAGGCGAGAGCTGGCTGGGGGAGGGGGAGCGAGCGAGTGCACGCGCTGCGAACCTGGTCTTTGGGGAATGTGACATGACGAATTTGTCTGAGATCCAAACCGGAGAATCTGCATTCTGTAATAATATACAAGCATACCCTCTCCCACAAGTTAGCAACACATCTGGCCTTTTTCACTCTCCCGTAAGGAGGCCTTTTTACTTGACCAGGGGCCGAGTCGTAGCCTGTAATTCAGGCATCTAGTGTCTCATCATTGTAGTCTGCCCCTGTGTGTTTACGTTTAAGTGATTAATTACAATTGGAACATAACTTCACTATTTGTCTAGCTGTTTCCCTATGGATATGTTAATTTAGGTCTAATGTTTAGTTTAGGTCTCTGTATAAATTTAAGTAATAAATGTATAACCTCCTTATCTCATTTTGGTATACAGGTATACAGATATACCTAAATGCAAAATGCATTTATATATGTATTTATATATGGCAACAAGTATAAAGTTATTGACATATAATATATATAAATCAATATACTTGAATTAATCTTCATAATTAATATATTAATTAATATATATTACAACAATACAACACATACACAGCTAATACCAACCAACACAAACCAATATACTGTAATAATACATGTCACACATTTACAATTATACAGTATATAGAACATATATCATCACAGCACATCAATCCATACCAATTAATATCAGCCACACACACATTATATTACTGCCATATATATTTAATTATACAGTATATATATATGTGTGTGTATAGTATACATATTAATTTATATACAAATTAATTAAGTATAGATCTATAAATAGAATTAGGTATACCTTTATTATATTTTATTTATACCCATACCTAATTAGGCAAACTGTAATTAGGCAAATACATTTATATTATGTATTTATAACAATATATAAAGTATTGTTAAGTGTACCACCTGTACAGCATCTCCACCCCACATACCACTTTCTCTAATCCCACCAACTCATTTTCAGTATTATGTGTTGGCCAGGAGCTGGGCCAGTCTTTCCCAGCAATGTTAAGAGATGTCTGTTCCTGTGTCTAATAGCCCTGGCGTTTTATTCCCTTGAATTAAAAGATCTTATAAAGGCCTTGGAACTGTAATTTCCTGCACCCAAAAGGCTAGATCACTAGATCCAAATGTTTTGTGGCTCTTAGCTTGAGAAGTCAAGTTTTTCCTTGTCTGATAGTAAGGTAAAAGTAAAAGCTGTGTTACTCTTTGACCTTTATTAATTTGTACAGTTTTGATAGGCAGTGAGATCAAGACTTTAATTTCTCAATATCATCAGAATCTACTACACCATGCACCAGCGAAATTTCTTTTCTTTCTTTTTTTTTTATTTATTTTTTTTTTTAAAAGAAAGCAAGCTACGCCCCAGGACAAATCTTACAATGTCCTCAGATAGGGGGCCAGCCACTCCGGTTGGAATTGGAGTAAGCGGCACATCAGGGGTTAATATTGTTATTAAATCTCCTTGCCTTTTCACTTTTCTCCTAGCCTGGGTGAGACCCCCCTGAGGGAGTTTTCTCCAAGGAGCATGGTCTGCATATTGTGTACTAAAAGCTCCTTTGTTTAAAAAACTTTTTATCTTCCTCAGTCTTAGGCAACACTTTGGGAGGCTTTGGGGGCAAAGTGGGGAACTCCTGGGTCCTGGGAGGCACAATCGAAGGCGGTGGCAGTCGCCTTAAATCAGAAAGTGGTGGATAAGTTTTTTAAAGGTTTGCGCAGAGGGGGAGGGAGCTCGCCAGGGCTCTCAGCCGCAGCGTCCTGTAAGTCCTCTCCTTCCTTGGGAGGTAGACCACTTTCTCCCTCCTTTTTTTTTTTTCAATGGCAGAAAATATGATCTGTGCAGTAAATGGAGACTCACCACCATCCACCTCTATAGCCTCCCCCATAGCCTATTTAACAGCCTCGTCACGGAGGTCCAGGACATTTCTAATCATATTCCACAGTCAATAAATATTTGTCTATTCTTAGATGCAGAGAAATCCATTTTTAATTTTTTTTTTAATTTTAGAGAATATTTTTATTTATTTTGTAACCTCTTTACCCTGGCTAAACTGCAGAGGGGACTAGAAAAGAAGCCTCAAGGTGAGGATCAAGTTCATCCTTGGGACTAGAGAAAATCCTTCTCCGGGAAACTCCTAGCGGTGGCCCTTTACCCCGACATGGAGGAGGAGGCATAGGGGGATGGGAGCGTCCCGAAGTTTTCCTCTTCTGTTCCGGAGATCCTTTAACTGTTTGGTAACTAAATCTTACGAACTGTCTGATCGGGGATGTTTCCCTCAACCTCCTAGGAGCGGATGGTCTGATTAGGGATGTTTTCTTAAACTTTTAGGAGCATCTTTAGCTTAAAAAAAAAAAAATCCTCATCAGAATGGCATTGAGCTGCTGTTTCCTCTAAACCTTTTTCAAATTGAGGGGAGAGCTGATCTTTCTTTTCATCCCTATCTTTTACATGCTCATTGGCAGTCATAGCGGCTAGCCATTCATTTAGCTGTCGATAGCTAGGTATAGCCTCTTCATTTTCACTTTTCTTTATAACAGGTACCTTTTCAGATTTGCTTTTTTGTTTAACAGGTACTTTTCCAACTTTACTTTCCTCTTTAACAGGTACCTTTTCAAATTCATGAGCTGGATCTAAAACATCTCTAGTCATATTCCACAGAGGAAAGGTGTAAGTAGGGATTTTTTCCAAACCTTGCTGAGCACAATAAGCTCTTAGCTGTCTTCCTAGTTTTTTCAAGATATCTAGGTTAACAGTGCCTTGTTGTAGAATCCAAGGGCAGTGGTCTTGTACAAATGTAAAAAATGATTGAATGGAAGATTTTTTAACCTTGATTCTTCTTTTACTTAATAACTGTAAAATTACTCCTATAAAGAGCTGTCTTTCATTTGATTCAGTGTTGCCCATGTCAGAAACTTAAGGATAGTAAAAGATTTTGCTTTTAGCTATCTAAAGATTAGGCCTTTTTTGTCAGCCTTTTTAGAAACCGTTTTTTCTCTCTAACTCTTCAACACTTCCCACTCCTCTCGCCCTGTCTATTCTACAGGGGGATCTGCAGCCCCCTAAGTGGGATCCTATCTGTCCCCAAAACTGAACACTGGGGGAATGGGGTTGGGGATTTACCTTCGAAATGCCTGTCTCGGGCGCCACCTGCAGAGGTCCAGCCCCAGCTGATCCAGGGTATTCGAAGGGAAGATGGAGTAGGCGACCTATTTATATATTTATTTATTCATCAAAGATATAAAGAGTAATAGAATGAGGATAGCTCAGTAGGAAAATTCAGTGGAGAAAAGCAGCTGAGTAGCTTGGTTTACGCGGAAAATCAATATAACCCGTGACACCAGGTTAGCTCTGACCACGGAGGCTGCAAGTGCCCTCTAGAATAGAGGAAGGTGCCCCACCTTAGACACCTTATCGAGTGGGTCTTCGAAGCCCAGGCAAATAAATGGTCGCAGAGGATATCCGCGCTCCAGATGGACACTCATCTGAAAATTGAGGGGAATAATGACATGGGGAGACCAAGCGTTGGCGAGCAAGGCCCGTAGCTTTATTTTCAACACAGGTTTTAATACCCTAAGTTACACATAGAGGATAATAGGGCATGCAAAGTCAGCAGTCTTTAATCCTTATCAAAAACCAGGGTTTCTTTTCTGCAGATTTATCGTATAAAAATGGTTTAGATGATTTACATCATCTTCTGGCCAGAAGACCTATTAACATTTTATGACTCTTGACAAAGACTTATCAACCATAAGAGTCATTTTCTCTAAGAGTAATTGTTTAAGGTTTGGCGCCATCTTTCGAAGATAAAATTGCATTCCTATAGGGAGGATGTGTAATGGGTTTACAACAAAGAAAAAAATTTATTACCTTAAGGGTCTAAAGTTACCAACATCAAGGCCACTACTTATTTTTTCTACATACCAACTATATTAATTAGCACACATTCAAGGATACAATTCAGGGGATGTGGAAACTTGGCAAAAAGCATTGGTTCATCAATGAAATCTTTTACTAGTTTTATTCTGACAGTTTCTAACTCTCTGAGAGGCTCTAAGCTATTTGAATATCTTAAACTTCCGGTGCATCTCGAGGCTGGGAGACTGTACACAATCGTATGCATAGCTGTAGGAGACCGGGTAAACTTGTCAGGCGAGTTAGAAAACCATCTGAGGGGTTTGGATTTAAACACTACTAATTGCCCAGGAACATTATTAGTTGGAGCTGTAAGTTAGCTCTTTGACAGAGAGAGTGAGATGGTGGTGGGGGACATCCCCAGTAATGTCAGAGGTGAGAGAACAAAGCAATAAAGAAGGCAGACTTTGGTTTTTGGGGGTAGATGCTGAAGAATATACGGGGGAACTCCCTGAGGCTCGATCCCGCCTTTGCGTATGCCGAGACTCTTTCCTCATGACATTTGTCACGAGTGGAATGTCTCTCGCTGGATCCCGGCAATCTTCCATTGCACCAAACGCAGTGGAGTCCCGAGAGGCCCCTCCCAACACCACAGTATCAGTGTCTTCTCAGAGGCACCCTGAGCAACTCCCTGAGGTCACCGGCACAAGTCGAGGGAACAAAGGGTATCCTGCCGCAACCCGAGAAAGACCTCAAGAGTCCGTCTTCAACGCGTCTTGAGGCCGGATTCCCCTACCATGACTCGAGAGCAATGACACACTCCCCCTCGCCATGCGCATGGACACCTGACTTCACTGGCGCCACATGAGAGGCTCCCTGAGCTCCCCGTCATACCTCGTGAGAAACCCCACACTGGCGCCACAGCTCGGGAAAACCCACGAGACGCCACCGTCATCGCGAGATTGGGGACTTCTTTTCCTGCCTGACCTGGAGAGCAATCCCTGGTCCTTTCTCCAAACTTCACAGGAGGCTTTACTCCCTTTAGGCCACTCAATGGGCTCCAAGAGATACCTGTCGCTACTTGAGAGGAGAGCAGAGTACTTTGTTTCCCCTCGAGATGAGGCCTTACCTCGGGTGAGTCTGGAATGCAACCCCAAATCCCTGTCGCCCCTGGAGAGGAACATTAAGTCCTGGATACAAGCCTAGATGAGGTCTAGTTTGCCCTTCAGTGAATGGAGCCCAATCCCCAGCTCTCCCTGGCAACTCGAATGGAAGATTAGACTTCCTGGGCCAACACAAGAGGAAGCCTGAATTCCCCGTCGTAACTCGAGAATCCCACCGCAACTCGAGAAAAACCACGTGCTTCCCTCGTCATCGCAAGATGAGGCCCTTTGTCCGCTACAGCATCTCAAGAGAAGTCCCACGTTCCATCCTGAAGTGCGAAACGGTACTTGGCACCCTTGATGCGACCCCAAAAGTTCCGCGACATACCAGACTCACTCAAGGGGAACACCGAGGTTCCCGGCACCACTTCATCTGAGCCCCTTCTCCTCTCCTGATTGCGACAGGAGGGTCGACTCCCCTTCTCTGTCTGCAAGGGGTTCCCGACCTTCCGGGCGCACCTCAGGATGAGGCCAGTCTCATGAGGAAGTTCGAGACGTAGCCTCCTGGGTGGTGCCACAAGTCGAAAGACCCCAATTTCACTTTCCACTCTTGAGAAGGACCCGAGGCCCGGACCCCTCTTCGAAGGCAACCCTGTGGGTGAAGGCACAACATGAAGGGGCACTGCCACCCCCGTGCATCGTCCGCAAAGACCCGCAGGTTCCACACACAGCTCGACGAGGGGCCTGAGACACCCTGAGCAACTCGAGAGGCCAGCGGGGTTCCCTTCCTCAGACAAGACGAGGCCTGACTCTCCTGTCCCAACTCTGCAGGGACCCTGCGGTCGGAGTCCGAAACGGAGAGGAAGCCTGAGGTTCCTGCCTCCCCTCGAGGTGAGGCCCTCTTCCGTTGCGCCAGACCCAGCGGAGTCCCGAGGGGCCCCGCCACCTCCACAGGATCCCTCGCCTCTCAGAGGCACCCTGGGAAGTTCCCTAAGGTCCCCGGCAGAAGGCGAGGGAAACGAGGGTTTCCCGCCGCCCCCCGACAAAGACCTCTAGAGTCAATCTTCAACACGTCTCGTGGACCTAGTCCCCTCCCTTGACTTGAGAGCCAGGACACGCTCCGCCTCGCCACGCGCATGGAGACCTGACTTCCCTGGCGCCGCACGAGAGGCTCCCTGAGATCCTCGTCGTGCCTCGGGAGAAAACCCCCACGGGCGCCGCAGCTTGAGGAAACCCCTGAGACGCCCCCGTCCTCGCGAGCTGAGGGCCTTCTTTTCCTGCATGGCCTGGAGAGCAATCCCGGGTCCTCTCTCCAAACGGAAGAGGAGGCTGGACTCCCTTGAGGCCGCTCAGGGGGTTCCAAGAGACCCGCGTCGCGACTCGAGAGGAGAGCGGAGTCCTTGGCGTCCCCTCGAGACGAGGCCTGACTCCCCGGGGGAGCCTAGAATGCAACCCCGAGATCCCTGCCTTCCCTGGAGAGGAATATTAGGTCCCGGACACACGCCTAGGTGAGGTCTCTTCGGCCCTGCAGTGACTCGAGCGCAACCCCCAGCTTTCCCTCGCAACCCGAGGGGAAGATTGGGCTTCCCAGGGCCAACCCAAGGGGAAGGCTGAGATCCCTGTCGTAACTCGAGAATCCCGCCGCAACTCGAGAAAAACCACGTGGTTCCCACCTCTTGGCAAGATGAGGCCCTTGTCCGCGACGGCGTTTCAAGGGAAGTCCCCTGTTCCGCCCTGAAGGGCGAAACCATCCCTGACAGCCTTCATGCGGCCCCCAAGAGTCCCCCGACACGCCGGGTTCCCCCGAGGGGAACACCGAGGGTCCCGGCACCGCTTCCTCTGAGCCCCTTCTCCCCTCCTGATCGCGACAGGAGAGGCGATTCCCCTGCGTGGTCTTGAAGGGGTTCCCGGCCTTCCCGGCGCACCTCAGGATGAGGCCAGTCTCACGAGGAAATTCGAGACGAGCCACGTGGGTGGGGCCACATGCCGAACGCCCCCGATTCCCCGGTCCGCTCTTGAGAAGGACCCGAGGCCCGGACCCCTCTTCGAAGGCAACCCTGTAGGTGAAGGCACAACATGAAGGGGCACTGCCACCCCAGTGCATCGTCCGCAAAGACCCGCGGATTCCACACACAGCTCGACGAGGGGCCTGAGACACCCTGAGCAACTCGAGAGGCCAGCGGGGTTCCCTTCCTCAGACAAGACGAGGCCTGACTCTCCTGTCCCAACTCTGCAGGGACCCTGCGGTCGGAGTCCGAAACGGAGAGGAAGCCTGAGGTTCCTGCCTCCCCTCGAGGTGAGGCCCTCTTCCGTTGCGCCAGACCCAGCGGAGTCCCGAGGGGCCCCGCCACCTCCACAGGATCCCTCGCCTCTCAGAGGCACCCTGGGAAGTTCCCTAAAGTCCCCGGCAGAACACGAGGGAAACAAGGGTTTCCCGCCGCCCCCCGACAAAGACCTCGAGAGTCCTTCTTCAACGCGTCTCGAGGCCCTAGTGCCCTCCCGTGACTCCAGAGCCATGACGCGCTCCCCCTCGCCACGCGCATGGAGACCTGACTTCCCTGGTGCCGAACGAAAGGCTCCCTTAGATCCTCGTCGTGCCTCTGGAGAAAACCCCCATGGGCGCCGCAGCTCGAGGATCACCTGAGACGCCCCCTTCCTCGCGAGCTGAGGTCCTTCTTTTCCTTCATGGCCCTGAGAGCAATCCCGAGTCCTCTCTCCAAACTGAAGAGGAGTCTTGATTCCCTTGAGGCCACTCAGTGGGCTCCAAGAGATCCGCGTCATGGCTCGAGAGGAGAGCGCAGTCCTTTGCTTCCCCTCGAGGCGAAGCCTGACTCCCCGGTGGATTATGGAGTGCGACCCCGAGATCCTTGTCTTCCCATGAGAGGACTATTAGGTCCTGGACACACGCCTAGATGAGGTCTCTTTGGCCCTGCAGTGACTCGAGCACAACCCCCAGCTTTCGCTCGCAACTCGAAGGGAAGTTTGGGCTTCCCAGGGCCAACACAAGAGGAAGCCTGAAATCCCCGTCGTAACTCGAGAATCCCGCCGCAACTCGAGAAAAACCACGTGGTTCCATCGTCTTCGCAGCATGAGCCCCTTGCCCGCCACAGCGTCTCAAAAGAAGTCCCATGTACCTACTGAAGTGCAAAATGGTACTCTGCACCCATGATGGCACCCGCAAAGTTCCCCAACGTACATGCCTCACTCGAGGGCAACACCCATGTTCCCCACACCACATCATTTGAGCCCCTTCTCCCCTCCTGATTGCAACAGGAGTGTCGATTCTCCTGCTTTGTCTGGAAGGTGTTACCGATCTTCCCAGCGCACCTCAGAATGAGGCCGGTCTCACGAGGAAATTGGAGATGTAGCCTCGTGGGTGGTGCCACATGCGGAAAGACCCCATTTCCTGGTCCGCTATTAATAAGAACCCAATGCTCGTACACTTCTTCGAATGCATCCCGTTGGATGAAGGCACAATAAGGAGGGGCCCTGCACACCCATGCATCTTTTGGAAAATTCTGCAGGTTCCACATAGAGCTCGACAAGTGATCTGTTACCTCGTGAACAACTCGAGAGGCAAGCTAAGTTTCATTTCTCCACAGAATACGAGGCCTAACTCTCCTGTCCCAACTCTGCAGGAATCCTGAGATCGGAGTCTGAAATGGAGAGGAACCCTGAGGTTCCTTCCTCAACACGAGATGAGGCCCTCTTGCATTATACCACACCCAGTGGTGTCCCGAGTGGCCCCTCCCAACTCCACAGAATCCCTGACTTCTCAGAGGCACCATGTTAAGCTCCCTGAGGTCACCGGCACAAGTCGAGAAAAACCAGGGTTTCCTGCCGCAACAGGAGAAAGACCTTGAGAGTCGTTCTTCAACGCCTCTTGAGGCCCGATGCCCCTACCATGACTCGAGAGCAATGACGCGCTCCCCCTCCACACGTGCATGGAGACCTGACTTTCCTGTCACCACACGAGAGACTCCCTGAGCTCCCCATCGTATCTTGTGAGAAACCCCATCCTGGCACCGCACCTCGAGAAAATGCACAAGACGCCCCTGTCATCACGATATGAGGGCCTTCTTTTCCTGCATGGCCTGGAGAGCAATCCCGAGTCCTCTCTCCAATCTCCACAGGAGGCTTGACTCCCTTTAGGCCACTTAGTGGGCTCCAAGAGATACCCGTCGCGACTCGAGAGGAGAATGGAGTCCTTTGCTTCCCCTCGAGACAAGGCCTGACTCACCAGGTGGGTCTGGGATGCAACCCCGAGATCCCTATCTCCCCTGGAGAGGAACATTAGGTCCTGGAAACAAGCCTAGATGAGGTCTCTTTTGCCCTTCTGTAACTCGAGAGCAATCCCCCGCTCTCCCTAACAACTCGAATGGAAGATTGGACTTCCCTGGGCCAACACAAGAGGAAGCCTGAATTCCCCTTCGTAACTCGAGAATCCCGCCGCAACTCGAGAAAAAGCACTTGGTTCCCTTGTCATCGCAAGATGAGGCCCTTGCCCGCTACAGCTTCTCAAGAAAAGTCCCACGTTCCGTCTTGAAGTGCAAAACGATACTTGACACCCTTGATGTGACCCCAAAAGTTCCCCGAAATATCAGCCTCACTCGAGGTGAACACCGAGGTTCCCGGCACCAGTTTATCTGAGCCCCTTCTCCCCTCCTGTTCGAGATAGGAGGGTCACTTCCCCTGCTTTGTTTGTAAGGGGTTCCCGACCATCACGGGGCACTTCAGGATGAGGCCGGTCTCACGAGGAAATTCGAGACGTAGCTCGCGGGTGGTGCCACATGCCAAAAGACTATGATTTCCCGGTATGCTCTTGATAAGAACCCGATGCCTGGACACCTCTTCGAAGGCAACCCTGTGGATGAAGGCACAACACAAAGGGGCACTGACACCCTCGTGCATCGTGTGGAAAAACCCGCAGGTTCTACATACAGCTCAACAAGTGGCTTGTCACCCCTGAAGAACTCGAGAGGCAAGTGGGGTTTCATTCCTCTACACAAGACGAGGCCTGACTCTCCTGTCCCAACTCTGCAGGGACTTTGCGATCCGAATCAGACCAGCGCCAGTGAAGTCACGAGAGGAACGCTGAGGTTCCTGCCTCCACTCGAGATTAGGACCTCTTCCATTGCACGAAACCCAGTGGAGTCCCGAGAGACGCGTCCCAGCTCCACAGTATCCCTGACTTCTCAGAGGCACCCTGAGAAGCTCCCTGAGGTCACCAGCACAATTCGAGTGAACCCAGGGTTTATTGCCGCCACCATAGAAAGAACTCAAGAGTCCTTCTTCAACACGCTTTGAGGCCTGATTCCTCTACCATGACTCGAGGGCAATGACGCACTCCCTCTGCTACACTCATGAAGCCCTGACTTCCCTGGCACCACACGAGAGGCTCCCTGAGCTCCCCATCATACCTCGTGAGAAACCCCACACTGGCGCCGCAGATAGAGAAAACCCACGAGACGCCCCCGTTTTCGCGACATGACGGCCTTCTTTTCTAGCACGGCCTGGAGAGCAATCCCGAGTCCTCTCTCCAAACTCCACAGTAGGCTTGACTCCATTTTGGTCACTCAGTGGACTCCAAGACATACCCGTCGCGACTCGAGAGGAGAGCGGAGTCTTTTCCTTCCCCTCGAGGCGAGGCCTGACTCCTCGGGTGAGTCTGATATACGAACCGGAGATCCCTGTCGCCCCTGGAGAGAAACATTAGGTCCTGGACACAAGCCTAGATGAGGTCTCTTTTTTCCTGCACTGACTCGAGAGCAATCCCCAACTCTCCCTCGAAACTCGAATGGAAGACTGGACTTCCCTGGGCCAACAGAAGAGGAAGCCTGAATTTCCCGTTGCAACTCAAGAATCCTGCCACAACTCGAGAAAAACCACGTCTTTCCCTCTTCATCGCAAGATGCGGCCATTGCCGCTACAGCGTCTCAAAAGAAGTCTTACGTTCCATCTTGAAGTGCGATAGCGATACGGTATTTGGCACCTTTGATGCGACCCCAAAAGTTCCCCAACACACTGGTCTCACTGGAGGGGAACACCGAGGTTCCCGGCATCACCTCATCTGTGCCCCTTCTCCCCTCCTGATCGAGACAGCAGGGTCGATTCCCCTGCTTTGTCTGCAAGGGGTTCCGACCTTCCCGGCGCACCTCAGGATGAGGCCGGTCTCACGAGGAAATTCGAGACGAACCACGTGGGTGGTGCCACATGCGGAAAGACCCCGATTTCCCGGTGCGCTCTTAATAAGAACCCGATGCCCGGGCACCTCTTCGAAAGCAAACCTGTGGATGAATGCACAACACGAAGGGGTACTGACATCCCCATGCATAGTACGGAAAAACACGCAGATTCCAAACACAGATCAACAAGTGTCCTGTCATCCCTTGAAGAACTAGAGAGGCATGCGGAGTTCCGTCCCTGCACACAAGAGAAGGCCTGACTCTCCTTTCCCAACTCTGCAGGGACCGTGCGATCGGAGTCAGAAATGTAGATGAAACCTGACGTTCCTGCATCAACTCGAAATGAAGCCCTCTTCCATTGCGCCATACGCAGTGGAGTCCCGAGAGGCCCCTCCCAACTCCACAGTATCCCTGACTTCTCAGAGGCACCCTCAGAAGCTCTCTGCGGTCACTGGCACAAGTCGAGTGAACCCAGGGTTTCCTGCTGCATTCTGAGAAAGACCTCGAGAGTCCCTCTTTACCGCGTCTTGAGGCCCTATACCCTACCATGACTGGAGAGCAATGACGCATTTCCCTCGCCACGCCCATTGAAACCTAACTTCCCTGGCGCCACACGAGAGGCTCCCTGCGCTCCCCGTCCTACCTCATGAAAACCCCACACTGGCACCGCCGCTCGAGAAAACTCACGAGACGCCCCCGTCATCGTAAGATGAGGGCGTTCTTTTCCTACATGAAATAGAGAGCAATCCCGAGTCCACTCTCCAAACTCCACTGGAGGCCTGTCTCCCTTTAGGCCACTCAGTAGCCTCCAAGAGATACACGTCGCTACTCTAGAGGAGAGCGGAGTCCGTTGCTTCCCCTCGAGCCGAGGCCTGACTACTTGGGTGAGTCTGGAATGGGATCCCGAGATCCGTGTCGCCCCTGTAGAGGAAAACTCGGTCCTGGACACAAACCTAAATGAGGCCTTTTTTGTCCTGCATTGACTCAAGTGCAATCCCCAGCTCTCCCTCGCAACTTGAATGGATGATTGGACTTCCCTGGGCCAACACAAGAGGAAGCCTGTATTCCCATTGTAATTCGAGAATCCCGCGGCAACTGGAGAAAAACAACGTGGTTCCTCCATCATCGAAATATGAGGCCCCTGTCAGCTATAGCGTCTCCAGGGAAGTCCCATGTTCCGTCTTGAAGTGTGAAACGGTACTTGGCACCCTTGATGCGACCCCCAAATTTCCCTGACACCCCGGTCTCACTCGAGGAGAACACGGAGGTTCCCAGCACCGCTTCAGCTGAGCCTCTTCTCCCCTCCTGATGGCGACAGGAGGGTCGATTCCCCTGCTTTGTCTGGAAGGGGTTCCCAGACTTCCCGGCGAACCTCAGGATGAGGCCAGTCTCACGAGGGAATTCGAGACGTAGCCTCGTGTGTTGTGCCACATGCCGAAAGACCCCGATTTCCTGGTCCGCTATTGATAAGATCCCGATGCCCGGTCACCTCTTCGAAGGTAACCCTGTGGATGAAGGCACAACACGAAGGGGCACTGACACCCCTGTGCATCGTCCCCCAAAACCGCAGGTTCCACATACAACTCGACAGGTGGCCTGTCATCCCGTGAACAACTCGAGAGGCAAGCGGAGTTCCATTACTCCACACAAGACGAGGTCTGACTCTCCTGTCCCAACTCTGCAGGGACCCTGCTATCCGAGTCAGAAATGGAGAGGAACCCTGACATTACTGCCTCAATCCGAGATTAGGTCCTCTTCAATTGCACCAGTCCCTGTGAAGTCCCGAGAAGCCCCTCTCAATTCCACAGTATCCCTGACTTCTCAGAGGAACCCCGCTAAGCTCCCTGAGGTTATGGGCACAAGTCGAGGGAACCCAGGGTTTCCTGCCACACCCCGAGAAAGACCTCGAGAGTTTTTCTTCGAAGCGTCTTGAGGCTCGATTCCCCTACCATGACTTGAGAGCAATGAGGCGCTCCCCCTCGCCACGTCCATGGAGACCTGACTTCCGTGGCACCACAGGAGTCTCCCTGAGCTCCCCGTCCTATCTCGTGAGAAACCCCAACCAGGCACTGCACCTTGAGAAAACCCACGAGACGCCCTCGTCATCGCGAGATGAGGGCCTTCTTTTCCTGCATGGCCTAGAGAGCAATCCCGAGTCCTCTCTCCAAACTCCACAGGAGGCTTAACTCCATTTAGGCCACTCTTGGGCTCCAAGGGATACCCGTCGCGACTCGAGAGGAGAGCGGAGTCCATTCATTCCCTTCGAGACGAGGCCTGACTCCCCGGGTGATTCTGGAATGCAACCCCGAGATCCCTGTCGCCCCTGGAGAGAAAAACTCGGTCCTGGACACAAACCTAGATGAGCTCTATTTTCCCCTGCAGTGACTCAAGAGCAGTCTCCAGCTCTCACTTGCAACTCGAATGGAAGATTGGACTTCCCTGGGCCAACACAAGAGGAAACCTGTATTCCCCGTCGTAACTCAAGAATCCGGCCGCAACTCGAGAAAAAACACGTGGGTCCCCCGTCAGCGCTAGATGAGTCCCTTGCCCACTACTGCGTCTCAAGAGAAGTCCCAGGTTCCGTCTTGAAGTGCGAAACGGTACTTGGCACCCTTGATGCAACCCGAAAAGTTACCCGACTTACCAGTTTCACTCAAGGGGAGCACCGAGGTTCCCGGCACTACTTCATCTGAGCCCTTTCTCTTCTCCTGATCCGAAAAGGAGGGTCGATTCCCCTGCTTTGTCTGGAAAGGGTTCCCAGACTTTCCTGCGCACCTCAGGATGAGGCCGATCTCACGAGGAAATTCGAGACGTAGCCTCGTGGGTGGTGCAACATGCTGAAAGACCCCGATTTCCCGGTCCGCACTTGAGGAGAACCCGATGCCCAGACACCTCTTCGAAGGCAACCCTGTGGATGAAGGCACAACAGGAAGGAGCAGTGACGCCCCCGTGCATCTCCGAAAAACCCGCAGGTTCCACACACATCACGAAAAGTGGTGTCATCCTTGAACAACTTGAGATGTAAGCGGAGTTCCATTCCTCCGCAGAACACGAGACCTGACTCCTGAGCAAACTCAGCAGGGACCCTGCTATCTGAGTCAGATCCGGCTCCAGGAAGTCAGGAGCAGAACCCTGAGGTTCCTGCCTCAACTCGAGATGAGGCCCTCTTCCATTGCACCAAACCCAGAGGAGTCCCGAGAGGCCTCTCCCAAATCCACAGTATCCCTGACTTCTCAGAGGCACCCTGAGAAGCTCCCTGAAGTCACCGGCACAAGTCAAGGGAACCCAGGGTTTCCTGCTGCAACCCTAGAAAGACATCGAGAGTCCTTTTTCAACCCGTCATGAGGCCCGATTCCCCTACCCTGACTGGAGAGCAATGACGCGCTCCCCCTTGCCCCGCCCATGGAGACCTGACTTCCCTGGCGCCACACGAGAGGCTACCTGAACTCCCCGTCATACCTCGTGAGAAATCCCACACTGGCTCCCCAGCTCGAGAAAACCCACGATACGCCTCCGTCATCGCGAGATGAAGGCCTTCTTTTCCTGCATGGCCTGGAGAGCAATCCTGAGTCCTCTCTCCAAACTCCACAGTGGGCTTGACTCCCTTTAGGCCACTCAGTGGGCTCCAAGAGACACCTGTGGCGACTCAACAGGAGAGCGGGGTCCTTTGCTTCCCCTCAAGTCGAGCTCTGACTCCCAGGATGCGTCTGGAATGCAACCCCGAGATCGCTGTCGGCCCTGGAGAGGAATATTAGGTCCTGGACACAAGCCTAGATGAGGTCTCTTTTGCCCTGCAGTGACTCAAGAGCAAACCCCAGCTCTCCCTCGAAACTCGAATGGAAGATTGGACTTCCCTGGGCCAACACAAGAGGAAGCCTGAATTCCCCGTCGTAACTCGAGAATCCCGCCGCACCTTGAGAAAAACCACGTGATTCCCCCGTCATCCCAAGATGAGGCCCTTGCCCTCTACAGCGTGTCAAGAGAAGCCCCAAGTCCGTATTGAAGTGCAAAACGGTACTTGGCACCCTTGAAGTGACCCCAAAAGTTTCCCGACACACCGGTCCCACTCGAGGGGAACACCGAGGTTCCCGGCACGACTTCAACTGAGCCCTTTCACTCCTCCTGATCGCGACAAGATGGTCGATTCCCCTGCTTTGTCTGGAAGGGGTTCCCGATCTTCATGGCGCACCTCAGGATGACACCAGTCTAACGAAGAAATTCGAGACGTAGCCTCATGGATGGTGCCACGTTCTGAAAGACCCCGATTTCCTGCTCTGCTATTGATAAGAACCCAATATCCGGACACCTCTTTGAAGGCAACCCTGTGGATGAAGGCACAACACGAAGGGGCACTGACCCCCTCATGCATCTTACGGAAAAAACCGAAGGTTCCACTCACAGCTCGACAAATGGTCTGTTATCCTGTGAACAACTCGAGAGGCAAGCGGAGTTCAATTCCTCCACACAAGACGAGGCCTGACTCTCCTGTCCCAACTCTTCAGGGACCCTGTGGTCGGAGTTTGAAATGGAGAGGAACCCTTAGGTTCCTGCCTCAACTCGAGATGAGAACCTTTGCCATTGCACCAAACCCAGTGGAGTTCCGAGAGCCCCTCCCAAGTCCACAGTATGCCTGACTTCTCAGAGGCACCCTGAGAAGCTCCCTGAAGTCACCGGTTCAAGTCGAGGGAACCCAGGGTTTCCTGCCGCAACCTGAGAAAGACCTCGAGACTTCTTCTTCAACGCGTCTTGAGTCCCGATTTCCCTACCATGACTCGAGAGCATTTATGGGCTCCCCCTCATCACACGCATAGACACCTGACTTTCCTGGCGCCACACGAGAGGCTCCCTGAGCTCCCCGTCGTACCTCGTGAGAAAACTCATACTTGCGCCCCAACTCGAGAAAACCCACAAGACGCCCCCGTCATTGCGAGCTGAGGGCCTTCTCTTCCTGTATGGCCTGGAGAGCAATCCCGAGTCCTCTCTCCAACTCCACAGGAGGCTTGACTCCCTGGAGGCCACTCAGTGGGCTCCAAGAGATACCTATCGCGACCCAGGAGGATATCAGAATCCTTTGCTTCCCCTCGAGCCGAGGCCTGACTCACTGGGTGAGTCTGGAATGCATCCCCGTGATCCCTATCGCCCCTGGAGAGGAACATTAGGTCCTGGACACAAGCCTAGATGAGGTCTATTTTGACCTGCCGTGACTCGAGAGCAATTCCCACCCAGCTCTCCCTGGCAACTCGAATGGAAGAACGGACTTCCCTGGGCCAACACAAGAGGAAGCCTGAATTCCCCGTCGTAAGTCAACAATCCCATCGCAACTCGAAAAAAACCACGTGGTTTCCCCTTCATCACAAGATGAGGCCCTTGCCCGCCACAGCGTCTCAAGAGAAGTCCCACGTTTCGTCTTGAAGTTTGAAACAGTATTTGGCAAGCTTCATGTGACCCCAAAAGTTCCCTGACATACTGGTCTCACTCGAGGGGAACACCGAGGTTCCCGGCATCACTTCATCTGAGCCCCTTCTCCCCTCCTGATCGCAACAGGAGGGTCGATTAACCTGCTTTGTCTGGAAGGCTTTCCCCACCTTCCAGGGGCACCTCAGCATGAGGCCCGTCTCACGAGGAAATTCGAGACGTAGCCTTGTGTGTGGTGCCGCATTCCAAAAGACCCCGATTTCCCGGTCCGCTCTTGATAAGAACCCGATGCCCGCACACCACTTCGAAGACAACCCTGTGGATGAAAGCACATCACGTAGGGGCACTGACACCCCCATGCATTGTCTGGAAAAAACCGCAGGTTCCACACACAGCTCGACAAGTGGCCTGTCACTCCTTGAACAACTCGAGAGGCAAGCGGAGTTCCATTCCTCCACACAAGACGAGGCCTGACTCTCCTGTCCCAACTCTGAAGGGACCCTGCGATCTGAGTCAGAAATGGAGAGGAACCCTGAGGTTCCTTCCTGATCTCGAGATTAGGCCCTCTTCCATTGCAGCAAACCCAGTGGAGTCCCGAGAGGCCTCTCCCAGCTCCATAGTATCCCTGACTTCTCAGAGGCACCCTGAGAAGCTACCTGAGGTCACAGGCACAAGCAGAGGGAACCCAGGGTTTCCTGCTGCAACCCGAGAAAGACCTCGAGCGTCCTTTTTCATTGTGTTGAGCCCTGATTCCACTACCATGACTCGAGAGCAATGACGTGCGCCCCCTCGCCACTCGTATGGAGACTTGACTTCCCTGACACCACACGAGAGGCTCCCTGAGCTCCCGGTCGTACCTTGTGAGAAACCCCACACTGGCACCGCAGCTCCAGAAAAACCACGAGACTCCCCCGACATCGCGAGATGAGGGCCTTCTTTTCCTGCATGGCCTGGAGAGCAATCCCGCGTGCTCTCTCCAAACTCCACAAGAGAGGAGCCAAGATTGCTGAGGAGTAGGACGGGGAGAACTCTTTCCCCCCCAAACAATTTCATCAAAAGAGCATTTAAACGTCGAGTAAATTCCACAATACAACTTATGAATGCTGCCAGAGGACATCAGGCACCCAGAAAAGCAACCCAACTCTTGGAAAGTAGGTAGGAAAAAGTATAAAAGACAAAAAAAGAGACAAAAGAGGGAGGGAGGGATTTCTGTCCCGGGAAGATAGTCTTAAAAAGAGAAAAGTTTCCAAACACCAGGAAAGCTTTTCACTGCCAAATCTTTGCCAAGCTTTGGAAGCACAAAGGGCAACATAAGGGGGATAAAAATAAATAAACAATTAAAACTAGCAGATTGCAAGCCCTATGGTAACTCCCCCAGCCGCGAAGCAGTGCAGACGCCTGCTCACACCATTAGCAAGCAGGGGCTGGGCAGGGAGGCGCGGCGCGGGCTTCATCGCTTAGAGTAAGAATCTGGCCTGAATACCCTGAGCGCTATCTGAACGAAATAACTTGGGCTAGCAAACCAGACTCTGGGATATCTACCACGCCAAAAGCCAGCCCTAACCTAAGACACCGCCATGCCCGCGCACAGAACAAAGGACTGAACAGAGATAGCCGGCTGCAGACCTTCCCCCTCCAGTGACAGGCAGCCAGAGCTGGAAGGGGGCAATCGCAGCCCCAGAGAGACATTATCTATAAAACTGTAAGCAGGCTTCTTTGCTAACTAAAACTTCTTGGGGATCTGGACGGTCAACATCTGCCTGAGAAGGTGCGCCTGTTTTACACCCAGATAACCGAGTGGCGGGGAGGCGATAAGTCACAACATTGGCGCTCGCCAAACATCTCATCACCTGAGCTGCTCGGACCTGGGAAGAGCACAAAACGCAAGCCGAACCGAGTCTGTGCCTCTGAGGACTACCCGAGTGCCTGAACCTGAGCGGCTTGGACCTGGGAGGTGCATGCAGCCCAGGGCCAGCCTCGGATTGTTCCTGGTGGAACAACCTAGAGCCCGAGCAGTGTGGGCAGGGAGGCTACACGCGCCGTGAGCGGGGGCAGACCCAGTGTGGCTGAGGCACTGCGAGCGCACGCCAGTGTTATTTGTTTGCAGCATCCCTCCCTCCCTCCCCACAGCGCAATTGAACAAGTGAGCCTAAAAAAAAAAAGTGTCCTCCACCGTCCCCTTTGTGTCAGGGCGTAAACCAGACACTGAAGAGACCAGCAAACAAAAGAAGCTATAACAGAGGGAATCGCCTTGGAAGCTACAGGCAATAGATTAAAACCCTGTGGTTACTAGGACTACATAGGAAGGCGCCTATAGATCTTGAGAAATATAAGTCGGACCAAGGAACTAGCCAAAAATGAACTGAACCCACGATACTCACAACAAAACCAGAGAAAGTCCTAGATATATTTTTATGATCATTCATTCTTTTTTTAAATTTTTTTTAATTTTAAGTCCTCTATTGTTCCTTTAATTTTCACTTTTATAACCTATTATTTTGCAAAAAAAAGACCCTATTTTTTTCTTCTTCAGCAAACTTCATATATATATATATATATATATATATATATATATATAAAATAATTTTTTGACCTTGTTTTTTTGTTTTGTTTTTTTTTTCTTCTTTTCTTTATCATTGTATTTTTGAAATTCCAAAATCTACTGTAGATTTTTAATTTATGCTTTTTGGTATTTGATATCAATTTTGTACCTGTAGTTTCTTTATAATTTTTGCGACATTGCTTGTTTTTGTTTGTTTGTTTTCTCTTTAGTTTTCTTCTTCCGTTTTTTTAACATTGTATTTTTGAAATTCCAAACTCTACTCTAGATTTTTAATTTTTGCTTTTTGGTATTAGTTATCAATTTTGTACCTATATTTTCTTGATAATTTTTGTGACCTTGTTTGTTTTTCTTTGTTCGTTTTTTCTCTCTTTCTTTTCCTTCTTCTTTTCTTTAACATCGTATTTTTGAAAGTCCAAACTCTACTCTAGATTTTTAATTTTTGCTTTTATGTATTTGTTACCAATTTTGTACCTTTAAGAACCCAATCTTCAGTACCCATTTTTCACTAGGGAGCGAGATTACTGGCTTGACTGCTCTCTCTCCCTTTGGACTCTCCTTTTTCTCCACCAGGTCGCCTGTGTCTCCTCCCTAACCCCTCTCTACTCTACCCAACTCTGTGAATTTCTGTGTATTCCAGACGGTGGAGAACACTTAGGGAACTGATTACTGGCTGGATCTGTCTCCCTCCTTTTCATTCCCCCCTTTTATCCTTCTGGCCACCTCTGTCTCCTTCCTCCTTCTTCTCGTCTCTGTATAACTCTGTGAACATCTCTGAGCGGTCCAGTTGTGGAGTGCACATAAGGAAGTGACTACTGGCCAGCCCACTCTCTCCACTATTGATTCCACCTCATCTCATTTGGGTCACCTCTAACTCCCTCCTCCCTCTTCTCTTCTCCATGTAACGCTGTGAACCTTTCTGAGTGACCCTCACAGTAGAGAAACTTTTCTTCTTTAACGTAGATGTTTTATCAATGGTGCTGTATAGAAGGAGAAGTTTTGAAACTACTGTAAAAGTAAGACAGATAACTGGAAGCAGGAGGCTTAAGTCCAAACCCTGACTCCAGGGAACTCCTGACTCCAAGGAACATTAATTGACAGGAGTTCATCAAATGCCTCCATACCGACACTGAAATCAAGCACCACACAAGGGCCAACAAGTTCCAGGGCAAGACATACCAAGCAAATTCTCCAGCAACAAAGGAACGCAGCCCTGAGCTTCAAGATACAGGCTGCCCAAAGTCACCCCAAAACCACAGACATCTCATAACTCATTACTGGACACTTCATTGCACTCCAGAGAGAAGAAATACAGCTCCACCCACCAGAACACGGACACAAGCTTCCCTAACCAGGAAACCTTGACAAGACACCTGTACAAACCCACACACAGCGAGGAAATGCCACAGTAAAGAACTCCACAAACTGCCAGAATACAGAAAGGACACCCCAAACTCAGCAATTTAAACAAGATGAGACAGAGGAATACCCAGCAGATAAAGGAACAGGATAAATGCCCACCAAACCAAACAAAAGAGGAAGAGATAGGGAATCTACCTGATAAAGAATTCCGAATAAGGAGAGTGAAATGGATCTAAAATCTTGAAATTAAAATGGAATCACAGATAAATAGCCTGGAGACAAGGATTGAGAAGATGCAAGAAAGGTTTAACAAGGACCTAGAAGAAATAAAAAAAGAGTCAATATATAATGAATAATGCAATAAATGAAATTAAAAACACTCTGGAGGCAACAAATAGTAGAATAACAGAGGCAGAAGATAGGATTAGTGAATTCGAAGATAGAATGGTAGAAATAAATGAATCAGAGAGGATACATGAAAAAAGAATTAAAAGAAATGAGCACAATCTCAGAGACCTCCAGGACAATATTAAACGCTACAACATTCGAATCATAGGGGTCCCAGAAGAAGAAGACAAAAAGAAAGACCGTGAGAAAATACTTGAGGAGATAATAGTTGAAAACTTCCCTAAAATGGGGAAGGAAATACTCACTCAAGTCCAAGAAACCCAGAGAGTCCCAAACAGGATAAAGCCAAGGCGAAACCCCCCAAGACACATATTAATCACATTAACAAAAATCAAACACAAAGAACAAATATGAAAAGCAGCAAGGGAAAAACAACAAATAACACAGAAGGGAATTGCCATAAGGATAACAGCTGATCTTTCAATAGAAACTCTTCAAGCAAGGAGGGAATGGCAAGACATACTTAAAATGATGAAAGAAAATAACCTACAGCTCAGATTATTGTACCCAGCAAGGATCTCATTCAAGTATGAATGAGAAATCAAAAGCTTTTCAGACAAGCAAAAGCTGAGAGAATTCTGCACCACCAAACCAGCTCTCCAACAAATACTAAACAGGAAACACAAAAACGGTGTATAAATTCGAACCCCAAACAATAAAGTAAATGGCAATGGGATCATACTTATCAGTAATTACCTTAAACGTAAATGGGTTGAATGCTCCAACCAAAAGACAAAGACTGGCTGAATGGATACAAAAACAAGACCCCTACATATGTTGTCTACAAGAGACCCACCTCAAAACAGGGGATACATACAGACTGAAAGTGAAGGGCTGGAAAAAGATTTTCCATGCAAATAGGGACCAAAAGAAAGGAGGAGTAGCGATACTCATATCAGATAAAATAGACTTTAAAACAAAGGCTGTGAAAAGAGACAAAGAACGTCACTACATAATGATCAAAGGATCAATCCAAGAAGAAGATATAACAATTATAAATATATATGCACCCAACGCGGGAGCACCACAGTATGTAAGACAAATGCTAACAAGTATGAAAGGAGAAATTAACACTAACACAATAATAGTTGGAGATTTTAATACCCCACTCACACCTATGGATAGATCAACTAAACAGAAATTTAACAAGGAAACACAAACTTTAAATGATACAATAGACCAGTTAGACCTAATTGATATCTATAGGACATTTCATCCCAAAACAATGAATTTCACCTTTTTCTAAAGTGCACATGGAACCTTCTCCAGGATAGATCACATCCATAAAGCTAGCCTTGGTAAATTCAAAAAAATAGAAATCATTCCAAGCATCTTTTCTGACCACAATGCAGTAAGATTAGATCTCAATTACAGGAGAAAAACTATTAAAAATTCCAACATATGGAGGCTGAACAACACGCTGCTGAATAACCAACAAATCACAGAAGAAATCAAAAAAAGAAATCAAAATATGCATAGAAACGGATGAAAATGAAAACAACCCAAAACTTGTGGGACACGGTAAAAGCAGTCCTAAGGGGAAAGTTCATAGCAATACAGGCACACCTCAAGAAACAAGAAAAAGGTCAAATAAATAACCTAACTCTACACCTAAAGCAACTAGAAAAGGAAGAAATGAAGAACCCCAGGGTTAGTAGAAGGAAAGAAATCTTAAAAATTAGAGCAGAAATAAATGCAAAAGAAACAAAAGAGACCATAGCAAAAATCAACAAAACCAAAAGCTGGTTCTTTGAAACGATAAATAAAATTGACAAACCATTAGCCAGACTCATCAAGAAACAAAGGGAGAAAAATCAAATCAATACAATTAGAAATGAAAATGGAGAGATCACAACAGAAAACACAGAAATACAAAGGATCATAAGAGACTACTATCAACAATTATATGCCAATAAAATGGACAACGTGGAAGAAATGGACAAATTCTTAGAAAAGTACAACTTTCCAAAACTGGACCAGGGATGATCTAGAAAATCCTAACAGACCCATCACAAGCACGGAAATTGAAACTGTAATCAAAAATCTTCCAGCCAACAAAAGCCCAGGTCCAGACGGCTTCACAGCTAAATTCTACCAAAAATTTAGAGAAGAGCTAACACCTATTGTGCTCAAACTCTTCCAGAAAATTGCAGAGGAAGGTAAACTTCCAAACTCATTCTATGAGGCCACCATCAGCCTAATACCAAAACCTGACAAAGATCCCACAAAAAAAGAAAACTACAGGCCAATATCACTGATGACATAGATGCAAAAATCCTTAACAAAATTCTAGCAATCAGAATCCAACAACACATTAAAAAGATCATACACTATGGCCAAGTGGGCTTTATCCCAGGGATGCAAGGATTCTTCAATATCCGCAAATCAATCAATGTAATACACCACCTTAACAAATTGAAAAATAAAAACCATATGATTTTCTCAATAGATGCAGAGAAAGCCTTTGACAAAATTCAACATCCATTTATGATAAAAACTCTCCAGAAAGCAGGAATAGAAGGAACATACCTCAACATAATAAAAGCTATATATGACAAACCCACAGCAAACATTATCCTCAATGGTGAAAAATTGGAAGCATTTCCTCTAAAGTCAGGAACAAGACAAGGGTGCCCACTTTCACCATTACTATTCAACATAGCTTTGGAAGTTTTGGCCACAGCAATCAGAGCAGAAAAAGAAACAAAAGGAATCCAAATTGGAAAAGAAGAAGTAAAACTCTCACTGTTTGCAGATGACATGATCCTCTACATAGAAAACCCTAAAGACTCCACCAGAAAATTACTAGAACTAGCCAATGACTATAGTAAAGTTGCAGGATATAAAATCAACACACAGAAATCCCTTGAATTCCTATACACTAATAATGAGAAAACAGAAAGAGAAATTAAGGAAACAATTTCATTCACCATTGCAACGGAAAGAATAAAATACTTAGGAATATACCTACCTAAAGAAACTAAAGACCTATATATAGAAAACTATAAAACACTGGTGAAAGAAATCAAAGAGGACACTAATAGGTGGAGAAATATACCATGTTCATGGATTGGAAGAATCAATATAGTGAAAATGAGTATACTACCCAAGGCAATTTATAGATTCAATGCAATCCCTATCAAGCTACCAACAGTATTCTTCACAGAGCTAGAACAAATAATTTCACAATTTGTATGGAAATACAAAAAACCTCGAATAGCCAAAGCGATCTTGAGAAAGAAGAATGGAACTGGAGGAATCAACCTACCTGATTTCAGGCTCCACTACAAAGCCACAGTTATCAAGACAGTATGGTACTGGCACAAAGACAGAAATATAGATTAGTGGAACAAAATAGAAAGCCCAGAGATAAATCCACACACATATGGACACCTTATCTTTGACAAAGGAGGCAAAAATATACAATGGATTAAAGACAATCTCTTTAACAAGCGGTGCTGGGAAATCTGGTCAACCACTTGTAAAAGAATGAAACTAGAACACTTTCTAACACAATACACAAAAATAAACTCAAAATGGATTAAAGATCTAAACGTAAGACCAGAAACTATAAAACTCCTAGAGGAGAACATAGGCAAAACACTCTCTGAAATACATCACAACAGGATCCTCTATGACCCACCTCCCACAATATTGGAAATAAAAACAAAAATAAACAAATGGGACCTAATTAACCTTAAAAGCTTCTGCACATCAAAGCAAACTATTAGCAAGGTGAAAAGACAGCCTTCGGAATGGGAGAAAATAATAGGAAATGAAGCAACTGACAAACAACTAATCTCAAAAATATACAAGCAACACCTACAGCTCAACTCCAGAAAAATAGATGACCCAATCAAAAAATGGGCCAAAGAACTAAATAGACGTTTCTCCAAAGAAGACATACAGATGGCTAACAAACACATGAAAAGATGCTCAAAATCACTCATTATCATAGAAATGCAAATCAAAACCACTATGAGGTACCATTTCACGCCAGTCAGAATGGCTGCAATCCAAAAGTCTACAAATAATAAATGCTGGAGAGGGTGTGGAGAAAAGGGAACCCTCTTACACTGTTGGTGGGAATGCAAACTAGTACAGCCACTATGGAGAACAGTGTGGAGATTCCTTAAACAACTGGAAATAGAACTGCCTTATGATCCAGCAATCCCACTGCTGGGCATACACACTGAGGAAACCAGAAGGGAAAGAGACACGTGTACCCCAATGTTCATCGCAGCACTGTTTCTAATAGCCAGGACATGGAAGCAACCTAGATGTCCATCAGCAGATGAATGGATAAGAAAGCTGTGGTACATATACACAATGGAGTATTACTCCGCCATTAAAAAGAATAGAATGAATCAGTTCTAATGAGGTGGATGAAACTGGAGCCTATTATACAGAGTGAAGTAAGCCAGAAAGAAAAACACCAATACAGTATACTAACGCATATATATGGAACTTTGAAAGACGGTAACAATAACCCTGAGTACGAGACAGCAAAAGAGACACTGATGTATAGAAGAGTCTTATGGACTCTGTGGGAGAGGGAGAAGGTGGGAAGATGTGGGAGAATGGCATTGAAACATGTGAAATATCATGTATGAAAAGAGTTGCCAGTCCAGGTTTGATGCATGACACTGGATGCTTGGGGCTAGTGCACTGGGACGACCCAGAGGGATGCGATGGGGGGGAGGAGGGAGGAGGGTTCAGGATGGGGAGCACATGTATACCTGAGGCGGATTCATTTTGATATTTGGAAAAACTAATACAATTATGTAAATTTTAAAAATAAAATAAAATTAAAAAAAAATCCACAGGAGGCTTGACTCCCTTTAGGCCACTCAGTGGTCTCCAAGAAATACCCGTGGGGACTCGAGAGCAGAGCAGAGTCCTTTCCTTCCTCTCGAGATGAGGCCTGACTCCTCGGGTGCGTCTAAAATGCAACCCCGAGATCTCTGTCGCCCCTGGAGAGGAACATTAGGTCCTGGACACAAGCTTAGATGAGGTCTCTTTTGCCCTGAAGTGACTCGAGAGCAATCCCTAGCTCTCTCTCACAACTCCAATGGAAGATTGGACTTCCCTGGGCCAACACAAGAGGAAGCCTGAATTCCCCATCATAACTCGAGAATCCCGCCGAAACTCGAGAAAAACCACATGGTTACCCTGTCATCGCAAGATGAGGCCCTTGCCCGCTACAGCGTCTAAAGAAAAGTCCCAGGTTTCTTCTTGAAGTGTTTTCACACTTCAAGTGTGAAAACTTGGCACCCTTGATGCGATTCCAAAAGTTCCCCGACACCCTGGTCTCTCTCGAGGGCAACACCGAGGTTCCCGGTACGACTTCATCTGAGCCACTTCTCCCCTCCTGATTGCGACTGGAGGGTCGACTCCCGTGCTTTGTCTGGAAGGGGTTCCCAACCTTCCCGGCGCACCTCAGGATGAGGCCGGTCTAACGAGAATATTTGAGACATAGCTTCATGGGTGGTAACACATGCCGAAAGATCCCGATTCCCCGGTCTGCTCTTGATAAGAACCCGATGCCCGGACACCTCTTCAAAGACAACCCTGTGGAAGAAGGCACAACACGAAGGGGCACTGACACCCTCGTGCATCGTCCGGAAAAACCCGCAGATTCCAAACACAGTTCGACAAGTTGCCTGTCACCCCGTGAATAACTCGAGAGGCAAGCGGAGTTCCATTCTTCCTTACAAGACGAGGCCTGACTCTCCTGTCCCAACTCTGCAGGGACCCTGCGATCAGAGTCAGAAATGGAGATGAACCCTGAGGTTCCTGCCTCCACTCGAGATGAGGCCCTCTTCTATTGCACCAAACCCAGTGGAGTCCCGAGAGGGCCCTCCCAACTCCAGGGTATCCTTGACTTCTCAGAGGCACACTGAGAAGCTCCCTGAGGCCACCGGCACTAGTCGAGGGAACCCAGGGTTTACTGCCGTGACCCAAGAAACACCTTGAAAGTCCTTCTTTAACGGTTCTTGAGGCCCGATACACCTACCATGACTCTAGAGCAATGACGCGCTCCCCCTCGCAATGCGCATGGAGACCTGACTTCCCAAGCGCCACATGAGAGGCTCCCTGAGCTCCCCGTACTACCTCATGAGACCCCACACTGGCGCTGCAACTCGAGAAAACCCACGAGACGCCCCCTTCATCGCGAGATGATGGCCTTCTTTTCCTGCATCGCCTGGAGAGCAATCCCGAGTCCTCTCTCCAAACTCCACAGGAGGCTTGACTCCCTTTAGGCCACTCAGTGGGCTCCAAGAGATACCCGTCGCAACTCGAGAGGAGAGCGGAGTCCTTCGCTTCCCCTCGAGACAAGGACTGACTCCCCGCGTGCATCAGGAAAGCAACCCCGAGATCCTTGTCCCCCCTGGAGACGAACATGATGTCCTGGACACAAGCCTAGATAAGGTCTCTTTTGCCCTGCAGTAACTCAAGCGCAATCCCTAGCTCTCCCTCGCAACTCGAATGGAAGACTGGACTTCCCTGGGCCAACACAAGAGGAAGCCTAAATTTCCCGTCGTAACTCGAGAATCACGCCGCAACTCTTAAAAACCACGTGGTTCCCCATTAATCACAATATGAGGCCTTTGCCCGCTACAGAGTCTCAAGAGAAGTCCCATGTTTCGTCATAAAGTTCGAAATGCTACTTGGCACCCTTGATGCGACCCCAAAAGTTCCCCAATATACTGGTCTCACCGAAGGTCCTGGCACCACTTCATTTGAGCCCCTTCTCCCCTCCTGATCACGGCAGGAAGGTCTATTCCCCTGCTTTGTCTAGAAGGGGTTCCCGACCTTCATGGCGCACCTCAGGATGAGGCCAGTCTCACGAAGAAATTCGAGACGTAGCCTCGTGTTGGTGCCACGTGCCGAAAGACCACGATTTCTCGGTCTTGCTCTTGATAAGAACCCGATGCCCGGACACCTCTTCTAAGGCAACCCTGTGGATGAAGGCACTACACGAGGGGGCACTGGCAACCCTGTTCATCGTCCAGAAAATCCCACAGGATCCACATACAGCTCCACAACTGGCCTGTCACCCCTTAAACAACGAGAGAGGCAAGCGGAGTTCCCTTCCTCAGACAAGACGAGGCCTGAGTATCCAATCCCAACTCTGGAGGCACGCTTCAATCTGAGTCAGAAATGGAGAGGAAACCTGAGGTTCCTGCCTCAACCCGAGATGAGGCTCTCTTCCATTAAAACAAACCCAGTGGAGTCCCGAGAGGCCACTCCCATCTCCACAGTATCCCTGACTTCTCATAGGCATTCTGAGAAGCTCCTTGAGGCCACCGGCAAACCTCGAGGGAAATAAGGGTTTCCTGCCACAACCGAAGAAAGACCTCGAGAGTCCTTCTTCAATGCGTCTTGAGGTCAGATTCCCCTACCATGGCTCGAGAGCAATAACGCGCTCCCCCTCGCCACGCACATGGAGACCTGACTTCCCTGGCGCCACATGAGAGGCTCCCTGAGCTCCCTGTCGTGCCTCTTGTGAAACCCCACACTGGCGCCGCAGCTCGAGAAAACCCACAAGACCCCTCCGTCATCGCGAGATGAGGGCCATCTTTTCCTGCATGGCCTGGAGAGCAGTCCCAAGTCCTCTCTCCAAACTTCACAGGAGGCTTGATTCCCTTTAGGCCACAAAGTGGGCTCCAAGAGGTGCCCATCGCGACTCGAAAGGAGAGCGGAGTCCTTTGCTTCCCTTCGACACGAGGCCTGACTCCCTGGGTGAGTCTGGAATGCAAACCTGAGATCCCTGTGGCCCTTGGAGAGGAACATTAGGTCCTGGACACAAGCCTAGATGAGGTCTCCTTTGCCCTGCAGTGACTCGAGCGCAACCCCCAGCTCTCCCTCGCAACTCGAATGGATGATTGGACTTCCCTGGCCCAACACAAGAGGAAGCCTGAAATCCCCGTCGTAACTCGAGAATCCCGCCGCAGCTCGAGAAAAACCACGTGGTTCCCCCGTCATCGAAAGATGAGGCCCTTGCCCGCTCCAGCGTCTCAAGAGAAGTCCCACGTTCCTTATTGAAGAGCGAAAAGTTACTTGGAACCCTTGATGCGACCCCAAAAGTTTCCCGACATACCATTCTCACTTGAGGAGAACACCGAGGTTCCCGGCACCACTTCATCTGAGACTCTGCTCCCCTCTTGATCGCGTCAGGAGGTTCGATTCCCCTGCTTTGTCTGGAAGGCGTTCCCGACCTTCCTGGCGCACCTCAAGATGAGGCCAGTCTCACGAGGAAATTCGAGACATAGCCTCGTGGGTGGTGCTGCATGCCAAAAGACCCCGATTCCCTGGTCCGCTCTTGATAAGAACCCGATGGCAGAACCCAACTCGAAGGCAATCCTGTGGATCAAGGCACAACACGAAGGGGCAGTGACACCCCGGTGCATCGTACAGAAAAACCCGCAAGTTCCACATACAAATCGACAAGTGGCCTGTCACCCCATGAACAACGCGAGAGTCAAGCGGAGTTCCATTCCTCCACACAAGACGAGGCCTGACTCTCCTGTCCCAACTCTGCCGGGACTCTGCGATCCGAGTCAGATCTGGCGCATTCGAAGCCAGGAGAGGAACCCTGAGGTTCCTGCCTCAACTTGTCATGAGGCCCTCTTCCATTGCACCAAACCCAGTGGAGTTCCGAGAGGCCCCTCCCAACTCCACAGTGACCCTGACTTCTCAGAGGCACGCTGAGAAGCTTCCTGAGGTCACTGACACAAGTCGATGGAACCCAGGGTTTCCTGCTGCAACCCAAGAAAGACCTCGAGAGTCCTTCTTTAACACGTCTTCAGGCCCAATCCCCTACCATGACTCGAGAACAATGACGGGCTCCCTCTCACCACGTGCATAGAGACCTGACTGCCCTGGCACCACGTGAGAGGCTCACTGAGCTCCCAGTCTTACTCCATGAGAAACCCCACACTAGTGCCACAGCTCGAGAAAACCTACGAGATGCCCCAGTCATCGGGAGATGAGGGCCTTCATTTCATGCATTGCCTGGAGAGCAATCCCATGTCCTCCCTCCAAACACCAGAGGAGGTTTGACTCCCTTTAAGCCACTCAGTGGGCTCCAAGAGACCCGTGTCACGACTCGAGAGGAGAGCGGAGTCCTTTGCTTCCCCTCGAGACGAGGCCTGACTCCAAGGTGAGTCTGGAATGCAACCCCGAGATTTCTGTCGAGCCTTGACATGAACATTAGGTCCTGCACACAAGCCTTGGAGGGGTCTCTTTTGCCTTCAGTGACTAGAGCGCACATCCAGCTATTCCTCGAATCTCGAATGGAAGATAAGACTTTTGTGGGCCAACACAAGAGGAAGCATGAATTCCCTGTGGTGACTCAAATATCCCACCGCAACTCGAGAAAAACCAAGTGGTTCCGCAGTCATTCCAAAATGAGGCCCTTGCCCGCTGGAGCACCCCAAGAGAAGTCCAACTTTCCATTTTCAAGAGCGAAACGGTACTTGGAACGCTTTATGCGACCCCAAAAGCTACCCGACATACCTGTCTCACTTGAGGGAAACACCGAGGTTCCCAGCAGCACTTCATCTGAGCCACTTCTCCCCTCCTGATCGCCACAGGAGGGTCGATTCCTCTGCTTTGTCTGGAAGAGTTTCATGACCTTCGCGGCACACCTCAGGATGAGGCCGGTTTCATGAGGAAATTCGAGACTACCCACGTGGGTGGTGCCAAATACTGAACGACCCCGATTTCCCTGTGCGCTCTTCATAAGAACCCGATGCCCGGACACCTCTTCGAAGGCAACCCTGTGGATGAAGACAAAAAACGAAGGGTCACTGACACCCCCGTGCATCGTCTGGAAAAACCTGCAGATTCCACACACAGTTTGACAAGGGGCCTGAAACCCCATGAACAACTCGAGAGGCAAGCGGAGTTCCATTCCTCAGAAAAGACGTAGCCTGACTCTCCTGTCCCAACTCTGCAGGGACCGTGATGTCGGAGTCCGAACAGAGAGGAAGTCTGGGGTTTCTGCCTCCCCCCGAGATGAGGCCCTCTTCCATTGGGCCAAACCCTGCGGAGTCCCGAGAGGCCCCGTCAACTCCACAGGATCCCTCGCCTCTCAGAGGCAGCCTGGGAAGTTCCCTAAGGTCCCCGACAGAAGGCGAGGGAAAAGAGGTTTTCCCGCCGCCCCCCAAGAAAGACCTCGAGAGTCCTTCATCAAAGCGTCTCGAGGCCCTAGTCCCCTCCCGTGACTCGAGAGCCAGGACGCGCTCCCCCTCGCCATGCGCATGGAGACCTGACTTCCCTGGCGCCGCACGGGAGGCTCCCTGAGATCCTCGTCGTGCCTCGGGAGAAAACCCCCAAGGGCGCCGCAGCTCGAGGAAACCCCTGAGACGCCCCCGTCCTCGTGAGCTGAGGGCCTTCTTTTCCTGCATGGCCTGGAGAGCAATCCCGGGTCCTCTCTCCAAACGGAACTGGAGGCTGGACTCCCTTGTGGCCGCTCAGGGGGCTCCAAGAGACCCGCGTCGCGACTCGAGAGGAGAGCGGAGCCCTTGGCTTCCTCTCGAGACGAGGCCTGACTCCCCGGGGGAGCCTGGAATGCAACCCCGAGATCCCTGCCTTCCCTGGAGAGGAATATTAGGTCCCGGACACAAGCCTAGGTGAGGTCTCTTGGGCCCTGCAGTGACTCGAGCGCAACCCCCAGCTTTCCCTCGCAACCCGAGGGGAAGACTGGGCTTCCCAGGGCCAACCCAAGAGGAAGCCTGAGATCCCCGTCGTAACTCGAGAATCCCGCCACAACTCGAGAAAAACCACGTGGTTCCCACCTCTTCGCAAGATGAGGCCCTTGCACGCGACGGCGTCTCAAGGGAAGTCCTAGGTTCTGTCCTGAAGGGCGAAAGCGTCCCTGACAGCTTTCATGCGACCCCCAAAAGTTCCCTGACACGCCGGCTTCCCTTGAGGGGAACACCGAGGGTCCCGTCAGCGCTTCATCTGAGCCCCTTCTCCCCTCCTGATCGCGACAGGAGAGTCGATTCCCCTGCGTGGTCTGGAAGGGGTTCCCGGCTTTCCCGGCACACATCAGGATGAGGCCAGCGTCCCGAGGAAATTCGAGACGAGCCCCGTGGGTGGTGCCACATGCCGAATGACCCCGATTTCCCAGTCCGCTCTGGATAAGAACCCGATGCCCGGACACCTCTTCGAAGGCAACCCTGTGGGTGAAGGTACCACTCGAAGGGGAACTGACACCCCCGTGCGTCGTCCGGAAAACCCCGCGGTTTCCACACACAGCTCGACGAGGTGCGTGAGACACCCTGAGCAATTCGAGAGGCAAGCGGAGTTCCCTTCCTCAGACAAGACGAGGCCTGACTCTCCTCTCCCAACTCTGCAGGGACCCTGCGGTCGGAGTCCGAAAAGGAGAGGAAGCCTAAAGTTCATGCCTCCACTCGAGATGAGGCCCTCTTCCTTTGTGCCAAGCCCAGCCGAGTCCCGAGAGTCCCTGCCTACTCCACAGCATCCCTCACCTATCAGAGGCACCATGGGAAGTTCCCTCAGGTCCCCGGCAGAAGTCGAGGGAAACGAAGCTTTCCCACCGCAACCCCAGAAATACCTCGAGTGTCCTTCTTCAACGCCTCTGGAGGCCCTAGTCCTCTCCCATGACTCGAGAGCCATGACGCGCTCCCCCTCGACACGGGCACGGAGACCTGACTTACCTAGCACCGCACGAGAGGCTCCCTGAAATCCTCGTCTTGCCTCGTGAGAAAACCCCCACGGGCGCCGCAGCTCGAGGAAACCCCTGAGAGGCCCCCGTCCTCGCGAGGTGAGGGCCTTCTTTTCCTGCCTGACCCAGAGCACAATCCCGAGTCCTCTCTCCAAACTGAAGAGGAGGCCTGACTCCCTTGAGGCCACTCAGTGGGCTCCAAGAGATCTGCGTCGCAACTTGAGAGGAGAGCGGCATCCTTTGCTTGCCCTCGAGACGAGGCCTGACTCTCCGGGGGAGTCTGGAACGCCACCCCAAGATCCCTGTCTTCCCTTGAGAGGAACTTTAAGTCCCGGACACAGGCCTAGATGAGGTCTCTTTGGCCCTGCAGTGACTCGAGTGCAACCCCCTGCTTTCCCTCGCAACTCGAATGGAAGATTAGGCTTCCCGGGGCCAACACAAGAGGAAGCCTGAAATCCCCGTCGTAACTCGAGAATCCCGCCACGACTCGAGAAAATCCACATGGTTCCAACGTCTTCGCAAGATGAGGCCCTTGTCCGCTACGGCGTCTCAAGGAAAGTCCTAGGTTCTGTCCTGAAGTGCGAAATGGTACCTGACTCCTTTCATGCATCCCCCAAAAGTCCCCCACACGCCGGTTTCCCTCGAGGGTAACACCGAGGGATCCGGCCCCACTTCATCTGAGCCCCTTCTCCCCTCCAGATGGCGACAGGAGAGTCGATCTCCCTGCGTTGTCTGGAAGGGTCCCCGGCCTTCCCGGCACACCTCAGGATGAAGCTGGCCTCACTAGGAAATTTGAGACTAGCCCCGTGGGTGGTCCCACATGCCGAAAGACCCAGATTTCCCTGTCCGCTCTTGAAAAGAACCCGAGGCCCGGACACCTCTTCGAAGGCAAGCCAGTGGGTGAAGGCACAACACGAAGGGGCACTGTCACCGTCGTGCATTTCTGGAAACACCCGCAGGTTCCACACACAGCTCAACAAGGGGCCTGAGACCCCCTGAGCACCTCGAGAGGCAAGCGGAGTTCCCTTATTCAGACAAGACGAGGCCTGACTCTCCTGTCCCAACTCTGCATGGACCCTGCGGTCGGAGTCCGAAACGGAGAGGAAGCCTGAGGTTCCTGCCTTCCCTGGAGATGAGGCCCTCTTCCATTACGCCAAACCCAGCGGAGTCCTGAGAGGCCCCGCCAACTCCACAGCATCCCTCATCTGTCAGAAGCACACTGGGAAGTTCCCTAAGGTCACCGGTAAACTTTTATTGCACAAGGTCCCCATGAAAAGGCCCACGCAGCAGGACAGCCACAGATTCTGTCTGCCATTAAAGGGCAGTAAGGTGCCCTCCCCCCTTCTTTGCTGCCTCGGCGGCCACCAGGGTGCAATTCGCGTACCCTTCCCTTTCCCATCCTAGCAGGTGCTCCAGGGCCCGCTGGCCTACAAAGTGCCAGAAGCAGGGCTGGGCCAGCCGGCCAGAATTCAGGGTTCTGTCCCTTGGACTTCCAGCGGACACTAGGCTGCTTGGGAAAACCGCGCAGACTCTGAGGTTTTTCAGCAAAGGGGTGGAGCGGTAAAGGCCTTGACCCCAAAGACGAGGCCTTTCTGCGACCGCCAGGTTGGGGAGCTCTGAGACTGTGCCAACACATGGCAGAATACATGGTTCCCTGCTCCACGCAGTCCCCGTTCCCTTACCTGTGTTCCGCACCCCTCCGCTGTGGCCAATGGATGCCGATCCTTGGGGATCCAGGAGTTCATGAAATGGGCATTCCCAGCCGCAATGGCGACCCCCAACAGCACATCTGGAAAGCCCTCCCCCACCCCCGCCAGGAGCCGACCCCCGCTGCGAACGGACCCCCACCCCGCCCTGCGCCGCCAGGTTTAGCCCCGGCCCAGCCGGGCTCCCGGTGGGTTCCCAGCCACATTGGCGACCCCCGGGAGCACAACAGGGACCGACCCCCCACCCACAGCGAGCAGAATCTCGACCTGTGCAGCCCAGGTTTACCCCACCCTGGGTGTGCTCCCGGCGCGTTTCCAGCCGCAGTGGCCATCTCTGAGAGCACAACTGGGAAGCCCTCCCCCACCCCCGTCAGGAGCCGACACCCGCCCTGTGCCGCCCAGGTTCGCCCCGCCCCTGCCGCGCTCCAGGGGCGCTGCCCACCTTCACCAGTGGCTCTCGGTGAGCCCCGTCCCCACGCCCGGTTCCAGGAGAGGCTCTCGGACCTCGCTGCTGCCGCCAGGTCAAACATGAGGACAATACATATACCCCACAGAGACAATCCAAGCTGTCTATGATTTAGGGATAAAACGAGGACTACAGAAAGGTAAGATGACCTGACCTAGGAGGGCCATGATATTCTATAGAACCAGACAAAGTTGGTTACCAAGGAAACTTTTTTCCTTGGAACCCGGAAAGCTGGTTCTTTGCATATGCAATGACCAACAATTAGCTTGTTACCCAAGCCTGCCTCGCTGCCACCCTCATCCCCCCACTCCCCAGAAGACTGGCTCAAAGAAATATTTTAAATCTCAGGCGGAAACCTGGAAGATGTTTTGTCTGTCTGTTTGGATTAAGGTATGTGTCAGTGTGAGCCTTGTGTTTTTTGATAATATTGCTCAAGTTCTGTGTTCTGATTTCAATGGTCTCAAGACAAGGCAGCCCTTCCAAATCAAACTGCTGGAAATACAAGAAAACATTGACCTAAATGAATGTCAGAGTCCCGTGAACTGGGAACTAGTCAGTATTAAATATCTAGTATTTTTGGTTTTGCTCCTCCATTATAGACATATCTAAGAGTCAACAACATTAAGCACAACATGTTCATAGTGCCTAGGTTTCTTTTGAGGTAAAAATTGCTCTATTGTTATATCTGTCACAAGCTTGTCAGCAAGAAACTACCAGGAAACGACAACAACAATAGTAAAAAATGTAAGTGTGATATGAGCTTTTAGACAAACTCTTTACAATAATTATACTCTAAAATATCTGCTTCTCATAGTCTTGATTGAAGGCAGAGGAGAAGGGGATGACAGAGGATAAGATGGTTGGATGGCATCACTGACTCGATGGACGTGAGTTTGAGCAAGCCCCTGGAGCTGGGGACGGACACGGAAGCCTGGCGTCCTTCAGGCCACGGGGTCCCAAAGAGTCAGACACGACTGAGCAACTGAACTGAACTGAACTAACAAACGTTTCTCCAGGTGTTTTGGTTACCCGAGTTTCTATCCTTGTGACGACAGTGTATTGAATAGCTAGGTCATTTCCAAATAAATGAAAGTTCTGAAACATTCACGACTTGAAAGGACCTCCCTTTTACACAGAAACAAAAGAGATTTTTGACTCTCCATGAATAGTGTCTGGCACCATCCTGACATGTTAAATGTAAGAAAGCAATTGTTTTGTTTTGTTTTGTTCTGTTCTTGGGGGTGGGGGGAGGGGGGCGGGCTATAGCCAATGCCAATATAAAAGTCAGTTCTTGGTTGCTGAAGGGAAATGTATGACTTGTTATTACAAGAAAGTATATGGAATGCAATGGCACTTGAGGAAGGAAAATGAAGTAGTTCTGTCTTACAGGTGGCAGTTTCAGGATGGGAGAAGCAAGGGAATGGGTACAGAATGGGATAAGGAGGTTGTAGGGAAAGTGGACCCCCAGAAAAGAGTTCTGTGCCTAGCACAAATTTTCTTGAGATGTCGAACTGCCTTTGCTAATGGAGTTTAAGTTTCTTTACCTCTTAAGTGATCTCTTCTAGGTTGACCTAGAACAGAAATCTTTTGTTAGCTTTGGCTAAGTGGAGAAGTAGTGTTTCACGGTGTCATATGTGATCCTTCCTGACTGTTTGCAGCCCTTTTGATATCGATGCACTGCTTCTGCTGCTGCTGCCGCCGCCGCTGCTGCTAAGTCGTTTCAGTCGTGTCCGACTCTGTGCGACCCCATAGAAGGCAGCCCACCAGGCCCCGCAGTCCCTGGGGTTCTCTAGGCAAGAACACTGGAGTGGGTTGCCATTTCCTCCTCCCATGCATGAAAGTGAAAAGTGAACGTGAAGTCGCTCAGTGGTGTCCGAGTCTTAGCGACCCCATGGACTGCAGCCTACCAGGCTCCTCCATCCATGGGATTTTCCACGCAAGAGTACTGGAGTGGGGTGCCATTGCCTTCTCGCTAGCTTTGGGATGCCAATGACCATCCACCCTTACCAGGCAACAGAGAAGAGAAAAACACTTACCACAGGAGGTCCTGGTAAGGAACAAGGAACTAACAAGCTCCCGCCAACCAGGATTCTGCAGAGGTCAACAAGAGGTCAATAAGAGATGGCAGACTGCAGTCCAGAGGTCCTAGCAACTTCCATCTTGCAGCAGAGACCCAGCATAGTCAAAACGAATTCAATGTTGCAAAAAATAAGTAAACAAACAAAGGACAGAAGTTCTTTGAACACATGACTGAGATTAGGGGTGAGGCAGTACATGTACGGTGCCCGGTAAATCTTAAAGTATGAGAAAGGAAAGAAATTAAAGACAACTATCAAGCTGTCCAAACTGATAAAAACGAAAGATTACACAGTTTTTTCTGTATATATTACCAGATAATAATCTGAAAAGGAATTAAAAAAAAATCCCTTTCAATAATGTCAACATGAATACAACACTTTGCCATGGATGTAACGAGGATGACAAGACTGGCACACTGGAAATTATACACCCTGGCTGAAAACTATCCTGAATACATGGACAGATATTCCATAACAATGGAAAGTCTTAAGATGGCAATACCATGGAATGCATCTTCAATCTGAAATGAAGATTTGATATGATTTGATCGCTCAGAGCTTTTGTGTCATCAATTGTTATTAAAGTATAAATGAGATAGAGAAAGCTGCTGACTTAGACTTGAGGCGGGGTGTACGCCCTGCTGGGCTCTAGCCAGATATTCTACAGGCACTAGCAGTCAGCTCAGGAAAGAAAGGCACTGTCTCAGGGAATGGCACCAGGCCCCTCCCCCACGACATGCCTTGAGGTCACATTGGCAGCAGGTGAGTCATCCTGGGCCAAAAACTGATTGACATGAATCTTGAAGAAAGGCAGTATTCCAGGCAAATATATCATTTCCTTAACATAGATTAGGAGAACAAGGTATGAGGAAAATATACTGTTTTGTTCAAGTCGCTTCTGAGCCTATTGGGGGAACCGACCTGAAGCCAGAGTCCAGCGGATATACATAGGATATTTACATCGCTTAAGACAAACATTTCCTCAGGAACAAATGCATTGCTTAGCTCAAGGTTTGTCTGCGAAATTCTTACACATCAGGAGATGGCTCCGAGCTGGGTTTCTACACACAAGAACATGAATGCAAAGGACAAGCCTGCACAGCCCATCTGCCCCCCTCCCCCACAGCCAGCAGCATTTCCAAGTGACCTCCTAAGGCCTTCCCCAAAATACAGGGGCACCTCTGGGTTTCCTGTTTCCCTCACTTCGAAAACTTTTCTTAAAAAAAAAAAAAATCCTGCACACTTCTTGATAGAATGCCACAGTTCAAGGAAAACAGGCCTTCAATACTTAAACCTCCCTGTGCCAAACACCTGGGGCTTGGTTTTGTTTTGTTTTGTTTTTTAATTACACCACCACATAATTTAAACTTTTTACAATTTCTAATTATTCAGTACCAAAACACCAAACTTTTATTGCACAAGGTCCCCATGAAAAGGCCCACGCATCAGGACAGCCACAGATTCTGCCATGAAAGGGCAGCAAGGTGCCCTCCCCCCTTCTTTGCTGCCTGGGCGGCCACCAGGGTTTGAAATCCATGCACCCTACTAACTTTCTAGGGTGCAATTCGCGGACCCTTCCCTTTCTCATCCTAGCAGGTGCTCCAGGGCCCACTGGCCTACAAAGTGCCAGAAGCAGGGCTGGGCCAGCCGGCCAGAGTTCAGGGTTCTGTCCCTTGGACTTCCAGGGGACACTAGGCTGCTTGGGAAAACCGTGCAGACTGAGATTCTTCAGCAAATGGGTGGAGCGGTAAAGGCCTTGACACCAAGGGCGAGGCCTTTCTGCAACCTCCAGGTTGGGGAGCTCCGAGAATGTGCCAACAGAGGGTGGAATACGTGGTTCCCTGCTCCACGCAGTCCCAGTTCCCTTACCTGTGGTCCGCAGCCCTCCGCTGCACCCACGGGATGGCGATCCTTGGGGACCCAGGAGCGGACGAAATGGGCGTTCCCAGCCGCAGTTGCAACCCCCGAGAGCGCAATTGGGACCGACCCCCACCTAAAGCCATCGGAATCTCGACCCGTGCAGCCCGGGTTTACCCAGTCCCGGGTGCGCTCCCGGCGCGTTTTCAGCCTCAGTGTCCACCTCCGAGAGCACAACTGGGAAGCCCGCCCCCACCCCCGCCAGAAGCCGAACCCCGCCCCACGCCGCCCGCGTTCGCCCCGCCCCTGCACGGTCCAGATACCTTCCCAGCTTCTAGCGTTCACGCCCGGGTAGGATCAGGATGCAGGAGTATGGGAGATGTGTCTGGAGCCTGACAGCCTCAGCTCCGCTCTGGCCTGCCCTTTGGACCTAGGAGCCAGGCCAACTTGCAGAGGGCTTAGGGCCCCATTGTATGCAAACTACCAAGGCCTACCTCAAGGAGAGCTCTGTCCGAGGGAAGGGAAGCGCCCCAGGCTGCTTTCCCAAGCTGTTGCTTGGCAATGCAGACTCAGCGGTAAACGGAGGGAATCAGGGTCCTAGTGCCCCTGTCTTGGGGAGGAAGCTCCACAGCCAGAGTGTTCCTCCCTTTGTGCCCAGAAAGCGCCTGCCAGACTGGGCTTCCCCGGAGCTCTGTTGCAGAGCAGAGACGTGTGGATCTGTTTTGGGGCCTTGCCATGTGCGTTTGGGCTCCCTAGCACAGCCCCAGCGTAGGGGAACCAGCCCCTGAGCAAAGAGCTCCAGGCAGTGCTTTGTGCCAGGCCTGGATGCCCAGTCCCAGCACGCGGGAGAGATGAGTTAGGCTGCCGGCGGGTCCTTGCAAGCCTGTATTGGAAAGGACCGAGTGAGCTTCCACACCGGCGGAGCTGCAGACCTGCGCCCAGGTGCGATAGGACAGAGCCCCTGTCGAGAGGCTGCTCTGCCTGGGCGAGCCTCGCCAAGCCCTTCCCAGCTTCTAGCGTTTGCACCTGCAAAGGAGCAGGCTGCGGGAGTGTGGGCGACATGACTGGCTCCTGACTGGCCTCAGCTCCGCTCTTGCCTTCCCTTTGGACCTAGGAGCCAGGCCTCCTTGCAGACGGCTTAGGGCATGGGGGTGTGCAAACTGCGAAAGCCTCCCGCAAGGAGACCTCTGTCTGAGGGAAGGGAAATGCCCCAGGTTGCATTCCCAAGCTGTTGCTTGGTAGCCCAGACTCAGCGCTGAACGGAGGGAATCAGGGTCCCAGTGCCCCTGTCATGGGGAGGGAGCTCCACAGCCAGAGTGTTCCTCCGTTTGTGTTCAGAAACCGCCTTACAGACTGGGCTTCCCCGGAGCTCAGCTCCAGAGCAGAGTCGTGTGCATGTGGTTTGGGGCCTTCCCCTGTGCCTTTGGGCTCCCTAGCACAGTCCCAGTGCAGGGGAACCAGCCCCTGAGCAGAGAGCTCCAGGCAGTGCTCTGTGCCCTGGATTGGAAGCCCACTCCCAGCACGCGGGAGAATAGAGTCAGGCCGCCGTCGGGTGCTTGCAAGCCTGTATTGGGAAGGACCGAATGAGCTTCCACTCCGGCGGAGCTCCAGATCTGCGCCCAGGCGCGATATCGCAGAGCCCCGGCCTAGAGGCTGCTCTGCCTGGGCGAGCCTCGCCAAGCCCTTCCCAGCTTCTAGCTTTCGCGCAGGGGAAGGAACAGACTGCGGAAGTGGGGGAGACGTGACTGGCGGGCGCCTTACTGGCCTCAGCTCCGCTCTTCCCTTCCCTTTGCACCTATGATCCATGCCTCCTTGCAGAGGGCTTAGGGCCCGAAGGAGAGCTCTGTCAGAAGGAAGGGAAGCGCCCCAGGCTGCATTCCCAAGCTGTTGTTTAGCCGCCCAGACTCAGCGCTGCACAGGGGTAATCAGGCTCTCTGTGGCCGCAGCTTCACACACAGGTGTGTCTCCGTAGGAATCAAGAAAGATCCTGACAGAGTGAGGTTCATTAGAGCTATACTAAAGAGCAAAGGCTTGTCCATGTGGTCTTGCCTTCCCCTGTGCCTTTGGGTCTCCAGGCTCGGCCCCAGCTCCGTGGAAACAACCCCTGAGAAAATATCTTCAAGATCCGCTTTTCCCAGTGTCTGGGAACCGGGGTTCGTGGGAGGAGAGAAAAGCACGCCTCCATCAGGAACGAAAAGGCAGCCAACCTACCTGTGTTTTGAAGCCTCTATTTGGAAGGAATGGGTTAGCTTCTCCTAAAGGAGGCCTCCAGATCTGCTCAGAAGTCGGTAATTCCAGAGGCAGGGTACTGGTTCCTGACTGTCCTTTGCCAGCCTTGCAAAGACATTCCAAGATTCTAGAGTTATATTCCATGAAGGAGCAGGCTTCGGGAAAGTGTCAGAGGGGACTGGCTCCTTATTGGCCTCAGCTCAGCTATTGCCTTTCCATCCAAACTAGACAAGGGCCTACTTTATGAAGGGTAAGGGTCTTCTTCTTTGAAACTGCCAAGGGCTACAGCAATGAGACCTCTGTCAAGGCGAGGGAAGCCTAAGAGGACGGATTCTCAAGCAGGTGCTTTACTACAAAGCATCAGCACCCCACGGAGAGAACCAAGATCCCTGTTCCCCAATGTTGGGAGTGTAGCTTCACACACAGAGTTGTCTCTATAGGAGCCAAGAATGTTCCTGAGAGATTAGGTTCACTAAACCTCTCCTACAGAGCATAGACCTGTCCATGTGGTTTTTCCTTCCCCTGTGAGTTGGGTCCCCGAGGTCCGCCACACCTCCGGGGAAACTGTCCCTGAGAAAAGATCTCCAGGAACCGCTTCGCTAAGGCTGGGAAACGCTGTTCACAGGAAGTAAGGCAAGCGAATCTCCTGCAGAGAAAAAGAGGCCTTACTGTCCCTGGAGGAGCAGGCTGCCAGAGTGTGTGAAACCTGACTGTTGCCTTGCTGGCCTCAGTTCCACCATTGCCTGTTGCTCCGAACTAGGACCCAGGCCTATTTGGAGAAGCGTTTGGCTGCGGATTTCTACAAAGTGCCAAGGGCTACAGCAGTGAGAATTCTCTCAGCGGTAAGGGAGAGCATTTTATGGATTCTCAAGCTGTTTTCTGAACGACAGCGTCAAAATGAACTGAGAGAATCAGGCTCTCTGAGCCCCTATGTTAGGTACGCCGCTTCACACACAGAAGTGTCTCTATAGGAGCCAAGAATGTTCCTGAGAGATGAGGTTCACTAGAAGTCTGCTACAGAGCATAGACCTGTCCATATGGTTTTGCCTTGCCCTGTGAGTTGGGCCCCGAGGTCCGCCCCAGCTCACGGGAAGGAGCCCCTGAGAAAAGATCTCCAGGGACCGCTATTCCCCCAGGCTGGCAAACGCAGTTCACAGGAGGTAACGCAAGCGAGCCTCCTGCAAGGCACAACAGGCCTTAGTGTCCCTGGACGATCAGGCTGCCAGAGTGTGTGAGACCTGACTGGTGCCTTACTGGCCTCAGCTCCGCCATTGCATGTTCCTCCGAACTAGGACCCAGGCCTACTAGGAGAAGGGTTTGGGTATGGATTTCTAAATACTGCCAAGGGGTATAGCAATGAGAACTGTGTCACGGGTAAGGAAGAGCATTGTATGGATTTTCAAGCTGTTGTTTGAACGACAGCTTCAAAGCTGCACAGAGAGAATCAGACTCTGTGTCTCCATGTTCAGTACACAGCTTCACAGACAGGGGTGTCTCCATAGGAAACAAGAACGTTCCTGACAGAGTGAGGTTCACTAGAGCTCTCCTAGAGAGCAAAGACTTGTCCATGTGGTTTTTCTTCCCCTGTGCGTTTGGGGCTCCAGGCTCGGCCCCAGCTCCGTGGAAACAACCTCTGAGAAAAGATCTTCAAGATCCGCTTTTCCCAGAGGCTGGGATGTGGGGTTCATAGGAGGCGGGAAAAGCAGGCCTCCTTCAGAGAGCAAGAGGCAGCCAAGCGGCCTGCGTTTGGAAGCCTCAATTTGGAAGAATGGGTTAGCTTCCCCTAAGGGAGACCTCCAGATCTGTTCAGAAGTCGGTAATTCCAGAGGCAGTGTGCAGGGTGCTGACTGCCCTTTGCCAGCCTTGCAAAGACATTCCTAGATTCTACAGTTATCTTCCTGAAGAAGCAGGCTTTGGGAATATGTCAGACTTGACTGGCGCCTTATTGGCCTCAGCTCAGCTATTGCCTTTCCATTCAAAGTAGGACAAGGCCCTACTTTATGAAGGGTAAGGGTCTTCTTCTTTCCAAACTGCCGAGGGCTACAGCAATGAGACCTCCGTAAATGCGAGGGAAGCATAAGCGGATGGATTATCAGGAAGGTTCTTTGCCACCAAGCATCAGCACCCCACGGAGAGAATCAGGCTCCCTTTGCCCCTATGTGGGGTGTGTAGATTCACACACAGTGGTGTCTCTACAGGAGCCAAGAATGTTCCTGAGAGATGAGGCTCACAAGAGCTCTCCTACAGAGTGCTCACCTGTACATGTGGTTTCGCCTTCCCCTGTGAGTTGGGTGCCCGAGGTCCGCCCCAGCTCCGAGAAAACAGCCTCTGAGAAAAGATCTCCAGGAACCGCTTTTCGCCCAGGCTGGGAAAAGCTGTTCACAGGAAGTAAGGCAAGTGAGCCTCCTGCAGAGAAAAAGAAGCCTTACTGTCCCTGGAGGAGCAGGCTGCCAGAGTGTGTGAAAACTGACTGGTGCCATACTGGTCTTAGCTCCGCCATTGCTTGTTCCTCCGAACTGGGACTCAGGCCTACTTGGAGAAGGGTTTAGGTGCAGATTTCTACAAACTGCCAAGGGCTACTGCAATGAGAACTCTCTCAGAGGTAAGGGCGAGAATTGTATGGATTCTCAAGCTGTTTTCTGAACGACAGCATTAAACCTGCACAGAGAGAATCAGGCTCTCTGCCGCCATGTTGGGTACGCAGTTTCACACACAGAGGTGTCCGCATAGGAGCCAAGAACGTTCGTCAAAGACTGAGGTTCACTAGAGCTCTCTTAGAGAGCAAAGACTTGTTCATGTGGTTTTGCCTTCCCCTGTATGTGTGGGTCTCTGGGCACAACCCCAGCTCCGTGGAAAAAACCCCTTAGCAAAGATCTCCAAGAATCTGCTTTTCCCCCATGCTGGGAACCAGGGATCATAGGAGGCAGGAAAAGCAAGCCTCCTTCAGGCAAGAAGAGGCAGCCAACCGGCCTGTGTTTGGAAGCCTCTATTTGCAAGGAATGGGTTAGCTTCTCCAGAAGGAGACCTCCAGATCTGCTCAGAAGATAGATATTCCAGAGGCAGGGTCGAGGTTCCTGACTGCCCTTTGCCAGCCTTGCAAAGACATTCCTAGATTCTAGCAATATTTTCCATGAAGGAGCAGGCATCGGGAATATGTCAGAGTTGACAGGTGCCTTACTGGCCTCAGCTCAGCTATTGCCTTTCCTTTCAAACTAGGATCAGGGCCTACTTGGTGAAGGGTAAGGGTCTGCTTCTTTCCAAAGTGCCAAGAGACACAGCAATGAGACCTCTGTCAAGGCGAGGGAAGCGTAAGCGGATGGATTCTCAAACAAGTGCTTTGCCACAAAGCATCAGCACCCCACAGAGAGAATCAGGCTCCCTGTGCCCCTATGTTCGGTGTGTAGCTTTACACACAGAGGTGTCTCTGTACGAGCCAAGAATGTTCCTAAGAGATGAGACACACTAACGTCTCCTACAGAGCATAGACCTGTCCATGTGGTTTTTCCTTCCCCTGTGAGATGGGTCCCCGAGGTCCACCGCAGCTCTGGGGATAGAGCCCCTGAGAAAAGATCTCCAGGAACCTCTTTTTGCCCAGGCTGGGAAACGCAGTTCACAGGAGGCAAGGCAAGCGAGCCTCCCGCAGGGAAAAATAGGCCTTACTGTCCCTGGAGGAGCAGGCTGCCAGAGTGTGTGACACCTGACTGGTGCCTTACTGACCTCAGCTCCGCCATTGCATGGCCATCCAAACCAGGACCCAGGCCTACTTGGAGAAGGGTTTGGGTGCGGATTTGTAAAAACTGCCAAAGGCTACTGCAATGAGAAGTCTCTCAGAGGTAAGGGAGAGCATTGTATGGATTCTCAAGCTGTTGTTTGAACGACAGCTTCAAAGCTGCAAAGAGAGAATCAGGCCCTGTGTGCCCCCTTGTTGGGTACGCAACTCCACACACAGAGGTATCCCCGTAGAATCCAAGACTTTCCTCACATACTGAGGTTAACTAGAGTTCTCCTACAGAGCAAGACTTGTCCATGTGGTTTTGCCTTCCTCTGTGCATGTGGGTCTCTGGGCTGGGCTCCAACTCCGTTGAAATAGCCCCTGAAAAAAGATCTCCAAGAACCACTTTTCCCCCAGGCGGGAAGCGGAGTTCACAGGAAGCGGAACAAGCAAGCCTCCTTCGGGCAAGTCGAGGCAGCCAACTAGCCTGTGTTTGGAAGCCTCTCTTTGGAAGGAATGGTTAGCTTCTCCAAAAGAAGACCTCCAGATCTGCTCAGAAGACGGAAATTCCAGAGGCAGGGTCGAGGTTCCTGACTGTCCTTTGCCAGCCTTGCAAAGACATTTCTAGATTCTAGCGTTATTTTCCATGAAGGAGCAGGCTTCAGGAATATGTCAGACTTCACTGGCGCCTTACTGGCCTCAGCTCAGCTATCGCCTTTCCGTTCAAACTAGGACAAGGGCCTACTTGGTGAAGGGTAAGGCTCTGCTTCTTTCCAAACTGCCAAAGGCTACAGCAAAGAGACCTCTGTCAAAGAGAGGGAAGTGGAAGCGGATGGACTCTCAAACAGGTGCTTTGCCACAAAGCATCTGCACCCCACGGAGAGAATCAGGCTGCATTTGCCCCTATGTTGGGTGTGTAGCTTCAAACACAGAGGTGTCTCTATAGGAGCAAAGAATGTTCCTGGGAGATGAGGTTCACTAGAGCTCTGCTACAGAGCATAGACCTGTCCATATGGTTTTGCCTTCCCCTGTGAGTTGGGTTCCCGATGTTTGCCCCAGCTCCGAGGAAGAAACCCCTGAGAAAACACCTCCAGGAACTGCTTTTCGTCCAGACTGGGAAACGCAGTTCACAGGAGGCAAGGCAAGCGAGCCTCCTGCAGAGAAAAAGAGGCCTTACTGCCCCTTGGAGGAGCAGGCTGCAAGAGTGTGTGAGACCTGACTGGTGCCTTACTGGCCTCAGCTCCGCCATTGCATGTTCCTCCGAACTAGGACCCAGGCCTACTAGGAGAAGGGTTTGGGTGCGGATTTCTAAAAAACTGCCAAGGGCTACAGCAATGAGAACTCTCTCAGAGGTAAGGGAGAGCATTGTATGGATTCTCAAGCTGTTGTTTGAATGACAGCTTCAAAGCTGCAAAGAGAGAATCAGTCTCTCTGTGCCCCCTTGTTGGGTACGCAGCTTCACACACAGGGGTGTCTCCATAGGAGTCAAGAACGTTCCTGACACAGTAAGTTTCACTTAGAGGTCTCCTGGAGAGCAAAGACTTGTCCATGTGGTTTTCCTTCCCCTGTGCGATTGGGTCTCTGGTCTCAGCCCCAGCTCCATGGAAACAACCCCTGAGAAAATATCTTCAAGATCCGCTTTTCCCAGAGGCTGGGAACAGGGCTTCATAGGATGCGAGAAAAGCAGGCCTCCTTCGGGCACGAAGAGGCAGCCAACCGGCCTGTTTGGAAGCCTCTATTTGGAAAGAATGGGTTAGCTTCTCCTAAAGGAGACCTCCAGATCTGCTCAGAAGTCGGTAATTCCAGAGGCAGGGTGCTGGTTCCTGACTGCCCTTTGCCAGCCTTGCAAAGACATTCCCAGATTCTAGAGTTATTTTCCATGAAGGTGAAGGCTACGGGAGTATGTCAGACTTGGCAGGCACCTTATTGGCCTCAGCTTAGCTATTACCTTTCCATTCAAACTAGGAAAAAGGCCTACTTTATGAAGGGTAAGGGTCTTCTTCTTTCCAAACTGCCAAGAGCTACAGCAATGGGACCTCTGTCAAGGCGAGGGAAGCCTAAGTGGATGGATTCTCAAGCACGTGCTTTGCCACAAAGCATCAGCACCCCACGGAGAGAATCAGGCTCCATTTGCCCCTATGTTGGGTGTGTAGCTTCACATACAGAGGTGTCTCTATAGGAGGCCAGAATGTTCCTGAGAGATGAGGTTCACTAGAGCTCTCCTACAGAGCATAGACCTGTCCATGTGCTTTTGCCTTCCCCTGTGAGTTGGGTCCTCGAGGTCCTCCCCAGCTCCGGGGAAGGAGCCCCTGAGAAAAGATCTCCAGGGACCCCTTTTCCCCCAGGCTGGGAAATGCAGCTCACAGGAGGGAAGTCAAGTGAGCCTCCTGCAGGGAAAAAGAGGGCTTACTGTCCCTGGACGATCAGGCTGCCAGAGTGTGTGAGACCTGACTGGTGCCTTACTGGCCTCAGCTCTGCCATTGCATGTTCCTCCGAACTAGGACCCAGGACTACTTGGAGAAGGGTTTGGGTGCGGATTTCTAAAAACTGCCAAGGGCTACAGCAATGAGAACTCTGTCACGGGTAAGGAAGAGCATTGTATGGATTTTCAAGGTGTTTTTTGAACGACATCTTTAAAGCGACACAGAGAGAATCAGGCTCTCTGTGCCCCCATGTTGGGTACGCAGCTTCGCACATAGGGGTGTCTCCATATGAATCAAGAATGTTCGTGACAGAGTGAAGTTCACTAGAGCTCTCCTAGAGAGCAAAGACTTGTCCATGTGGTTTTTCTTCCCCTGTGAGTTTGGGTCTCCAGGCTTAGCACCAGCTCCGTGGAAACAACCCCTGAGAAAAGATCTTCAAGATCCGCTTTTCCCAGAGCCTGGGAAGCTGGGTTCATAGGAGGCAGGAAAAGCAAGCCTCCTTCGGGCACGAAGAGGCAGCTGACTGGCCTATTTTTGGAAGTCTCAATATGGAAGGAATGAGTTAGATTCTCCTAAAGTAGACCTCCAGATCTGCTCAGAAATCGGTAATTCCAGAGGCAGGGTGCAGGCTCCTGACTGCCCTTTGCCAGCCTTGCAGAGACATTCCTAGATTCCAGCGTTATTTTCCATGAAGGAGCAGGCTTCGGGAATATGTCAGACTTGACTGGCGCCTTATTGGCCTCAGCTCAGCTCTTGCCTTTCCTTTCAAACTAGGACAAGGGCCCACTTTATGAAAGGTAAGGGTCCTCTTCTTTCCAAACTGCCAAGGGCTACAGCAATGAGACCTCTGTCAAGGCGAGGGAAGCGTAAGCTGATGGATTCTCAAGCAGGTGCTTTGCCACAAAGCATCAGCACCCCACGGAAAGAATCTGGCTCCCTTTGCCCCTACGTTGCGTGTGTAGCTACACACACAGAGGTGTCTCGATAGGAGCCAAGAATGTTCCTGAGAGAGGAGGTTCACTGTTGGGGGCCAGAGTGAGGCACTCCGCCCATGGCAAAGGTCATGAGGAAGGAGGCTCGACATACGCAAACGCGGGATCGAGCCTCAGGAGCCCCCCTGGAAATGCTCGAGCATCTACCCCCATCACCAGAGCCTGCCTACCTTACTATTTTGTGCTCTCACCTACACCTCTGACTTTACGGGGGGCTGTCCCCCACCACCTCTTTCGGAGAAGGAGTTAACCTAGAGCTCCAGTTGATAAAAACCCCTGGGTGTGACAAGAGTGTTTTAACCTACAAACTCCTCTGAAGGTTCTCTAGCCTGCCTGACAGGCTTGTCCGGCCACATGTGATTGCTCACAGCCTCCCAACCATGAGAGGCACGAGATGCTTTAAACCTTCTAAAAACAGGTTCCTTAGAAAAGTTAGAAAATTATTAGTATAAGTATAATGGGCTGATTAGAAATCATATTGGTGAAGGGTTTTTCATTTGTTGAGCTGATGTTTACTGCTAAGTCTCCACATCCCCTGCCCTTATACACATTAATGAATATATAGAAGAAATAAGTATTAACCTTTGATAGAAATCACGTTAGACCTTAGGCTAAGTAAATTCTTTCCTTAACTAAAACCCACTACACCCTCACCCTATAGGAATGTAACTTTATTTGGGTGGCGTCTGTTTTAAGAATAATCACCCCTGGAGAAATAAGTGTCCTGGTTGACTGACCGCTGTCACAAGGAGAGGGTCGTAAATTGTCAGCAGGCCCCCGGCCAGAAGATGATGTAACACCCCTAAGACCTCTGTATACTTTGGTATGAAGCACCTGACTTTGATAAAAGTCAGGACTGCTGACCCCATGTGACTTTTGCATAACATCTCAGTGTATAAAAGTAGACCATGGAAAATAAAGAATTGGGATCAGTTTCTCGAAATACTGGTCTCCCCATGTCTCTCTCTCTCTCTCACTCTGGTTGAGTCTCCATCTGGAGCGCGGAACCCACCAAGCTTACTAATTTTGCCTGGGCTTCTAAGATCCGACCGGGGAGGCCTCAGTGTCTCCTCTCCTTCGGGAGAACGGAAGGACGCCTGCGGCCTACGTAAGTGGTGCAAGCTTCTTGTCTTGAAGTTTTATTGGTCCCCCGCGTAAACCAAGCTACTCAGCCTCTTTTCTCCACTGAATTTTCCTACTGAGCTATCCTCATTTTATTACTCTTTATATCCTTAACTAACGTTTAATTAAGCAGTTGTTCCCTGACCCTCGCCTACGCCGTCTCTGCTTCGAATACCCTGGATCAGCTGGGGCTGGACCCCGGCAGTTCACTAGAGATCTCCTACAGAGCATAGACCTGTCCATTTGGTTTTGCCTTCCCCTGTGAGTTGGGCCCCCGAGGTCCGCCCCAACTCCGGGGAAACAGCCCCTGAGAAAAGATCTCCAGGAGCTGCTTTCCGCCCAGGCTGGGAAATGCTGTTCACAGGAAGTAAGGCAAGCGAGCCTCCTGAAGGGAAATAGAGGCCTTACTGTCCCTGGAGGAGCAGGCTGCCAGAGTGTGTGACACCTGACTAGTGCCTTACTGGCCTCAGCTCCGCTATTGCATGTTCATCTGAACTTGAACCCAGGCCTACTTGGAGAAGTGTTTGTGTGCCGATTTCCAGAAACTGTGAAGGGCTACAGCAATGATATCTCTCTCAGTGGTAAGGGAGAGCATTGTGTGGATTCTCAATTTGTTGTTTGAATGACAGCGTCAAAGCTGCACAGAGAGAATCAGGTCTCTGTGTCTCTATGTTGGCTATGCAGCTTCCCACACAGAGATGTCCCCGTTGGAGCCAAGAACATTCCGCATAGACTGAGGTTCACTAGAGCACTCCTAGAGAGCAAAGACTTATCCATGCGGTTTTCCCTTCCCCTGTGCGTGTGGGTCTCCGGGATCGGCCCCTGCTCCGTGGAAACAGCCTCTGAGAAAAGATCTCCAAGAACCTCTTATCCCCCAGGCTGGGAAGCGGAGTTCGCAGGAGGTGGGATAAGCAAGCTTCCTTCGGCAAGAAGAGACAGCCAACCGGCCTGTGTTTGGAAGCCTATATTTGCAAGGAATGGGTTAGTTTCTCCTGACCGAGACCGCCAGATGTGCTGAGAAGATAGAAATTCCAGAGGCAGGGTCGAGGTTCCTGACTGCCCTTTGCCAGCCTTGCAAAGACATTCCCAGATTCTAACGTTATTTTCCATGAAGGAGCAGGCATCGGGAATATGTCAGACTTGACTGGCGCCTTACTGGCCTCAGCTCAGCTACTGCCTTTCCATTCAAACAAGGACAAGGGCCTACTTGGTGAAGGGTAAGGGTCTGCTTCTTTCCAAACTGCCAAGGACTACAGCAATGAGACCTCTGTCAAGGTGAGGGAAGCCTATGCGGATGGATTCTTAGCAGGTGCTTTGCCACAAAGCATCAGCACCCACGGAGAGAATCAGACTCCCTTTGCCACTATGTTGGGTGTGTAGCTTCATGCACAGAGGTGTCTCTGTAGAAGCCAAGAATGTTCCTGAGAGATGAGGTTCACTAGAGCTCTCCTACAGAGCATAGACCTGTCCATGTGGTTTTGTCTTCCCCTGTGAGTTGGGCCCCCGAGGTCCGACCCAGCTCCAGGGAAACAGCCCCTGAGAAAAAATCTCCAGGAACAGCTTTGCGCCCAGGCTGGGAAATGCAGTTCACAGGAGGCAAGGCAAGCGAGCCTCCTGCAGGGAAAAAGAGGCCTTACTGCTGCTGGACGATCAGGCTGCAAGAGTGTGTGAGACCTCACTTGTGCCTTACTGGCCTCAGCTCCGCCGTTGCCTGTTGTTCCGAGCTAGGACCCAGGCCTACTTGGAGAAGGGTTAGGGTGCGGATTTCTACAAACTGTCAAGGACGACAGCAATGAGAATTCTCTTAGCAGTAAGGGAGAGCATTGTATGGATTCTCAAGCTGTTGTTTGAATGACAGCTTCAAAGCTACACAGAGAGAATCAGGCTCTCTGTTCCCCTATTTTGGCTGTGCAGCTTCACACACAGAATTTGACTCTGTTGGAGCCAGAAATATTCCTGAAAGACTTAGGCTCACCAAAGCTGTCCTCCAGAGCAAAGACATTGGATGTGGTTTTGCCTTCCATTGTCAGTATGGGTCCCCTAGCTTGGCCCCAGCTCCGGGGATACAGCCTCTGAAAAAAATCTTCCAAGAAGCGATTTTCCTCCAGGCTGTTAAGCGTAATTCGCAGTTTGCAAGTCAAGGAAGCCTGCTTCGTGGAAGAGCAAGCAGCCAACTGGCCCTGTGTTAGGAAGCCTGTATTTGAAAGGAATGGGTTAGCTTCTACAGCGGGAGAACCTCAGATCTGCTCAGGGGACTGAAATACAAGAGTCAGGGTCGAGGTTCTCCCTTGTCCTTTGCGCACCTTGCAAAGACATTCCTAGCTTCTAGCGTTAGTGTCCCTGTAGTAGCAGGCTGCAGGAGCGTGTGATAAATGACTGCCGCGTTCCTGTCCTCAGCTCCGCTATTGACTTTCTATTCGAACTAGAACCCAGGCCTACTTTGAGAGGGGTTAGGGTCCAGTGTTTCCAAACTGCCAAGGGCTACGGCAATGCGAGCTCTGTCAGAGGTAAGAAAAGAGCAATTGGTTGGATTCTTCAGCTGCTGCATGGCTGCACAGCTTCCGCGCCGCATGGAGAGCATGAGGCTCCTTGTGGCCCTATTTTGGGTACACAGCAACATGCACACAGAGTGTCTGTGTTCACTTATGTACAGGCTTATGTACACTAGAGCTCTCCTACAGAGCAAAGACCACTCAGTGGGCTCCAAGAGATACCTGTCGCGACTCGAGAAGAGAGTGGAGTCCTTTGATTCCCCTCGAGATGAGGCCTGACTCCCCGGGTGAGTATGGAATGCAACCCCAAATCCCTGTCGCCTATGGAGAGGAACATTAAGTCCCGGATACAAGCCTAGATGAGGTCTAGTTTGCACTTCAGTGAATGGAGCCCAATCCCCAGCTCTCCCTGGCAACTCAAATGGAAGATTAGACTTCCTGGGCCAACACAAGAGGAAGCCTGAATTCCCCGTCGTAACTCGAGAATCCCACCGCCACTCGAGAAAAACCACGTGCTTCCCTCGTCATCGCAAGATGAGGCCCTTTGTCCACTACAGCATCTCAAGAGAAGTCCCACGTTCCATCCTGAAGTGCGAAACGGTACTTGGCACCCTTGATGCGACCCCAAAAGTTCCGCGACATACCAGACTCACTCAAAGGGAACACCGAGGTTCCCGGCACCACTTCATCTGACCCCTTCTCCTCTCCTGATTGCGACAGGAGGGTCGACTCCCCTTCTCTGTCTGCAAGGGGTTCCCGACCTTCCGGGTGCACCTCAGGATGAGGCCGGTCTCATGAGGAAGTTCGAGACGTAGCCTCGTGGGTGGTGCCACATGCCGAAAGACCCCAATTTCACGGTCCACTCTTGAAAAGAACCCGATACCAGCACACCTCTCTGAAGGAAAACCTGTGGATGAAGGCACAAGACGAAGGGGCACTGACACCCGCGTGCATCATCCAGAAAAACCCGCAGGTCCCACAGACATTTCGACAAGTGGCCTGTCAACCTGTAAACAACTCGAAAGGCAAACGAAGGTCCATTCCTCAACAGAAGACTAGGTGTGACTCTCTTGTACCTATTCTGCAGGGACCATGGGATCCAAGTCAGAAACGGAGAGGAAGCCTGAGGTTCCTGCGTCCACTCGAGATGAGGCCCTCTTCCATTGCACCACACCCAGTGGAGTCCCGAGAGGCCCCTACCAACTCCACAGCATCCCTGAGTTCTCAGAGGCACAATGAGAAGCTCCCTGAGGTCACAGGCACAAGTTGAGGGAACCCTGGGTTTTCTGCCGCAACTCGAGAAAGACCTCGAGAGTGCTTCAAAATGTCTTGAGTCACGGTTCCCCTACCATGACTCAAGAGCCATCACGCTCCCCCTCGCCACGCGCATGGAGACCTGACTAACCTGGCACTGCACGAGAGGCTCCCTGAGATCCTCATCGTACCTCGTGAGGAAACCCACACTGGCGCGGCAGCTCAAGGAAACACATGAGACACCCTGGTCATCGCGAGCTGAGGGCCTTCTTTTCCTGCATGGCCTGGAGAGCAATCCCGGGTCCTCTCTCCAAACGGAAGAGGAGGCTGGACTCCCTTGAGGCCGCTCAGGAGGCTCCAAGAGATCCGCGTCGCGACTCGAGAGGAGAGCGGAGTCCTTGGCTTCCCCTCGAGACGAGGCCTGACTCCCCGGGGGAGCCTGGAATGCAACCCCGAGACCCTGCTTTCCCTGGAGAGAAATATTAGGTCCCGGACACAGGCCTAGGTGAGGTCTCTTCGGCCCTGCAGTGACTCGAGCGCAAACCCCAGCTTTCCCTCGCAACTCTAGGGGAAGGTTGGGCTTCCCAGGGCCAACCCAAGAGGAAGGCTGAGATAACCGTCGAAACTCGAGAATCCCACCGCAACTCGAGAAAAAACACGTGGTTCCCACCTCTTGGCAAGATGAGGCCCTTGCCTGCGACGGCGTCTCAAGGGAAGTCCCCTGTTCCGCCCTGAAGGGCGAAACGGTCCCTGACAGCCTTCATGCGACCCCCAAAAAGTCCCCGAGAGGAAGGGTTCCCTCGAGGGGAACACCGAGGGTCCCGGCACCGCTTCATCTGAGCCCCTTCTCCCCTCCTGATCGCGACAGGAGAGTCGATTCCCCTGCGTGGTCTGAAAGGGGTTCCCGGCCTTCCCAACACACCTCAGTAGGAGGCCGGCCTCACGAGGAAATTCGAGACGAGCCACGTGGGTGGTGCCACATGCCGAACGACCCCGATTCCCCGGTCCGCTCTTGAGAAGGACCCGAGGCCCGGACCCCTCTTCGAAGACAACCCTGTGGGTCAAGGCACAACACGAAGGGGCACTGCCACCCCCGTGCATTGTCTGCAAAGACCCGCGGGTTGCACACAGCTCTACGAGGGGCCTGAGACCCCCTGAGCACCTCGAGAGGCCAGCGGGGTTCCCTTCCTCAGACAAGACGAGGCCTGACTCTCCTGTCCCAACTCTGCAGGGACCCTGAGGTCGGAGTCCGAAACGGATAGGAAGCCTGAGGTTCCTAACTCCCCTCGAGGTGAGGCCCTCTTCCGTTGCGCCAGACCCAGCAGAGTCCCGAGGTGCCCCGCCACCTCCACAGGATCCCTTGCCTCTCAGAGACACCCTGGGAAGTTCCCTAAGGTCCCCGGCAGAAGGCGAGGGAAACGAGGGTTTCCCGCCGCCCCCCGAGAAAGACCCCGAGAGTCCTTCTTCAACGCGTCTCGAGGCCCTAGTCCCCTCCCGTGACTCGAGAGCCAGGACGCGCTCCCCCTCGCCACGCGCATGGAGACCTGACTTCCCTGGCGCCACACGAGAGGCTCCCTGAGATCCTCGTCGTGCCTCGGGAGAAAACCCCCACGGGCGCCGCAGCTCGAGGAAACCCCTGAGACGCCCCCGTCCTCGCGAGCTGAGGGCCTCCTTTTCCTGCATGGCCTGGAGAGCAATCCCGGGTCCTCTCTCCAAACGGAAGAGGAGGCTGGACTCCCTTGAGGCCGCTCAGGGGGCTCCCAGAGACCCGCGTCGCGACTCGAGAGGAGAGCGGAGTCCTTGGCTTCCCCTCGAGACGAGGCCTGACTCCCCGGGGGAGCCTGGAATGCCACCCCGAGATCCCTGCCTTCCCTGGAGAGGAATATTAGGTCCCGGACACACGCCTAGGTGAGGTCTTTTGGGCCCTGCAGTGACTCGAGCGCAACCCCCAGCTTTCCCTCACAACTCGAGGGGAAGATTGGGCTTCCCAGGGCCAACCCAAGAGGAAGCCTGAGATCCCAGTTGTAGCTCGAGAATCCCGCCGCAACTCGAGGAAAACCACGTGGTTCCCACCTTTTGACAAGATGAGGCCCTTGCCTGCTACAGCTTCTCAAGAAAAGTCCCACGTTCCGTCTTGAAGTTCGAAACAATACTTGACACCCTTGATGTGACCCCAAAAGTTCCTCGAAATATCGGTCTCACTCGAGGTGAACACCGAGGTTCCCGGCACCAGTTTATCTGAGCCCCTTCTCCCCTCCTGTTCGTGATAGGAGGGTCACTTCCCCTGCTTTGTTTGTAAGGGGTTCCCGACCATCACGGGGCACTTCAGGATGAGGCCGGTCTCACGAGGAAATTCGAGACGTAGCTCGCGGGTGGTGCCACATGCCAAAAGACTATGATTTCCCGGTACGCTCTTCATAAGAACCTCATGCCTGGACACCTCTTCGAAGGCAACCCTGTGGATGAAGGCACAACACAAAGGGGCACTGAGACCCTCGTGCATCGTCCGGAAAAACCCGCAGGTTCCACATTCAGCTCAACAAGTGGCTTGTCACCCCTGAAGAACTCGAGAGGCAAGTGGGGTTTCATTCCTCTACACAAGACGAGGCCTGACCCTCCTGTCCCAACTCTGCAGGGACTTTGCAATCTGATTCAGACCAGCGCCAGTGAAGTCACGAGAGGAATGCTGAGGTTCCTGCCTCCACTCGAGATTAGGACCTCTTCCATTGCACGAAACCCAGTGGAGTCCCGAGAGACGCGTCCCAGCTCCACAGTATCCCTGACTTCTCAGAGGCACCCTGAGAAGCTCCCTGAGGCCACCAGCACAATTCGAGTGAACCCAGGGTTTACTGCCGCTACCATAGAAAGAACTCAAGAGTCCTTCTTCAACGCGTTTTGAGGCCTGATTCCCCTACCATGACTCGAGGGCAATGATGCACCCTCTGCTACACTCATGAAGCCCTGACTTCCCTGGCGCCACACGAGAGGCTCCCTGAGCTCCCCGTCATACCTCGTGAGAAACCCCACACTGGCGCCGCAGATAGAGAAAACCCACGAGACGCCCCCGTTTTCGCGACATGACGGCCTTCTTTTCTAGCATGGCCTGGAGAGCAATCCTGAGTCCTCTCTCCAAACTCCACAGTAGGCTTGACTCCCTTTTGGTCACTCAGTGGACTCCAAGACATACCCGTCGCGACTCGAGAGGAGAGCGGAGTCTTTTCCTTCCCCTCGAGGCAAGGCCTGACTCTTCGGGTGAGTCTGATATGGGAACCGGAGATCCCTGTCGCCCCTGGAGAGAAACATTAGATCCTGGACACAAGCCTAGATGAGGTCTCTTTTTTCCTGCACTGACTCGAGAGCAATCCCCAACTCTCCCTCGAAACTCGAATGGAAGACTGGACTTCCCTGGGCCAACAGAAGAGGAAGCCTGAATTTCCCGTTGTAACTCAAGAATCCCGCCACAACTCGAGAAAAACCACGTCATTCCCTCTTCATCGCAAGATGCGGCCATTGCCGCTACAGCGTCTCAAAAGAAGTCATACGTTCCATCTTGAAGTGCGATACGGTACTTGGCACCTTTGATGCGACACCAAAAGTTCCCCTACACACTGGTCTCACTGGAGGGGAACACCGAGGTTCCCGGCATCACCTCATCTGTGCCCCTTCTCCCCTCCTGATCGAGACAGGAGGGTCGATTCCCCTGGTTTGTCTGCAAGGGGTTCCGACCTTCCCGGCGCACCTCAGGTTGAGGCCGGTCTCACTAGGAAATTCGAGACGTAGCCTGGTGGGTGGTGCCACATGCGGAAAGACCCCGATTTCCCGGTCCGCTCTTAATAACCCAATGCCCGGACACCTCTTCGAAAGCAAACCTGTGGAGGAATGCACAACACGAAGTGGTACTGACATCCCCATGCATAATACGGAAAAACACGCAGATTCCAAACACAGATCGACAAGTGTCCTGTCATCCCTTGAAGAACTAGAGAGGCATGCGGAGTTCCGTTCCTCCACACAAGAGAAGGCCTGACTCTCCTTTCCCAACTCTGCAGGGACCGTGCGATCGGAGTCAGAAATGTAGATGAAACCTGACGTTCCTGCATCAACTCGAAATGAGGCCCTCTTCCATTGTGCCATACCCAGTGGAGTCCCGAGAGGCCCCTCCCAACTCCACAGTATCCCTGACTTCTCAGAGGCACCCTCAGAAGCTCTCTGCGGTCACTGGCACAAGTCGAGTGAACCCAGGGTTTCCTGCTGCATTCTGAGAAAGACCTCGAGAGTCCCACTTTACCGCGTCTTGAGGCCCGATACCCTACGATGACTGGAGAGCAATGACGCATTCCCCTCGCCACGCCCATGGAAACCTAATTTCCCTGGTGCCACACGAGAGGCTCCCTGCGCTCCCCGTCCTACCTCATGAAAACCTCACACTGGCACCGCCGCTCGAGAAAACTCACGAGACGCCCCCGTCATCGTAAGATGAGGGCCTTCTTTTCCTACATGACCTAGAGAGCAATCCCGAGTCCACTCTCCAAACTCCACTGGAGGCCTGACTCCCTTTAGGCCACTCAGTAGCCTCCAAGAGATACACGTCGCTACTCTAGAGGAGAGCGGAGTCCGTTGCTTCCCCTCGAGCCGAGGCCTGACTACTTGGGTGAGTCTGGAATGGGATCCTGAGATCCGTGTCGCCCCTGTAGAGGAAAACTCGTTCCTGGAAACAAGCCTAAATGAGGTCTTTTTTGTCCTGCATTGACTCAAGTGCAATCCCCAGCTCTCCCTCGCAACTCGAATGGATGATTGGACTTCGCTGGGCCAACACAAGAGGAAGCCTGTATTCCCCGTTGTAATTCGAGAATCCCGTGGCAACTGGAGAAAAACAACGTGGTTCCTCTGTCATCGAAATATGAGGCCCCTGTCAGCTATAGCGTCTCCAGGGAAGTCCCATGTTCCGTCTTGAAGTGTGAAACGGTACTTGGCACCCTTGGTGCGACCCCCAAATTTCCCTGACACCCCGGTCTCACTCGAGGAGAACACGGAGGTTCCCAGCACCGCTTCAGCTGAGCCTCTTCTCCCCTCCTGATGGCGACAGGAGGGTCAATTCCCCTGCTTTGTCTGGAAGGGGTTCCCAGACTTCCCGGCGAACCTCAGGATGAGGCCAGTCTCACGAGGGAATTCGAGACGTAGCCTCGTGGGTTGTGCCACATGCCGAAAGACCCCGATTTCCTGGTCCGCTATTGATAAGATCCCGATGCCTGGTCACCTCTTTGAAGGTAACCCTGTGGATGAAGGCACAAAACGAAGGGGCACTGACACCCCTGTGCATCGTCCCCCAAAACCGCAGGTTCCACATACAACTCGATAGGTGGCCTGTCATCCCGTGAACAACTCGAGAGGCAAGCAGAGTTCCACTACTCCACACAAGACGAGGTCTGACTCTCCTGTCCCAACTCTGCAGGGACCCTGCTATCCGAGTCAGAAATGGAGAGGAACCCTGACGTTACTGCCTCAATCCGAGATTAGGTCCTCTTCAATTGCACCAGTCCCTGTGATGTCCCGAGAAGCCCCTCTCAACTCCACAGTATCCCTGACTTCTCAGAGGAACCCCGCTAAGCTCCCTGAGGTCATGGGCACAAGTCGAGGGAACCCAGGTTTTCCTGCCACACCCCGAGAAAGACCTCGAGAGTTCTTCTTCGAAGCGTCTTGAGGCTCGATTCCCCTACCATGACTCGAGAGCAATGAGGCGCTCCCCCTCGCCATGTCCATGGAGACCTGACTTCCGTGGCACCACAGGAGTCTCCCTGAGCTCCCCGTCCTATCTCGTGAGAAACCCCAACCAGGCACTGCACCTTGAGAAAACCCACGAGACGCCCCGTCATCGCGAGATGAGGGCCTTCTTTTCCTGTATGGCCTAGAGAGCAATCCCGAGTCCTCTCTCTAAACTCCACAGGAGGCTTAACTCCATTTAGGCCACTCTTGTGCTCCAAAGGATACCCGTCGGGACTCGAGAGGAGAGCGGAGTCCATTCATTCCCTTCGAGATGAGGCCTGACTCCCCGGGTGAGTCTGGAATGCAACCCCGAGATCCCTGTCGCCCCTGGAGAGAAAAACTCGGTCCTGGACACAAACCTAGATGAGCTCTATTTTGCCCTGCAGTGACTCGAGAGCAATCTCCAGCTCTCACTTGCAACTCGAATGGAAGATTGGACTTCCCTGGGCCAACACAAGAGGAAACCTGTATTCCCCGTCGTAACTCAAGAATCCTGCCCCAACTCGAGAAAAAACACGTGGGTCCCCCGTCAGCGCTAGATGAGGCCCTTGCCCACTGCAGCATCTCAAGAGAAGTCCCAGGTTCCGTCTTGAAGTGCGAAACGGTACTTGGCACCCTTGATGCAACCCGAAAAGTTACCCGACTTACCAGTTTCACTCAAGGGGAGCACCGAGGTTCCTGGCACTACTTCATCTGAGCCCTTTCTCTCCTCCTGATCCCGAAAGGAGGGTCGATTCCCCTGCTTTGTCTGGAAAGGGTTCCCGGACTTTCCTGCGCGCCTCAGGATGAGGCCGGTCTCACGAGGAAATTTGAGACGTAGCCTCGTGGGTGGTGCAACATGCTGAAAGACCCCGATTTCCCGGTCCGCACTTGAGGAGATCCCGATGCCCGGACAACGCTTCGAAGGCAACCCTGTGGATGAAGGCACAACACGAAGGAGCACTGACGCCCCCGTGCATCTCCGAAATACCCGCAGGTTCCACACACATCAAGAAAAGTGTTGTCATCCTTGAACAACTTGAGATGTAAGCGGAGTTCCATTCCTCCGCAGAACACAAGACCTGACACTCCTCAGCAAACTCAGCAGGGACCCTGTGATCTGAGTCAGATCCGGCTCCAGGAAGTCAGGAGCAGAACCTTGAGGTTCCTGCCTCAACTCGAGATGAGGCCCTCTTCCATTGCACCAAACCCAGAGGAGTCCCGAGAGGCCTCTCCCAAATCCACAGTATCCCTGACTTCTCAGAGGCACCCTGAGAAGCTCCCTGAGGTCACCGGCACAAGTCAAGGGAACCCAGGGTTTCCTGCCGCAACCCTAGAAAGACATCGAGAGTCCTTTTTCAACCCGTCATGAGGCCCGATTCCCCTACCCTGACTTGAGAGCAATGACGCGCTCCCCCTTGCCCCGCCCATGGAGACCTGACTTCCCTGTTGCCACACGAGAGGCTACCTGAACTCCCCGTCGTACCTCGTGAGAAACCCCACACTGGCGCCACAGCTCGAGAAAACCCACGAGACGCCCCCGTCATCTCGAGATGTGGGCCTTCTTTTCCTGCATGGCCTGGAGAGCAATACCGAGTCCTCTCTCCAAACTGAAGAGGAGGCTTGACTCCCTTTAGACCAGTCATTGGGCTCCAGGAGATACACGTCGCAACTCGAGAGGAGAGCCGAGTCCTTTGCTTCCCCTCGAGACGAGGCCTAACTCCCCGGGTGAGTCTGTAATGCAAACCCGAGATCCCTGTCGCCCTTGGAGAGGATCATTGGGTCCTGAACACAAGGCTAGATGAGGTCGCTTTTGCCCTGCAGTAACTCGAGAGCACTCCCCAGCTTTCCCTCGCAACCCGAATGGAAGATTGGACCTCCCTGGGCCAACACAAGAGGAAGCCTGAATTCCCAGTAGTAATTTGAGAATTCCGCCTCAACTTGAGAAAAACCACGTGGTTCCCCCGTCATTGCAAGATGAGGCTCTTGCCCGCTCCAGCGTCTCAAGAGTAGTCCCACGTTCCGTCTTGAAGTGCGAAATGATATTTGGCACCCTTAATGCTACCCCAAAAGTTCCCCGACATATGGGTCGCACTCGAGGGGAACACCGAGGTTCCTGGCACCACTTCATCTGAGCCCCTTCTCCCCTCCTGATCGCGAAAGGAGGGTCGATTCCCCTGCTTTGTCTGCAAGGGGTTCCCGACCTTCTCCACACACCTCAGATGAGGCTGTCTCACGAGGAAATTCGAGACGTAGCCTCGATGGTGGTGCCACATGCCGAAAGACCGCGATTTCGCGATCTGCTTTTGATAAGAACGCGATGCCCAGACACCTATTCGAAGATAGTGTGGATGAAGGCACAACACGAAGGGGCACTGACACCCCCGTGCATCGTCCGGAAAAGACCGCAGGTTACTCATACAGCTCAACAAGTGCCTGTCACCCAGTGAACAACTGGAGAGGCAAGCGGAGGTCCATTCCTGCACACAAGACGAGGAGTGACTCACCTCTCCCAACTATGCAGGGGGCTGCGATCAGAATCAGAAATGGAGAGGAACCCTGAGGTTCCTGCCTCCCCTCGAGATGAGGCCCCCTTCCATTTCACCAAACCCAGTGGAGTCCCGAGAGGTCTTTCCCAACTCCATAGTATCCCTGACTTCTCAGAGGCACCCGGAGAATCTCCCTGAGGTCACCGGCACAAGTCGAGGGAACCCAGGTATTCTTGCCAAGACCTGAGAGAGATCTTGAGAGTCCTTCTTCAACGCGTCTAGAGGCCTGATTCCCCTACCATGACTCGAGAGCAATGACGCGCTCCCCCTCGCCACACGCATCAAGACCTAACTTCCCTGGCGCCACACAAGAGGCTCCCTGAGCTCCCCGTCGTACCCCCTGAGAAACCAACACAGGCGCTGCAGCTCGGTAAAACCACCGAGACCCCCCTGTCTTCGTGAGATGAGGGCCTTCTTTTCCTGCATGTCCTGGAGTGCAATCCCGAGTCCTCTCTCCAAACTCCAGAGGAGGCTTGACTCCCTTTAGTCCACTCAGTGGACTCCAAGAAATACCCGTCGCGACTCGAAAAGAGAGAGAAGGCCTTTGTTTCCCCTCGAGACGACGCCTGACTCCCGGGTGAGTCTGGAATGCAACCCCAAGTTCCCAGTCATCCCTTGAGAGGAACATTAGGTCCTAGACACAAGCCTGGATGAGGTCTCTTTTGCCCTGCAGTGACTCGCGCGCAACCCCCAGCTATCCCTCGCAACTCGAATGGAAGGTTGGACTTCCCTGGGCTAACACAAGAGGAAGCCTGAATTCCCCGTCGTAACTCGAGAATCCCGCCGCACCTTGAGAAAAACCACATGATTCCCCCATCATCCCAAGATGAGGCCCTTGCCCTCTACAGCGTCTCAAGAGAAGCCCCAAGTCCGTCTTGAAGTGCAAAACGGTGCTTTGTCTGGAAAGGGTTCCCGGACTTTCCTGCGCGCCTCAGGATGAGGCCGGTCTCACGAGGAAATTTGAGACATAGCCTCGTGTGTGGTGCCACATGCCAAAAGACCCCGATTCTCTGGTCCTCTCTTCATAAGAACCCATGCCCGGACACCTCTTCGAAGGCAACCCTGTGGATGAAGTCACAACACGAAGGGGCATTGACAACCCCGTGCATCATCTGGAAAAACCCACAGGTTCCACATACAGCTCGACAAGTGGCCTGTCACCTCGTGAACAACTTGGGAGGCAAGCAGAGATCCATTCCTCCACACAGCACGAGCCCTGAGTCTCCTGTCCCAACTCAGCAGGGACGCTGCAATCGGTGTCTGAAATGGAGAGAAACAGTAAGGTTCCTGCATCAACTCTAAATGAGGCCCTCTTCCATTGCACCAAACCCAGTGGAGTCCCGAGAGGCCCCTCCCAACTCCACAGTATCCCTGACTTCTCAGAGGCAACCTGAGTAGCTCTCTGAGGTCACCGGCAGAAGTCGAGGGAACCCAGCGTTTCCTGCCACAACCCCAGAAAGACCTCGAAAGATCTTCTTCAACGCGTCTTGAGGCCGGATTCCCCTAACATGACTCGAGAGCAATTACCCGCTCCCCCTCACCACGGGCATGGAGACCTGACTTCCCTGGTGCTGCAGGAAAGGCCCCCTGAGCTCTCCATCGTACCTCGTGAGAAACACAACGTGGCGCCCCAGCTGGATTAAACCCACGAGACGTCCACATCATCGCGAGATGTGGGCTTTCTTTTATTGCATACCCTGGAGAGCAATCCGGAGTCCTCTCTCCAAACTCCACAGGAGGCTTGACTCCCTGGAGGCCACTCAGTGGGCTCCAAGAGATACCTATCGCGACCCAGGAGGATATCAGAATCCTTTGCTTCCCCTCGAGCTGAGGCCTGACTCACTGGGTGAGTCTGGAATGCGTCCCCGTGATCCCTATCGCCCCTGGAGAGGAACATTAGGTCCTGGACACAAGCCTAGATGAGGTCTATTTTGACCTGCCGTGACTCGAGAGCAATTCCCACCCAGCTCTCCCTGGCAACTCGAATGGAAGAATGGACTTCCCTGGGCCAACAGAAGAGGAAGCCTGAATTCCCCGTCGTAAGTCAACAATCCCATCGCAACTCGAGAAAAACCACGTGGTTTCCCCTTCATCACAAGATGAGGCCCTTGCCCACCACAGCGTCTCAAGAGAAGTCCCACGTTTCGTCTTGAAGTTTGAAACAGTATTTGGCAAGCTTCATGAGACCCCAAAAGTTCCCTGACATACCGGTCTCACTCGAGGGGAACACCGAGGTTCCCGGCACCACTTCATCTGAGCCGCTTCTCCCCTTCTGATCACGACAGTAGGGTCGATTAACCTGCTTTGTCTGGAAGGCTTTCCCGACCTTCCAGGGACACCTCAGCATGAGGCCCGTCTCACGAGGAAATTCGAGACGTAGCCTCGTGTGTGGTGCCGCATTCCAAAAGACCCCGATTTCCCGGTCCGCTCTTGATAAGAACCCGATGCCCGCACACCACTTCGAAGGCAACCCTGTGGATGAAAGCACATCACGAAGGGGCACTGACACCGCCGTGCATAGTCTGGAAAAAACCGCAGGTTCCACACACAGCTCGACAAGTGGCCTGTCACTCCTTGAACAACTCGAGAGGCAAGCGGAGTTCCATTCCTCCACACAAGACGAGGCCTGACTCTCCTGTCCCAACTCTGCAGGGACCCTGCGATCTGAGTCAGAAATGGAGAGGAACCCTGAGGTTCCTTCCTGATCTCGAGATTAGGCCCTCTTCCATTGCAGCAAACCCAGTGGAGTCCCGAGAGGCCTCTCCCAGCTCCATAGTATCCCTGACTTCTCAGAGGCACCCTGAGAAGCTACCTGAGGTCACAGGCACAAGTCGAGGGAACACAGGGTTTCCTGCCGCAACCCGAGAAAGACCTCGAGCGTCCTTTTTCATTGTGTTGAGCCCTGATTCCACTACCATGACTCGAGAGCAATGACGTGCGCCCCCTCGCCACTCGTATGGAGACTTGACTTCCCTGACACCACACGAGAGGCTCCCTGAGCTCCCGGTCGTACCTTGTGAGAAACCCCACACTGGCACCGCAGCTCCAGAAAAACCACGAGACTCCCCCGACATCGCGAGATGAGGGCCTTCTTTTCCTGCATCGCCTGGAGAGCAATCCCGCGTGCTCTCTCCAAACTCCACAAGAGAGGAGCCAAGATTGCTGAGGAGTAGGACGGGGAGAACTCTTTTCCCCCCCAAACAATTTCATCAAAAGAGCATTTAAATGTCGAGTAAATTCCACAATACAACTTATGAATGCTGCCAGAGGACATCAGGCACCCAGAAAAGCAACCCAACTCTTGGAAAATAGGTAGGAAAAAGTATAAAAGACAAAAAAAGAGACAAAAGAGGGAGGGAGGGATTTCCGTCCCGGGAAGATAGTCTTAAAAAGAGAAAAGTTTCCAAACACCAGGAAAGCTTTTCACTGCCAAATCTTTGCCAAGCTTTGGAAGCACAAAGGGCAACATAAGGGGGATAAAAATAAATAAACAATTAAAACTCGCAGATTGCAAGCCCTACGGTAACTCCCCCAGCCACGAAGCAGTGCAGACGCCTGCTCACACCATTAGCAAGCAGGGGCTGGGCAGGGAGGCGCGGCGCGGGCTGCATCGCTTAGAGTAAGAATCTGGCCTGAATACCCTGAGCGCTATCTGAACGAAATAACTTGGGCTAGCAAACCAGACTCTGGGATATCTACCACGCAAAAAGCCAGCCCTAACCTAAGACACCGCCAGGCCCGCGCACGGAACAAAGGACTGAACAGAGATAGCCGGCTGCAGACCTTCCCCCTCCGGTGACAGGCAGCCAGAGCCGGAAGGGGGCAATCACAGCCCCAGAGAGACATTATCTATAAAACTGTAAGCAGGCTTCTTTGCTAACTAAAACTTCTTGGGGATCTGGACGGTCAACATCTGCCTGAGAAGGTGCGCCTGTTTTACACCCAGATAACCGAGTGGCGGGGAGGCGATAAGTCACAACATTGGCGCTCGCCAAACACCTCATCACCTGAGCTGCTCGGACCTGGGAAGAGCACAAACCGCAGGCCCAACCGAGCCTGTGCCTCTGAGGACTACCCGAGTGCCTGAACCTGAGTGGCTTGGACCTGGGAGGTGCATGCAGCCCAGGGCCAGCCTCGGATTGTTCCCGGTGGAACAACCTAGAGCCAGAGCAGTGTGGGCAGGGAGGCTACACGCGCCGTGAGCGGGGGCAGACCCAGTGTGGCTGAGGCACTGTGACCGCACACCAGTGTTATTTGTTTGCAGCATCCCTCCCTCCCTCCCCACAGTGCAACTGAACAAGTGAGCCTAAAAAAAAAAGTGTCCTCCACCGTCCCCTTTGTGTAAGGGCATAAACCAGACATTGAAGAGACCAGCAAACAAAAGAAGCTATAACAGAGGGAATCGCCTTGGAAGCTACAGGCAATAGATTAAAACCCTGTGGTTACTAGGACTACATAGGAAGGTGCCTATAGATCTTGAGAAATATAAGTCGGACCAAGGAACTAGCCAAAAATGAACTGAACCCACGATACTCACAACAAAACCAGAGAAAGTCCTAGATATATTTTTATGATCATTCTTTCTTTTTTTTAATTTTTTAAATTTTAAGTCCTCTATTGTTCCTTTAATTTTCACTTTTATAACCTATTACTTTGCAAAAAAAAAGACCCTATTTTTTTCTTCTTCAGCAAACTTCATATATATATATATATATATATATATATATATAATAATTTTTTGACCTTGTTTTTTTGTTTTGTTTTTTTTTTTCTTCTTTTAACATTGTATTTTTGAAATTCCAAACTCTACTCTAGATTTCTAATTTATGCTTTTTGGTATTTGATATCAATTTTGTACCTGTAGTTTCTTTATAATTTTTGTGACATTGCTTGTTTTTGTTTGTTTGTTTTCTCTTTAGTTTTCTTCTTCCTTTTTTTTAACATTGTATTTTTGAAATTCCAAACTCTACTCTAGATTTTTAATTTTTGCTTTTTCATATTAGTTATCAATTTTGTACCTGTATTTTCTTGATAATTTTTGCGACCTTGTTTGTTTTTCTTTGTTCGTTTTTTCTCTCTTTCTTTTCCTTCTTCTTTTCTTTAACATCGTATTTTTGAAATTCCAAACTCTACTCTAGATTTTTAATTTTTGCTTTTATGTATTTGTTACCAATTTTGTACCTTTAAGAACCCAATCTTCAGTACCCATTTTTCACTAGGGAGCGAGATTACTGGCTTGACTGCTCTCTCTCCCTTTGGACTCTCCTTTTTCTCCACCGGGTCGCCTGTGTCTCCTCCCTAACTCCTCTCTACTCTACCCAACTCTGTGAATTTCTGTGTATTCCAGACGGTGGAGAACACTTAGGGAACTGATTACTGGCTGGATCTGTCTCCCTCCTTTTCATTCCCCCCTTTTATCCTTCTGGCCACCTCTGTCTCCTTCCTCCTTCTTCTCGTCTCTGTATAACTCTGTGAACATCTCTGAGCGGTCCAGTTGTGGAGTGCACATAAGGAAGTGACGACTGGCCAGCCCACTCTCTCCACTATTGATTCCACCTGATCTCATTTGGGTCACCTCTAACTCCCTCCTCCCTCTTCTCTTCTCCATGTAACGCTGTGAACCATTCTGAGTGGCCCTCACAGTAGAGAAACTTTTCTTCTTTAACGTAGATGTTTTATCAATGGTGCTGTATAGAAGGAGAAGTTTTGAAACTACTGTAAAAGTAAGACAGATAACTGGAAGCAGGAGGCTTATGTCCAAACCCTGACTCCAGGGAACTCCTGACTCCAAGGAACATTAATTGACAGGAGCTCATCAAATGCCTCCATACCGACACTGAAATCAAGCACCACACAAGAGCCAACAAGTTCCAGGGCAAGACATACCAAGCAAATTCTCCAGCAACAAAGGAACACAGCCTTGAGCTTCAAGATACAGGCTGCCCAAAGTCACCCCAAAACCACAGACATCTCATAACTCATTACTGGACACTTCATTGCACTCCAGAGAGAAGAAATACAGCTCCACCCACCAGAACACGGACACAAGCTTCCCTAACCAGGAAACCTTGACAAGACACCTGTACAAACCCACACACAGCGAGGAAATGCCACAGTAAAGAACTCCACAAACTGCCAGAATACAGAAAGGACACCCCAAACTCAGCAATTTAAACAAGATGAGACAGAGGAATACCCAGCAGATAAAGGAACAGGATAAATGCCCACCAAACCAAACAAAAGAGGAAGAGATAGGGAATCTACCTGATAAAGAATTCCGAATAAGGATAGTGAAATGGATCTAAAATCTTGAAATTAAAATGGAATCACAGATAAATAGTCTGGAGACAAGGATTGAGAAGATGCAAGAAAGGTTTAACAAGGACCTAGAAGAAAAAAAAAAGAGTCAATATATAACGAATAATGCAATAAATGAAATTAAAAACACTCTGGAGGCAACAAATAGTAGAATAACAGAGGCAGAAGATAGGATTAGTGAATTCGAAGATAGAATGGTAGAAATAAATGAATGAGAGAGGATAAATGAAAAACGAATTAAAAGAAATGAGCACAATCTCAGAGACCTCCAGGACAATATTAAACGCTACAACATTCGAATCATAGGGGTCCCAGAAGAAGAAGACAAAAAGAAAGACCGTGAGAAAATACTTGAGGAGATAATAGTTGAAAACTTCCCTAAAATGGGGAAGGAAATACTCACTCAAGTCCAAGAAACACAGAGAGTCCCAAACAGGATAAAGCCAAGGCGAAACCCCCCAAGACACATATTAATCACATTAACAAAAATCAAACACAAAGAACAAATATGAAAAGCAGCAAGGGAAAAACAACAAATAACACAGAAGGGAATTGCCATAAGGATAACAGCTGATCTTTCAATAGAAACTCTTCAAGCAAGGAGGGAATGGCAAGACATACTTAAAATGATGAAAGAAAATAACCTACAGCCCAGATTATTGTACCCAGCAAGGATCTCATTCAAGTATGAATGAGAAATCAAAAGCTTTTCAGACAAGCAAAAGCTGAGAGAATTCTGCACCACCAAACCAGCTCTCCAACAAATACTAAACAGGAAACACAAAAACGGTGTATAAATTCGAACCCCAAAGAATAAAGTAAATGGCAATGGGATCATACTTATCAGTAATTACCTTAAACGTAAATGGGTTGAATGCTCCAACCAAAAGACAAAGACTGGCTGAATGGATACAAAAACAAGACCCCTACATATGTTGTCTACAAGAGACGCACCTCAAAACAGGGGATACATACAGACTGAAAGTGAAGGGCTGGAAAAAGATTTTCCATGCAAATAGGGACCAAAAGAAAGCAGGAGTAGCGATACTCATATCAGATAAAATAGACTTTAAAACAAAGGCTGTGAAAAGAGACAAAGAACGTCACTACATAATGATCAAAGGATCAATCCAAGAAGAAGATATAACAATTATAAATATATATGCACCCAACGCGGGAGCACCACAGTATGTAAGACAAATGCTAACAAGTATGAAAGGAGAAATTAACACTAACACAATAATAGTTGGAGATTTTAATACCCCACTCACACCTATGGATAGATCAACTAAACAGAAATTTAACAAGGAAACACAAACTTTAAATGATACAATAGACCAGTTAGACCTAATTGATATCTATAGGACATTTCATCCCAAAACAATGAATTTCAACTTTTTCTAAAGTGCACATGGAACCTTCTCCAGGATAGATCACATCCTGGGCCATAAAGCTAGCCTTGGTAAATTCAAAAAAATAGAAATCATTCCAAGCATCTTTTCTGACCACAATGCAGTAAGATTAGATCTCAATTACAGGAGAAAAACTATTAAAAATTCCAACATATGGAGGCTAAACAACACGCTGCTGAATAACCAACAAATCACAGAAGAAATCAAAAAAGAAATAAAAATTTGCATAGAAACGGATGAAAATGAAAACACAACAACCCAAAACCTGTGGGACACGGTAAAAGCAGTCCTAAGGGGAAAGTTCATAGCAATACAGGCACACCTCAAGAAACAAGAAAAAAGTCAAATAAGTAACCTAACTCTACACCTAAAGCAACTAGAAAAGGAAGAAATGAAGAACCCCAGGGTTAGTAGAAGGAAAGAAATCTTAAAAATTAGAGCAGAAATAAATGCAAAAGAAACAAAAGAGACCATAGCAAAAATCAACAAAACCAAAAGCTGGTTCTTTGAAACGATAAATAAAATTGACAAACCATTAGCCAGACTCATCGAGAAACAAAGGGAGAAAAATCAAATCAATACAATTAGAAATGAAAATGGAGAGATCACAACAGAAAACACAGAAATACAAAGGATCATAAGAGACTACTATCAACAACTATATGCCAATAAAATGGACAACGTGGAAGAAATGGACAAATTCTTAGAAAAGTATAACTTTCCAAAACTGGACCAGGGAAGAAATAGAAAATGTTAACAGACCCATCACAAGCACGGAAATTGAAACTGTAATCAAAAATCTTCCAGCCAACAAAAGCCCAGGTCCAGACGGCTTCACAGCTGAATTCTACGAAAAATTTAGAGAAGAGCTAACACCTATCCTGCTCAAACTCTTCCAGAAAATTGCAGAGGAAGGTAAACTTCCAAACTCATTCTATGAGGCCACCATCAGCCTAATACCAAAACCTGACAAAGATCCCACAAAAAAAGAAAACTACAGGCCAATATCACTGATGAACATAGATGCAAAAATCCTTAACAAAATTCTAGCAATCAGAATCCAACAACACATTAAAAAGATCATACACCATGACCAAGTGGGCTTTATCCCAGGGATGCAAGGATTCTTCAATATCCACAAATCAATCAATGTAATACAACACTTTAACAAATTGAAAAATAAAAACCATATGATTTTCTCAATAGATGCAGAGAAAGCCTTTGACAAAATTCAACATCCATTTATGATAAAAACTCTCCAGAAAGCAGGAATAGAAGGAACATACCTCAACATAATCAAAGCTATATATGACAAACCCACAGCAAACATTATCCTCAATGGTGAAAAATTGGAAGCATTTCCTCTAAAGTCAGGAACAAGACAAGGGTGCCCACTTTCACCATTACTATTCAACATAGCTTTGGAAGTTTTGGCCACAGCAATCAGAGCAGAAAAAGAAACAAAAGGAATCCAAATTGGAAAAGAAGAAGTAAAACTCTCACTGTTTGCAGATGACATGATCCTCTACATAGAAAACCCTAAAGACTCCACCAGAAAATTACTAGAACTAGTCAATGACTATAGTAAAGTTGCAGGATATAAAATCAACACACAGAAATCCCTTGAATTCCTATACACTAATAATGAGAAAACAGAAAGTGAAATTAAGGAAACAATTTCATTCACCATTGAAATGGAAAGAATAAAATACTTAGGAATATACCTACCTAAAGAAACTAAAGACCTATACATAGAAAACTATAAAACACTGGTGAAAGAAATCAAAGAGGACACTAATAGATGGAGAAATATACCATGTTCATGGATTGGAAGAATCAATATAGTGAAAATGAGTATACGACCCAAGGCAATTTATAGATTCAATGCAATCCCTATCAAGCTACCAACAGTATTCTTCACAGAGCTAGAACAAATAATTTCACAATTTGTATGGAAATACAAAAAACCTCGAATAGCCAAAGCGATCTTGAGAAAGAAGAATGGAACTGGAGGAATCAACCTACCTGATTTCAGGCTCCACTACAAAGCCACAGTTATCAAGACAGTATGGTACTGGCACAAAGACAGAAATATAGATTAGTGGAACAAAATAGAAAGCCCAGAGATAAATCCACACACATATGGACACCTTATCTTTGACAAAGGAGGCAACAATATACAATGGATTAAAGACAATCTCTTTAACAAGCGGTGCTGGGAAATCTGGTCAACCACTTGTAAAAGAATGAAACTAGAACACTTTCTAACACAATACACAAAAATAAACTCAAAATGGATTAAAGATCTAAACGTAAGACCAGAAACTATAAAACTCCTAGAGGAGAACATAGGCAAAACACTCTCTGAAATACATCACAGCAGGATCCTCTATGACCCACCTCCCACAATATTGGAAATAAAAACAAAAATAAACAAATGGGACCTAATTAACCTTAAAAGCTTCTGCACATCAAAGCAAACTATTAGCAAGGTGAAAAGACAGCCTTCAGAATGAGAGAAAATAATAGGAAATGAAGCAACTGACAAACAACTAATCTCAAAAATATACAAGCAACACCTACAGCTCAACTCCAGAAAAATAAATGACCCAATCAAAAAATGGGCCAAAGAACTAAATAGACATTTCTCCAAAGAAGACATACAGATGGCTAACAAACACATGAAAAGATGCTCAAAATCACTCATTATCATAGAAATGCAAATCAAAACCACTATGAGGTACCATTTCACGCCAGTCAGAATGGCTGCAATGCAAAAGTCTACAAATAATAAGTGCTGGAGAGGGTGTGGAGAAAAGGGAACCCTCTTACACTGTTGGTGGGAATGCAAACTAGTACAGCCACTATGGAGAACAGTGTGGAGATTCCTTAAACAACTGGAAATAGAACTGCCTTATGATCCAGCAATCCCACTGCTGGGCATACACACTGAGGAAACCAGAAGGGAAAGAGACACGTGTACCCCAATGTTCATCGCAGCACTGTTTCTAATAGCCAGGACATGGAAGCAACCTAGATGTCCATCAGCAGATGAATGGATAAGAAAGCTGTGGTACATATACACAATGGAGTATTACTCCACCATTAAAAAGAATAGAATGAATCAGTTCTAATGAGGTGGATGAAACTGGAGCCTATTATACAGAGTGAAGTAAGCCAGAAAGAAAAACACCAGTACAGTATACTAACGCATATATATGGAATTTTGAAAGACGGTAACAATAACCCTGAGTACGAGACAGCAAAAGAGACACTGATGTATAGAAGAGTCTTATGGACTCTGTGGGAGAGGGAGAAGGTGGGAAGATTTGGGAGAATGGCATTGAAACATGTAAAATATCATGTATGAAAAGAGTTGCCAGTCCAGGTTTGATGCATGACACTGGATGCTTGGGGCTAGTGCACTGGGACGACCCAGAGGGATGCTATGTGGGGGAGGAGGGAGGAGGGTTCAGGATGGGGAGCACATGTATACCTGAGGCGGATTCATTTTGATATTTGGAAAAACTAATACAATTATGTAAAGTTTAAAAATAAAATAAAATTAAAAAAAATCCAGAGGAGGCTTGACTCCCTTTAGGCCACTCAGTGGTCTCCAAGAAATACCCGTCGGGACTCGAGAGCAGAGCAGAGTCCTTTCCTTCCTCTCGAGATGAGGCCTGACTCCTCGGGTGCGTCTAAAATGCAACCCCGAGATCTCTGTCGCCCCTGGAGAGGAACATTAGGTCCTGGACACAAGCTTAGATGAGGTCTCTTTTGCCCTGAAGTGACTCGAGAGCAATCCCTAGCTCTCTCTCGCAACTCGAATGGAAGATTGGACTTCCCTGGGCCAACACAAGAGGAAGCCTGAATTCCCCATCGTAACTCGAGAATCCCGCCGAAACTCGAGAAAAACCACATGGTTACCCTGTCATCGCAAGATGAGGCCCTTGCCCGCTACAGCGTCTAAAGAGAAGTCCCACGTTCCTTCTTGAAGTGTTTTCACACTTCAAGTGTGAAAACTCGGCACCCTTGATGCGATTCCAAAAGTTCCCCGACACCCTGGTCTCTCTCGAGGGGAACACCGAGGTTCCCGGTACGACTTCATCTGAGCCACTTCTCCCCTCCTGATTGCGACTGGAGGGTCGACTCCCGTGCTTTGTCTGGAAGGGGTTCCCAACCTTCCCGGCGCACCTCAGGATGAGGCCGGTCTAACGAGAATATTTGAGACGTAGCTTCATGGGTGGTAACACATGCTGAAAGACCCCGATTCCCCGGTCCGCTCTTGATAAGAACCCGATGCCCGGACACCTCTTCAAAGGCAACCCTGTGGAAGAAGGCACAACACAAAGGGGCAGTGACACCCTCGTGCATCGTCTGGAAAAACCCGCAGATTCCAAACACAGTTCGACAAGTTGCCTGTCACCGCGTGAATAACTCGAGAGGCAAGCGTAGTTCCATTCCTCCTTACAAGACGAGGCATGACTCTCCTGTCCCAACTCTGCAGGGACCCTGCGATCAGAGTCAGAAATGGAGACGAATCCTGAGGTTCCTGCCTCCACTCGAGATGAGGCCCTCTTCTATTGCACCAAACCCAGTGGAGTCCCGAGAGGGCCCTCCCAACTCCAGGGTATCCCTGACTTCTCAGAGGCACACTGAGAAGCTCCCTGAGGCCACCGGCACTAGTCGAGGGAACCCAGGGTTTACTGCCGTGACCCAAGAAACACCTTGAAAGTCCTTCTTTAACGGTTCTTGAGGCCCGATACACCTACCATGACTCTAGAGCAATGACGCGCTCCCCCTCGCAATGCGCATGGAGACCTGACTTCCCAAGCGCCACATGAGAGGCTCCTTGAGCTCCCCGTAGTACCTCATGAGAAACCCCACACTGGCACTGCAGCTCGAGAAAACCCACGAGATGCCCCCTTCATCGCGAGATGATGGCCTTCTTTTCCTGCATGGCCTGGAGAGCAATCCCGAGTCCTCTCTCCAAACTCCACAGGAGGCTTGACTCCCTTTAGGCCACTCAGTGGGCTCCAAGAGATACCCGTCGCAACTCGAGAGGAGAGCCGAGTCCTTTGCTTCCCCTCGAGACAAGGACTGACTCCCCGGTTGCATCAGGAAAGCAACCCCGAGATCCCTGTCCCCCCTGGAGACGAACATTATGTCCTGGACACAAGCCTGGATAAGGTCTCTTTTGCCCTGCAGTGACTCAAGCGCAATCCCTAGCTCTCCCTCGCAACTCGAATGGAAGACTGGACTTCCCTGGGCCAACACAAGAGGAAGCCTGAATTTCCTGACCTAACTCGAGAATCCCGCCACAACTCGAGAAAAACGACGTGGTTAACCCGTCACCACAAGATGAGGCCCTTGCCAGCTACAGCGTCTCAAGAGAAATCTCACGTTCCGTCTTGAAGTTTGAAACGGTACTTAGCACCTTTGATGCGACCCCAAAAGGTCCCCGATATCCCAGTTTTACTCGAGGGGAACATCGAGGTTCCCGGCACCACTTCATCTGAGCCCCTTCTCCCCTCCTGATCGGGACAAGAGGGTCGATTCACTTGCTTTGTCTGAAAGGGTTACCGACTTTCCTGGTGCACCTCAGGTTGAAGTCCGTCTCAAGAAGAAATTCGAGACGTAGGCTTGTGGGTGGTGCCACATGCCGAAAGACCCTGATTTCCTGGTCTGCTCTTGATAAGAACCTGAAGGCTGGATACCTCTTCGAAGGCAACCCTGTGTATGAAAGCAAAAAACAAAGGGGAACTGACACCCCCATGCATCGTCCGGATAAAACCGCAGGTTCCACACACAGCTCGACAAGTGGCCTGTTATCCGGTGAACAACTCGAGAGTCCAGCGGAGTTCCATTCCTCCACACAAGACGAGGCCTGACTCTCCTGTCCTAACTTTGTAGGGACTCTGTGTTCAGAGTCAGAAATGGAGAGCAACCCTGAGGTTCCTGCTTCAAATCGAGATGAGGCCCTCTTGTGACAAGGTCCAGCCTCGGCTGGTCCAGGGTTTTTGAAGGGGAGACAGAGTAGGCGACCTATTGATTTATTTATCGAAGATATAAAGAGTAATAGAATGAGGATATCTCAGTAGGAAAATTTAGTGGAGAAAAGAAGCTGAGTAGCTTGGTTTATGCGGAAAATCAGTATAACCCATGACACCAGGTTAGCTCTGACCACGGAGGCCGCAGGCTCCCTCTCGAATAGCGAAAAGTGCCCCACCTTAGACACCTTCTCAAGTGGTCATCGAAGCCCAGGCAAATAAATGGTCGCAGAGGATATCTGCGCTCCAGATGGACACTCATCTGAAAATCGAGGGGAAGAATGACATTAGGAGACTAAGCGTTGGCAATCAAGGCCCGTAGCTTTATTTTCAACAGGGGTTTTTTTTACCCTAAGTTACACATAGAGGATAATGGGGATGCAAAGTCAGCAGCCTTTGATCCTTATCAAAAACCAGGGTTTCTTTCCTGCAAATGTATCGTATACAAATGGTTTAGGTGATTTACATCATCTTCTAGCCAGAAGACCTATTAACATTTTATGACTCTTGACAAAGACTTATCAACCGTAAGACTTATTTTCTCTAAGAGTAATTATTTTAAGGTTTGGCCCCATCTTTCGAAGATAAAATTGCATTCCTATAGGGCGGATGTGTAATGGGTTTACAACAAAGGAAAGAATTTATTACCTTAAGGGTCTAAAGTTAGTAACACCAAGGCCACTACTTATTTCTTCTACATATCAACTATATTAATTAATACACATTCAAGGATACAATTCAGGGGATGTGGAAACTTGGCAACAAGCATTGGTTCATCAATGAAATCTTTTACTAGTTTTATTCTGACAGTTTCTAACTCTCTGAGAGGCTCTAAGCTATTTGAATATCTTAAGCTTCCCGTGCCTCTCGAGGCTCGGAGACTGTAAACAATTGTATGCCTTGCTGTAGGAGACCGGGTAAACTTGTCAGGCGAGTTAGAGAGCCATCTGACGTGTTTGGATTTAAACACTCCTAATTGCCCAGGAACTTTATTAATTGGAGTTGTAAGTTAGCTCTTTGACAGAAAGAGTGAGATGGTGGTGGGGGACAGCCCCCAGGAAAGTCAGAGGTGAGAGCACAAAGCAATAAAGTAGGCAGACTCTGGTTTTGGGGGGTAGATGCTCAAGAATATCCGGGAGGACTCCCGAGGCTCGATCCCGCCTTTGTGTATGCCCAGCCTCCTTCCTCATGACCTTTGTCACGAGTGGAATGTCTCTCGCCGGCTCCCGGCATCTCCCCGTTTTTTATTTCTTAAAACAGCCAGATGTAGCTCAGTCGCGAACCTCTGAATACTCTGCTGAAGAATCCTGACAATACAAGGAAGAATGATTATGAGAAGCAGAATTAAAGCAGCCACCCCAGCATAGCTAAAGACATTAGACAGAATATTCTTTCCTGAGATGTAGTTAGGGAAAGTATGGAAGAAATCATTTGCTGTTCCAGCAGCAGTAAAATCTAATCGGGAGTGCTCCATGGTTGCTATTTGATAGTGAAGTTTCCCTACGTCTCAACCAATGTCAGAGCTGTTCCAGATACCTGAAATATGGTTTTTAATCTTTTCCCATTCAAAATCTGTCTCATTTACTTTCAGGGGTGTTCCACATATCCACCGATAGTCAGCATGACAAGACAATGCCATTTTCACCTTTAAAGCCTGCAATTCAGTCCCAATATGTATTACTGCTTCCTCTAGGGCATCTACCCTCATTTCTAATTTTCTCTCTATAGCTTCCTGTGTTGCCAATGTTAAAGAAACATTTTTGGACATAGAATCAACATATTGAGCAGTATGTACTTGTTGAGTCAATGATATTGCTGCCACAGTAACAGAAGTGATTGCACTTATCAAAGCTGCTGTTCCCAAGATAAGTAAGCCCACAAACCGTCGTGTTTGCATTAAATCCTGTAGTTGTTGTAATACAGCAAGACCATAATTCAATAAGTGGTTACATCATAAGATAAGGTGGATGTTGTAGCATTACAAAGGAGCAAACATTATATTGAGGGTTTAAACAAGATGAACCAGGGAGCAGCTGTAGGCGTCGGCCCGGGGGAGCAGTGTCCCCAGCATCAGGAGGCAGAACGCGAGCGGCAGGCTGTGGGCCAAGGCACCTATGGCGGGCGGAGGGGCAGGGTTCATGGTTTAGGGCTAGCCGCCACCGCTTGGGCTCAAGGCGGTCCCCTCTTGCCAGTGGGGCCACGCTGGTCTGGATGGCACTCCGCAGGCGCGCTTTCCTCTCTGGCCCTCACTCGCTGCACAGACTTCTTTGCTCTAGGTCACGGGGTGCAGCGAGGAGGGTGCGAGGCGCTGCTGGTGGCATGGAGGCGAGAGCTGGCTGGGGGAGGGGGAGCAAGTGAGTGCGCACGCCGCGAACCTGGTCTTTGGGGAATGTGACTTGACGAATTTGTCTGAGATCCAAACCGGAGAATCTGCATTCTGTAGAAATATACAAGCATACCCTCTCCCACAAGTTAGCAACACATCTGGCTTTTTCACTCTCCCGTAAGGAGGCCTTTTTACTTGACCAGGGGCCGAGTCGTAGCCTGTAATTCAGGCATCTAGTGTCTCATCATTGTAGTCTGCCCCTGTGTGTTTACGTTTAAGTGATTAATTACAATTGGAACATAACTTCACTATTTGTCTAGCTGTTTCCCTATGGATATGTTAATTTAGGTCTAATGTTTAGTTTAGGTCTCTGTATAAATTAAAGTAATAAATGTATAACCTCCTTATCTCATTTTGGTATACAGGTATACAGATATACCTAAATGCAAAATGCATTTATATATGTATTTATATATGGCAACAAGTATAAAGTTATTGACATATAATATATATAAATCAATATACTTGAATTAATCTTTATAATTAATATATTAATTAATATATATTACAGCAATACAACACATACACAGCTAATACCAACCAACACAAACCAATATACTGTAATAATACATGTCACACATTTATAATTATACAGTATATAGAACATATATCATCACAGCACATCAATCCATACCAATTAATATCAGCCACACACACATTATATTACTGCCATATATATTTAATTATACAGTATATATATATATGTGTGTGTATATAGTATACATATTAATTTATATACAAATAATTAAGTATAGATCTATAAATAGAATTAGGTATACCTTTATTATACTTTATTTATACGCATACCTAATTAGGCAAACTGTAATTAGGCAAATATATTTATATTATGTATTTATAACAATATATAAAGTATTGTTAAGTGTACCACCTGTACAGCATCTCCACCCCACATACCACTTTCTCTAATCCCACCAACTCATTTTCAGTATTATGTGTTGGCCAGGAGCTGGGCCAGTCTTTCCCAGCAATGTTAAGAGACGTCTGTTCCTGTGTCTAATAGCCCTGGCGTTTTATTCTCTTGAATTAAAAGATCTTTTAAAGGCCTTGGAACTGTAATTTCCTGCACCCAAAAGGCTAGATCACTAGATCCAAATGTTTTGTGGCTCTTAGCTTGAGAAGTCAAGTTTTTCCTTGTCTGATAGTAAGGTAAAAGTAAATGCTGTGTTACTCTTTGACCTTTATTAATTTGTACAGTTTTGATAGGCAGTGAGATCAAGACTTTAATTTCTCAATATCATCAGAATCTACTACACCATGCACCAGCGAAATTTCTTTTCTTTCTTTTTTTTTTTTGTTTAATTTTTTTTTTAAAGAAAGCGAGCTACGCCCCAGGACAAATCTTAAAATGTCCTCAGATAGGGGGCCAGCCACTCCGGTTGGAATTGGAGTAAGCGGCACATCAGGGGTTAATATTGTTATTAAATCTCCTTGCCTTTTCGCTTTTCTCCTAGCCTGGGTGAGACCCCCCTGAGGGAGTTTTCTCCAAGGAGCACGCTCTGAATATTGTGTACTAAAAGCTCCTTTGTTTAAAAAACTTTTTATCTTCCTCAGTCTTAGGCAACACTTTGGGAGGCATTTGGGGCAAAGTGGGGAACTCCTGGGTCCTGGGAGGCACAATCGAAGGCGGTGGCAGTCGCCTTAAATCAGAAAGTGGTGGATAAGTTTTTTAAAGGTTTGCACAGAGTGGGAGGGAGGTCGCCAGGGCTCTCGGCCGCAGCGTCCTGTAAGCCCTCTCCTTCCTCGGGAGGCAGACCACTTTCTCCCTCCTTTTTTTTTTTTTTCAATGGCAGAAAATATGATCTGTGCAGTAAATGGAGACTCACCACCATCCACCTCTATAGCCTCCCCCATAGGCTATTTAACAGCCTCGTGACGGAGGTCCAGGACATTTCTAATCATATTCCACAGTCAATAAATATTTGTCTATTCTTTGATGCAGAGAAATCCATTTTTAATTTTTTTTTTAATTTTAGAGAATATTTTTATTTATTTTGTAACCTCTTTACCCTGGCTAAACTGCAGAGGGGACTAGAAAAGAAGCCTCAAGGTGAGGATCAAGTTCATCCTTGGGACTAGAGAAAATCCTTCTCCGGGAAACTCCTAGCGGTGGCCCTTTACCCTGACATGGAGGAGGAGGCATAGGGGGATGGGAGCGTCCCGAAGTTTTCCTCTTCTGTTCCGGAGATCCTTTAACTGTTTGGTAACTAAATCTTACGAACTGTCTGATCGGGGATGTTTCCCTCAACCTCCTAGGAGCGGATGGTCTGATTAGGGATGTTTTCTTAAACTTTTAGGAGCATCTTTAGCTAAAAAAAAAAACCAATCCTCATCAGAATGGCATCGAGCTGCTATTTCCTCTAAACCTTTTTCAAATTGAGGGGAGAGCTGATCTTTCTTTTCATCCCTATCTTTTACATGCTCATTGGCAGTCATAGCGGCTAGCCATTCATTTAGCTGTCGATAGCTAGGTATAGCCTCTTCATTTTCACTTTTCTTTATAACAGGTACCTTTTCAGATTTGCTTTTTTGTTTAACAGGTACTTTTCCAACTTTACTTTCCTCTTTAACAGGTACCTTTTCAAATTCATGAGCTGGATCTAAAACATCTCTAGTCATATTCCACAGAGGAAAGGTGTAAGTAGGGATTTTTTCCAAACCTTGCTGAGCACAATAAGCTCTTAACTGTCTTCCTAGTTTTTTCAAGATACCTAGGTTAACAGTGCCTTGTTGTAGAAACCAAGGGCAGTGGTCTTATACAAATGTAAAAAATGATTGAATGGAAGATGTTTTAACCTTGATTCTTCTTTTACTTAATAACTGTAAAATTACTCCTATAAAGAGCTGTCTTTCATTTGATTCAGTGTTGCCCATGTCAGAAAATTAAGGATAGTAAAAGATTTTGCTTTTAGCTATCTAAAGATTAGGCCTTTTTTGTCAGCCTTTTTAGAAACCGTTTTTTCTCTCTAACTCTTCAACACTTCCCACTCCTCTCGCCCTGTCTATTCTACAGGGGGATCTGCAGCCCCCTAAGTGGGATCCTATCTGTCCCCAAAACTGAACACTGGGGGAATGGGGTTGGGGATTTACCTTCAAAATGCCTGTCTCGGGCGCCACCTGCAGAGGTCCAGCCCCAGCTGATCCAGGGTATTCGAAGGGAAGATGGAGTAGGCGACCTATGTATTTATTTATTTATTCATCAAAGATATAAAGAGTAATAGAATGAGGATAGCTCAGTAGGAAAATTCAGTGGAGAAAAGCAGCTGAGTAGCTTGGTTTACGCGGAAAATCAATATAACCCGTGACACCAGGTTAGCTCTGACCACGGAAGCTGCAAGTGCCCTCTAGAATAGAGGAAGGTGCCCCACCTTAGACACCTTATCGAGTGGGTCTTCGAAGCCCAGGCAAATAAATGGTCGCAGAGGATATCCGCGCTCCAGATGGACACTCATCTGAAAATTGAGGGGAATAATGACATGGGGAGACCAAGCGTTGGCGAGCAAGGCCCGTAGCTTTATTTTCAACACAGGTTTTAATACCCTAAGTTACACATAGAGGATAATAGGGGATGCAAAGTCAGCAGTCTTTAATCCTTATCAAAAACCAGGGTTTCTTTTCTGCAGATTTATCGTATAAAAATGGTTTAGATGATTTACATCATCTTCTGGCCAGAAGACCTATTAACATTTTATGACTCTTGACAAAGACTTATCAACCATAAGAGTTATTTTCTCTAAGAGTAATTGTTTAAGGTTTGGCGCCATCTTTCGAAGATAAAATTGCATTCCTATAGGGCGGATGTGTAATGGGTTTACAACAAAGAAAAGAATTTATTACCTTAAGGGTCTAAAGTTACCAACATCAAGGCCACTACTTATTTTTTCTACATACCAACTATATTAATTAACACACATTCAAGGATACAATTCAGGGGATGCGGAAACTTGGCAAAAAGCATTGGTTCATCAATGAAATCTTTTACTAGTTTTATTCTGACAGTTTCTAACTCTCTGAGAGGCTCTAAGCTATTTGAATATCTTAAACTTCCCGTGCGTCTCGAGGCTGGGAGACTGTACACAATCGTATGCATAGCTGTAGGAGACCGGGTAAACTTGTCAGGCGAGTTAGAAAACCATCTGAGGGGTTTGGATTTAAACACTACTAATTGCCCAGGAACATTATTAGTTGGAGCTGTAAGTTAGCTCTTTGACAGAGAGAGTGAGATGGTGGTAGGGGACATCCCCAGTAATGTCAGAGGTGAGAGAACAAAGCCATAAAAAAGGCAGACTTTGGTTTTTGGGGGTAGATGCTCAAGAATATACGGGGGAACTCCCGGAGGCTCGATCCCGCCTTTGCGTATGCCGAGACTCTTTCCTCATGACATTTGTCACGAGTGGAATGTCTCTCGCTGGCTCCCGGCAATCTTCCATTGCACCAAACGCAGTGGAGTCCCGAGAGGCCCCTCCCAACACCACAGTATCAGTGTCTTCTCAGAGGCACCCTGAGCAACTCCCTGAGGTCACCGGCACAAGTCGAGGGAACACAGGGTCTCCTGCCGCAACCCGAGAAAGACCTCAAGAGTCCGTCTTCAACGCGTCTTGAGGCCGGATTCCCCTACCATGACTCGAGAGCAATGACACGCTCCCCCTCGCCATGCGCATGGACACCTGACTTCACTGGCGCCACATGAGAGGCTCCCTGAGCTCCCCGTCATACCTCGTGAGAAACCCCACACTTGCGCCACAGCTCCGGAAAACCCACGAGACGCCACCGTCATCGCGAGATTGGGGACTTCTTTTCCTGCCTGACCTGGAGAGCAATCCCTGGTCCTTTCTCCAAACTTCACAGGAGGCTTTACTCCCTTTAGGCCACTCAATGGGCTCCAAGAGATACCTGTCGCGACTTGAGAGGAGAGCAGAGTACTTTGTTTCCCCTCGAGATGAGGCCTTACCTCGGGTGAGTCTGGAATGCAACCCCGAGATCCCTGTTGCCCCTGGAGAGGAACATTGTGTCCTGGACAAAAGCCTAGATGAGGTCTATTTTGCCCTACAGTGACTCGAGAGCAACACCCATCTCTCCCTCGCAATTCGAATGGAAGATTGGTCTTCACTGGGCCAACACAAGAGGAAGTCTGAATTTCCCGTTGTAACTCGAGAATCCCGCCGCTACTCTTAAAAACCACGTGGTTCCCCATTCATCGCAATATGAGGCCTTTGCCCACTACAGAATCTCAAGAGAAGTCCCATGTTTCGTCATAAAGTTCGAAATGCTACTTGGCACCCTTGATGTGACCCCAAAAGTTCCCCAATATACCGGTCTCACTCCAAGGGAACACCGAAGTTCCTGGCACCACTTCATTTGAGCCCCTTCTCCCCTCCTGATCACGGCAGGAAGGTCGATTCCCCTGCATTGTCTAGAAGAGGTTCACAACCTTCATGGCGCACCTCAGGATGAGGCCAGTCTCACGAAGAAATTCGAGATGTGGCCTCATGTTGGTGCCACGTGCCGAAAGACCCCGATTTCTCGGTCTTGCTCTTGATAAGAACCTGATGCCCGGACACCTCTTCTAAGGCAACCCTGTGGATGAAGGCACTACACGAGGGGGCACTGGCAACCCTGTTCATCGTCCAGAAAATCCCGCAGGATCCACATACAGCTCCACAACTGGCCTGTCACCCCTTAAACAACGAGAGAGGCAAGCGGAGTTCCCTTCCTCAGACAAGACGAGGCCTGAGTATCCAATCCCAACTCTGCAGGCATGCTTCGATCTGAGTCAGAAATGGAGAGGAAACCTGAGGTTCCTGCCTCAACCCAAGATGAGGCCCTCTTCCATTAAAACAAACCCAGTGGAGTCCCGAGAGACCCCTCCCATCTCCACAGTATCCCTGATTTCTCATAGGCATTCTGAGAAGCTCCTTGAGGCCACCGGCAAAAGTCGAGGGAAATAAGGGTTTCCTGCCACAACCGAAGAAAGACCTCGAGAGTCCTTCTTCAATGCGTCTTGAGGTCAGATTCCCCTACCATGGCTCGAGAGCAATAACCCGCTCCCCCTCGCCACGTACATGGAGACCTGACTTCCCTGGCGCCACACGAGAGGCTCACTGAGCTCCCTGTTGTACCTCGTGTGAAACCCCACACTGCCGCCGCAGCTCGAGAAAACCCACAAGACCCCTCCGTCATTGCGAGATGAGGGCCATCTTTTCCTGCATGGCCTGGAGAGCAGTCCCAAGTCCTCTCTCCAAACTTCACAGGAGGCTTGACTCCTTTTAGGCCACAAAGTGGGTTCCAAGAGGTGCCCGTCGCGACTCGAAAGGAGAGCGGAGTCCTTTGCTTCCCTTCGACATGAGGCCTGACTCCCTGGGTGAGTCTGGAATGCAAACCTGAGATCCCTGTGGCCCTTGGAGAGGAACATTAGGTCCTGGACACAAGCCTAGATGAGGTCTCCTTTGCCCTGCAGTGACTCGAGCGCAACCCCCAGCTCTCCCTCGCAACTCGAATGGATGATTGGACTTCCCTGGCCCAACACAAGAGGAAGCCTGAAATCCCCGTCGTAACTCGAGAATCCCGCCACAACTCGAGAAAAACCACGTGGCTCCCCCGTCATCGCAAGATGAGGCCCTTGGCCGCTACAGCGTCTCAAGAGAAGTCCCACGTTCCATCCTGAAGTACAAAACGGTACTTGGCACCCTTGATGCGACCCCCAAAGTTCCCTGACATACCAGTCTCACTCGAGGGAAACACCAAAGTTCACGGCACCACTTCCTGTGAGCCCCTTCACCCCTCCTGATCGCGACAGGAGGGTCGATTCCCATGCTTTGTCTGCAAGGGGTTCCCGACGTTCCCCGTGAACCTCCGGATGAGGCCGGTCTCATGAGGAAATTCGAAAAGTAGCCTCATGGTTGGTGCCACATGCTGAAAGATCCCGAATTCCCAGTCCACTCTAGATAAGAACCTGACGCCCGACATCTCTTCGAAGGCAACCCTGTGGATGAAGGCACAACATGAAGGGACACTGACATCCCCATGCATCGTCTGGAAAAACCCGCCAATTCCACTCACAGCTCCAAATGTGGACTGTCACCCCGTGAACAACTCGAGAGGCAAGTGAAGTTGCATTCCTTCACACAAGACGAGGCCTTACTCTCCTGTCCCAACTCTTCAGGGACCCTGCGATCGGAGTCAGAAATGGAAAGGAACCCTGAGGTTCCTGCCTCCAATCAAGATGAGGCCCTCTTTCATTTCGTCAAACCTAGCAGAGTCCCGAGAGGCCCCTCTAACTCCTCAGTATCCCTCACCACTCAGAGGCACCTGGAAAGTTCCCTAAGGTCCCCGGTAGAGGTCGAGGGAAACGAGTGTTTCCCGCCCCAACCCAAGAAAAACCTGGAGAGTCCTTCTTAAATGCGTCTTGATGTCCTAGTCCCTCCCATGACTCGAGAGCAATGACGCGATCTGCCTGGCCACACGCATGGAGGCCTGACTTCTCTGGCGCTGCACGAGAGGCTCCCTGAGCTCCCCATCATATCTCGTGAGAAACCCCACACTGGCGCCGCAGCTCGAGAAAACCCATGTGACGCCCCCGTCATCACGAGAGGAGGGCCATCTTTAACTGCATGGTATGCAGATCAAGCGTAAACCTTCTGTCCAAGCTACACAGGATGCTTGAATCCCTTTAGGCCACTCATATGGCTCCAAGAGTTACGCGTCGGGACTCGAGAGGATAGTGGAGTCCTTTGCTTCCACTCGAGACGAGGCGTGACCCACCGGGTGAGACTGGAATGCGACCCCGATATCCCTGTCGCCCCTGGAGAGGAACATTACGTCCTGGACCCAAGCCTAGATGAGGACTCTTTGCCTTGAAGTGACTCGAGAGCAACCCCCAGCTCTCTCTGACAAGTTGAATGGAAGATTGGACTTCCTGGGCCAACACAAGAGGAAGCCTGAATTCCCCGTCGTAACTCGAGAATCCCGCCTCAACTCGAGAAAAACCACGTGTTTCCCTTGTCATCGCAATATGAGGCCCTTGCCCGCTAGAGCATCTCCAGAGAATTCCCACGTTCCGTCTTGAAGTGCGAAACTGTACTTGGCACCCTTGATGCGACCTCAAAAGTGCCGTGACATACCGGTCTCACACGAGGGGACCACCGAGGTTCCCGGCACCACTTCATCTGAGCCCCTTCTCCCCTTCTGATCGCGACCGGTGGGTCGATTCCCCTGCTTTGTCTGCAAGGGGTTCCCAACCTTCCCGGCGCACCTCAGGATGAGGCCGGTCTCCCGAGGAAATTCGAGACATAGCCTCGTGGGTGGTACCACATGCTGAAAGACCCCAATTTTCTGGTACGCTCTTGAAAAGAAGCCGATGCCCAGACACCTCTTTGAAGGCAACCCTTTGGATGAAGGCACAACACGAAGGGGCACTGACACCCCCGTGCATCGTCCGGAAAAACCCGCAGGTTCCAAACACAGCTCAACAAGTGGCCTGTCACTCCGTGAACAACTCGAAAGGCAAGCGGAGATCCATTCCTCCACAGAAGACGAGGCGTGACTCTCTTGTCCATACTCTGCAGGTAGCCTGCGACCCGAGTCAGAAATGGAGAGGACCCATGAGGTTCATGCCTCCATTCGAGATGAGGCCCTCTTCGATTGCACCAAACCCAGTTGAGTAACGAAAGGCCCCTCCCAAATCCACAGTGTCCCTGACTTCTCAGAGGCACCCTGAGAAGTTGCCTGAGGTCACCGACACAAGTCGAGGGAACCCAGGGTTCCCTGCCGCAACCCGAGAAAGACCTCGAGAGTCCTTCTTAAATGCGTCTTGAGGCCCGACTCGCCTACTATGACTCGAGAGCAATCACGCACTCCCCTTCACCACACGCACGGAGACCTGACGTCCCTAGCACCACACGAGAGGCTCTCTGAGCTCCCCGTCATACCTCGTGAGAAATCTGATACTGGCGCCACAGCTGGAGAAAACCCACGAGACGCCCCCGTCATCGCGAGATGAGGGCCTTTTCTCCTGCATGGCCAGGAAAACAATCCCGAGTCATCTCTCCAAACTCCATAGGAGACTTCACTCCCTTTACGCCACGCAGTGGGCTCCAAGAGATACCCGTCGCGACTCGACAGGAGAGCGGAGTCCTTTTTTTCCCCTCAAGATGAGGCCTGACTCTCCGGGTGAGTCGAGAATGCAACCCTGAGATCCCTGTCTGCCCAGTAGTGGAACACTAGGTCCTGGACACAAGCGTAGATGATGTCTATTTTGCCCTGCAGTGACTGGAGAGCAATCCCCAGTTCTAACTTGAAACTCGAATGGAATACTGGATTTTCCTGGCGCCACACAAGAGGCTCCCTGCGATCCCCATGGTACTTCATGAGACACCCCACACTGGCGCCGCAGCTCGAGAAAACCCACGAGACGCCACCGTCATCTCGAGATGAGGGCCTTCTTTTCCTGCATGGCCTGGAGTCCAATCCCGAGTCCTCTCTCCAAACTCCACAGGAGGCTTGACTCCCTTTAGTACACACAGTGGGCTCCAAGAGATACCCATCGCGACTCGAGACGAGAGCGGAATTCTTTGCTTACCCTCGAGGTGAGAACTGACTCCCCGGATGAGTCTGGAATGCAAACCCGAGATCCCTGTCGCCAGTGGAGAGCAACGTTAGATCCTGGACACAAGCCTAGATTAGGTCTCTTTTGCCCTGCAGTGACTCTAGCGCAATCCCCAACTCCCCCTCGCAACCTGAATGGAAGATTGGATTTCAAGGCCAACAAGAGGAAGCCTAAATTCCCGGTCACGACTCGAGAATCCCGACGCAACTCGAGCAAAACCACGTGGTTCTCCCGTCATCTCAAGATGAGGCCCTTGCCCGCTACAGCGTTTCAAAAGATGTCCCAGGTTCCGTCTTGAAATGCGAAACGGTACTTGGCACCCTTGATGCGACCCCAAAAGTCCCCCAACACGCCGGTCTCACTCAAGGGGAACACCGAGGTTCCCGGCACCACTTTCATTTAAGCCCCTTCTCCCCTCCTGATCGTGACCGGTGGGTCGATTCCCCTGCTTTGTCTGCAAGGGGGCCCGACCTTCCCTGCACAACTCAGGATGAGGCCGGTCTCATGGGGAAATTTGATACGTAGCTTTGTGGGTGGTGCCACTTGCCGAAAGACTCAAATTTCCCGGTCCGCTCTTGATAAGAATCCGATGCTCGGACACCTCTTGGAAGGCAGCCTTGAGTATGAAGGTACAACACGAAGGGGCACTAACACACCTGTGCATCATCCGGAAAAATGGGCAGGTTACACACACAGCTCGGCAAGTGGCCTGTCACCTCGAGAACAACTCGAGAGGCAAGAGGAGTCCCATCCTCCAGAAAAGACGAGGCCTGACTCTCCTGTACCAACATGCAGGGACCTTGCGATCTGAGTCAGAAATGGAGAGGAACACTGAGGTTCCTGCTTCAACTCGAGATGAGTCCCTCTTACATTCCACCAAATGCAGAGGAGTCTCGAGAGGCCCCTCCCAACTCCACAGTGACCCTGACTTCTCAGAGGCACTCTGAGAAGCTACCTGAGGTCACAGGCACAAGTCAAGGGAACCCTGGGTTTCCTGCTGCAACCCAAGAAAGACCTCGAGAGTCCTTCTTTAACATGTCTTGAGGCCCAATTCCCCTACCATGACTCGAGAACAATGACGGGCTCCCTCTCACCACGTGCATAGAGACCTGACTGCCCTGGCACCACATGAGAGGCTCACTGAGCTCCCATTCTTACTTTGTGAGAAACCCCACACTAGCGCCACAGCTCGAGAAAACCTACGAGACGCCCCAGTCATCGGGAGATGAGGGCCTTCATTTCCTGCATTGTCTGGAGAGCAAACCCGTGTCCTCCCTCCAAACACCAGAGGAGGTTTGACTCCCTTTAAGCCACTCAGTGGGCTCCAAGACATACCCGTCTGATTCGAGAGGAGAGCAGAGTCCTTTGCTTCCCCTCGAGACGAGGCCTGACTCCAAGGCGAGTCTGGAATGCAACCCCGAGATTCCTGTCGCCCCTTGACATGAACATTAGATCCTGCACACAAGCCTTGGTAGGGTCTCTTTTGCCTTCAGTGACTAGAGCGCACCTCCAGATCTTCCTCGAATCTCGAATGGAAGATAAGACTTTTGTGGGCCAACACAAGAGGAAGAATGAATTCGCTGTGGTAACTCAAATATCCCACCGCAACTCGAGAAAAACCAAGTGGTTCCCCAGTCATTCCAAGATGAGGCCCTTGCCCGCTGGAGCACCCCAAGAGAAGTCCCACGTTCCATTTTGAAGAGCGAAACGGTACTTGGAACGGTTTATGCGACCCCAAAAGTTACCCGACATACCTGTCTCACTTGAGGGAAACACCGAGGTTCCCAGCAGCACATCATCTGAGCCACTTCTCCCCTCCTGATCGCCACAGGAGGGTCGATTCCTCTGCTTTGTCTGGAAGGGTTTCATGACCTTCGCGGCACACTTCAGGATGAGGCCGGTTTCATGAGGAAATTCGAGACAACCCACGTGGGTGGTGCCAAATCCTGAACGACCTCGATTTCCCGGTCCGCTCTTCATAAGAACTCGATGCCCGGACAGCTCTTCGAAGGCAACCCTGTGGATGAAGACAAAAACGAAGGGTCACTGACACCCCCGTGCATGGTCTGGAAAAACCTGCAGATTCCACACACAGTTTTACAAGGGGCCTGAAACACCATGAACAACTCGAGAGGCAAGCGGAGTTCCATTCCTCAGAAAAGACGTAGCCTGACTCTCCTGTCCCAACTCTGCAGGGACCCTGCGGTCGGAGTCCGAAACGGAGAGGAAGCCTGAGGTTCCTGCCTCCCCTCGAGGTGAGGCCCTCTTCCGTTGTGCCAGACCCAGCGGAGTCCCGAGGGGCCCCGCCACCTCCACAGGATCCCTCGCCTCTCAGAGGCACCCTGGGAAGTTCCCTAAGGTCCCCGGCATAAGGCGAGGGACACGAGGGTTTCCCGCCGCCCCCCGAGAAAGACCTCGAGTGTCCTTCTTCAACGCGTCTCGAGGCCCTAGTCCCCTCCCGTGACTCGAGAGCCAGGATGCGCTCCCCCTCGCCACGCGCATGGAGACCTGACTTCCCTGGCGCCGCACGAGAGGCTCCCTGAGATCCTCGTCGTGCCTCGGGAGAAAACCCCCACGGGCGCCGCAGCTCGAGGAAACCCCTGAGACGGCCCCGTCCTCGCGAGCTGAGGGCCTTCTTTTCCTGCATGGCCTGGAGAGCAATCCCGGGTCCTCTCTCCAAACGGAAGAGGAGGCTGGACTCCCTTGAGGCCGCTCAGGGGGCTCCAAGAGACCCGCGTCGCGACTCGAGAGGAGAGCGGAGTCTTGGCTCCCCCTCGAGACGAGGCCTGACTCCCCGGGGGAGCCTGGAATGCAACCCCGAGATCCCTGCCTTCCCTGGAGAGGAATATTAGGTCCTGGACACACGCCTAGGTGAGGTCTCTTCGGCCCTGCAGTGACCCGAGCGCAACCCCCAGCTTTCCCTCGCAACTCGAGGGGAAGATTGGGCTTCCCAGGGCCAACCCAAGAGGGAGCCTGAGATCCCCGTCGTAACTCGAGAATCCCGCCGCAACTCGAGAAAAACCATGTGGTTCCCACCTCATGGCAAGATGAGGCCCTTGCCCGCGACCGCGTCTCAAGGGAAGTCCCCTGTTCCGCCCTGAATGGCGAAAAGGTCCCTGACAGCCTTCCTGCGACCCCCAAAAGTTCCCCGACACGCCGGGTTCCCTCGAGGGGAACACCGAGGTTCCCGGCATCACCTCATCTGTGCCCCTTCTCCCCTCCTGATCGAGAAAGGAGGGTCGATTCCCCTGCTTTGTCTGCAAGGGGTTCCGACCTTCCCGACGCACCTCAGGATGAGTCCGGTCTCACTAGGAAATTCGAGACGTAGCCTGGTGGGTGGTGCCACATGCGGAAAGACCCCGATTTCCCGGTCCGCTCTTAATAAGAACACGATGCCCGGGCACCTCTTCGAAAGCAAACCTGTGGATGAATGCACAACACGAAGGAGTACTGACATCCCCATGCATAGTACGGAAAAACACGCAGATTCCAAACACAGATCGACAAGTGTCCTGTCATCCCTTGAAGAACTAGAGCGGCATGCGGAGTTCCATTCCTCCACACAAGAGAAGGCCTGACTCTCCTTTCCCAACTCTGCAGGGACCGTGCGATCGGAGTCAGAAATGTAGATGAAACCTGACGTTCCTGCATCAACTCGAAATGAGGCCCTCTTCCATTGCGCCATACCCAGTGGAGTCCCGAGAGGCCCCTCCCAACTCCACAGTATCCCTGACTTCTCAGAGGCACCCTCAGAAGCTCTCTGCGGTCACTGGCACAAGTCGAGTGAACCCAGGGTTTCCTGCTGCATTCTGAGAAAGACCTCGAGAGTCCTTCTTTACCGCGTCTTGAGGCCCGATACCCTACCATGACTGGAGAGCAATGACGCATTTCCCTCGCCACGCCCATTGAAACCTAACTTCCCTGGCGCCACACGAGAGGCTCCCTGCGCTCCCCGTCCTACCTCATGAAAACCCCACACTGGCACCTCCGCTCGAGAAAACACATGAGACGCCCCCGTCATCGTAAGATGAGGGCCTTCTTTTCCTACATGACCTAGAGAGCAATCCCGAGTCCACTCTCCAAACTCCACTGGAGGCCTGTCTCCCTTTAGGCCACTCAGTAGCCTCCAAGAGATACACGTCGCTACTCTAGAGGAGAGCGGAGTCCGTTGCTTCCCCTCGAGCTGAGGCCTGACTACTTGGATGAGTCTGGAATGGGATCCCGAGATCCGTGTCGCCCCTGTAGAGGAAAACTCGGTCCTGGACACAAGCCTAAATGAGGTCTTTTTTGTCCTGCATTGACTCAAGTGCAATCCCCAGCTCTCCCTCGCAACTCGAATGGATGATTGGACTTCCCTGGGCCAACACAAGAGGAAGCCTGTATTCCCCGTTGTAATTCGAGAATCCCGCGGCAACTGGAGAAAAACAACGTAGCTCCTCCGTCATCGAAATATGAGGCCCCTGTCAGCTATAGCGTCTCCAGGGAAGTCCCATGTTCCATCTTGAAGTGTGAAACGGTACTTGGCACCCTTGATGCGACCCCCAAATTTCCCTGACACCCCGGTCTCACTCGAGAAGAACATGGAGGTTCCCAGCACTGCTTCAGCTGAGCCTCTTCTCCCCTCCTGATGGCGACAGGAGGGTCGATTCCCCTGCTTTGTCTGGAAGGGGTTTCCAGACTTCCCGGCGAACCTCAGGATGAGGCCAGTCTCACGAGGGAATTTGGGACGTAGCCTCGTGTGTTGTGCCACATGCTGAAAGACCCCGATTTCCTGGTCTGCTATTGATAAGATCCCGATGCCCGGTCACCTCTTCGAAGGTAACCCTGTGGATGAAGGCACAAAACGAAGGGGCACTGACACCCCTATGCATCGTCCCCCAAAACCGCAGGTTCCACATACAACTCGACAGGTGGCCTGTCATCCCGTGAACAACTCGAGAGGAAAGCGGAGTTCCATTACTCCACACAAGACGAGGTCTGACTCTCCTGTCCCAACTCTGCAGGGACCCTGCTCTCCGAGTCAGAAATGGAGAGGAACCCTGATATTACTGCCTCAATCCGAGATTAGGTCCTCTTCAATTGCACCAGTCCCTGTGAAGTTCCGAGAAGCCCCTCTCAACTCCACAGTATCCCTGACTTCTCAGAGGAACCCCACTAAGCTCCCTGAGGTTATGGGCACAAGTCAAGGGAACCCACGGTTTCCTGCCACACCCCAAGAAAGACCTCGAGAGTTCTTCTTCGAAGCGTCTTGAGGCTCGATTCCCCTACCATGACCCGAGAGCAATGAGGCGCTCCCCCTCGCCACGTCCATGGAGACCTGACTTCCGTGGCACCACAGGAGTCTCCCTGAGCTCCCCGTCCTATCTTGTGAGAAACCCCAACCAGGCACTGCACCTTGAGAAAACCCACGAGATGCCCCCGTCATCGCGAGATGAGGGCCTTCTTTTCCTGCATGGCCTAGAGAGCAATCCCGAGTCCTCTGTCCAAACTCCACAGGAGGCTTAACTCCATTTAGGCCATTCTTGGTCTCCAAGGGATACCCGTCGTGACTCGAGAGGAGAGCGGAGTCCATTCATTCCCTTCGAGACGAGGCCTGACTCCCCGGGTGAGTCTGGAATGCAACCCCGAGATCCCTGTCGCCCCTGGAGAGAAAAACTCGGTCCTGGACACAAATCTAGATGAGCTCTATTTTGCCCTGCAGTGACTCGAGAGCAATCTCCAGCTCTCACTTGCAACTCGAATGGAAGATTGGACTTCCCTGGGCCAACACAAGAGGAAACCTGTATTCCCCGTCGTAACTCAAGAATCCGGCCGCAACTCGAGAAAAAACACGTGGGTCCCCCGTCAGCGCTAGATGAGGCCCTTGCCCACTACAGCGTCTCAAGAGAAGACCCAGGTTCCGTCTTGAAGTGCGAAACGGTACTTGGCACCCTTGATGCAACCCGAAAAGTTACCCGACTTACCAGTTTCACTCAAGGGGAGCACCGAGGTTCCCGGCACTACTTCATCTGAGCCCTTTCTCTCCTCCTGATCCCGAAAGGAGGGTCGATTCCCCTGCTTTGTCTGGAAAGGGTTCCCGGACTTTCCTGCGTGCCTCAAGATGAGGCCGATCTCCCGAGGAAATTCGAGACGTAGCCTCGTGGGTGGTGCAACATGCTGAAAGACCCCGATTTCCCGGTCCGCACTTGAGGAGAACCCGATGCCCGGACACCTCTTCGAAGGCAACAATGTGGATGAAGGCACAACAGGAAGGAGCACTGACACCCCCGTGCATCTCCGAAAAACCCGCAGGTTCCACACACATCACGAAAAATGGTGTCATCATTGAACAACTTGAGATGTAAGCGGAGTTCCATTCCTCCGCAGAACACGAGACCTGACACTTCTGAGCAAACTCAGCAGGGACCCTGCAATCTGAGTCAGATCGGGCTCCAGGAAGTCAGGAGCAGAACCCTGAGGTTCCTGCCTCAACTCGAGATGAGTCTCTCTTCCATTGCACCAAACCCAGAGGAGTCCCGAGAGGCCTCTCCCAAATCCACAGTATCCCTGATTTCTCAGAGGCACCCTGAGAAGCTCCCTGAGGTCACCGGCACAAGTCAAGGGAACCCAGGGTTTCCTGCTGCAACCCTAGAAAGACATCGAGAGTCCTTTTTCAACCCGTCATGAGGCCCGATTCCCCTACCCTAACAGGAGAGCAATGACGCGCTCCCCCTTGCCCCGCCCATGGAGACCTGACTTCCCTGTTGCCACACGAGAGGCTACCTGAACTCCCCGTCGTACCTCGTGAGAAACCCCACACTGGCGCCACAGCTCGAGAAAACCCACGAGACGCCCCCATCATCTCGAGATGTGGGCCTTCTTTTCCTGCATGGCCTGGAGAGCAATCCCGAGTCCTCTCTCCAAACTGAAGAGGAGGGTTGACTCCCTTTAGACCACTCAGTGGGCTCCAAGAGATATGCGTCGCAACTCGAGAGGAGAGCCGAGTCCTTTGCTTCCCCTCGAGACGAGGCCTAACTCCCCGGGTGAGTCTGTAATGCAAACCCGAGATCCCTGTCGCCCTTGGAGAGGATCATTGGGTCCTGAACACAAGGCTAGATGAGGTCGCTTTTGCCCTGCAGTAACTCGAGAGCACTCCCCAGCTTTCCCTCGCAACCCGAATGGAAGATGGACCTCCCTGGGCCAACACAAGAGGAAGCCTGAATTCCCAGTAGTAATTCGAGAATTCCGCCTCAACTCGAGAAAAACCACTTGATTCCCCCGTCATTGCATGATGAGGCCCTTGCCTGCTCCAGCGTCTCAAGAGTAGTCCCACGTTCTGTCTTGAAGTGCGAAATGATATTTGGCACCCTTAATGCTACCCCAAAAGTTCCCCGACATACGGGTCGCACTCGAGGGGAACACCGAGGTTCCCTTCCCTGGCACCACTTCATCTGAGCCCCTTCTCCCCTCCTGATCGCGAAAGGAGGGTCGATTCCCCTGCTTTGTCTGCAAGGGGTTCCCGACCTTCTCCACGCACCTCAGATGAGGCTGTCTCGTGAGGAAATTCGAGACGTAGCCTCGATGGTGGTGCCACATGCCGAAGGACCGCGATTTCCCGATCCGCTCTTGATAAGAACGCGATGCCCAGACACCTATAAGAAGATAGTGTGGATGAAGGCACAACACGAAGGGGCACTGACAACCCCGTGCATCGTCCAGAAAAGACCGCAGGTTACTCTTACAGCTCAACAAGTGCCTGTCACCCAGTGAACAACTCGAGAGGCAAGCGGAGGTCCATTCCTGCACACAAGACGAGGCCTGACTCACCTCTCCCAACTCTGAAGTGACCCTGCGATCGGAGTCCGAAATGGAGAGGAACCCTGAGGTTCCTGACTCCACTCGAGATGAGGCCCTCTTCCATTACACCAAAAACAGTGGAGGCCCGAGAGGCCCCTCCCAAATCCACAGTATCCCGACTTCTCAGAGGCACCCTTAGAAGCTTCCTGAGGTCACCGGCACAAGTCGAGGGAACACAGGGTTTCCTGACGCAACCCGAGAAAGACCTCGAAAATCCTCCTTCAACGCGTCTTGAATCCCGATTCCCCTACCATGACTCAAGAGCAATGACGCGTTCCCCCTCGCCACTCGCATGGAGACTTGACTTCCCTGGCGCCACACGAGAGGCTCCCTGAGCTCCCCGTCATACCTCGTGAGAAATCCCACACTGGCTCCCCAGCTCGAGAAAACCCACGAGACGCCTCCGTCATCGCGAGATGAAGGCCTTCTTTTCCTGCATGGCCTGGAGAGCATCTCGAGGCCTCTCTTCAAACTCCACAGGAGGCCTGACTCCCTTTAGGCCACTCTGTGGGCTCCAAGAGATACCCATTGGGACTCGAGAGGAGAGCGGAATTCTTTGCTTCCCCTATATACCAGGCCTGACTCCTCAGGTGAGTCTGGAATGCAACCCCGAGATCCCTGTCGCCCCTGGAGAGGAACATTAGGTCCTAGACACAAGCATAGATGAGGTCTCATTTGCCCTGAAGTGACTCGAGAGCAATCCCCTGCTCTCCCTCGCACCTCGAATGGAAGAATGGACTTCCCTAGGACAACACAAGAGGAAGCCTGAATTCCCCGTCGTAATTCGAAAATCCTGCCGCAACTCGAGAAAAACCACGTGGTTCCCCCGTCATCGCAAGATGAGGCCCTTGCCAGCTACAGCGTCTCAGGAGAAGCCCCACGTTCCATCTTGAAGTTTAAAACGATAATTGGCAACCTTGATGTGACCACAAAAGTTCCCCGACACCCTGGTCTCACTCGAGGGGAACACCAAGGTTTGGTGCACCGCTTGTTCTGAGCCCCTTATCCCCTCCTGATCACGACGGGAGGGTCGATTACCCTGCTTTGTCTGGAAGGGGTTCTGGACCTTCCCGGCGCACCTCAGGATGAGGCCGGTCTCACGAGGAAATTCGAGACGTAGCCTTGTGGTTGGTGCCACACGCCGAAAGACCCCGATTTCCGTGTCTGCTCTTGATAAGAACCCAATGCTAGGACACCTCTTCGAAGGCAATCCTGTGGACGAAGGCACAAAACGAAGGGGTCTGACTCCCTCGTGCATCGTTGCAAAAGCCCGCAAGTTCCACATACAGATCGACAAGTGGCTTGTCACCCCATGAACAACTCGAGAGGCAAGAAGAGTTCAATTCCTCCACACAAGATGAGGCCTGACTCTCCTGTCCCAACTCTGCATGGACACTGAGATCCGATTCAGAAATGGAGAGGAACCCTGAGGTTCCTGCCTCAACTCGAGATAAGGCCCTCTTCTACTGCACCAAACCCAGTGGAGTTCGGAGCGGCCCCTCCCAACTGCACAGTATCCCTGACTTCTCAGAGGCACCCTGAGAAGCTCCCTGAGGTCACGGGCATAAGTCGAGGGAACCCAGGGTTTCCTGCCATAACCTGAGAAAAACCTCTAGAGTCCTTCTTCACGCGTCTTGATGCCCGATTCCCCTACCATGACTGGAGAAAAATGACGCGCTCCCCCTCGCCACGCGCATGAAGATCTGACTTCCCCGGCACCACATGAGAGGCTCCCTGAGCTCCCCATCGTACCTCGTGAGAAACCCCACACTGGCGCCGCAGCTCGAGAAAACCCACGAGACGCCCCTGTCATGGTGAAATGAGGGCCTTCTTTCCTGCATGACCTGAAGAGCAATCCCGAATCCTCTCTCCAAACTCCAAAGGAGGCTTGACTCCCTTTAGGTCACTCAGTGGGCTCCAAGAGATACCCGTCGATACTCAGGAGGAGAGCGGTGTCCTTTCCTTTCCCTCGAGATGAGGCCTGACTACGAGGGTGAGTCTGGAATGCAACCCTGGATCCCTGTCGCCCCTGGAGAGGAACCTTAGGTCCTGGACAAAAGCCTAGATGAGGTCTCTTTGGCCTTGCAGTGACTCAAGCGCAACCCCTAGCTTTCCCTTGCAACTCGAACAGAAGATTGGCCTTTCTGGGCCAACACAAGAGGAAGCCTGAATTTCCAGTCGTAATGCGAGAAACCCGCCGCAAATCGAGAAAAATCATGTGGTTCCCCGTATTGCAAGATGAGGCCCTTGCCCCCTACAGCATCTCAAGAGAAGTCTCACATTCCGTCTTGAAGTGCAAAACAGTACTTGGCACCCTTGATGCGACCCCAAAAGTTCCCCTATATACCGATCTCACTAGAGGGGACACCGAAGTTCCCAGCACCACTTCATCTGAGGCCTTTCTCCTCTCCTGATCGCGACAGGAGGGTCGATTCCCATGCTTTGTCTGCAAGGGGTTCCCGACGTTCCCCGCGAACCTCCGGATGAGGCCGGTCTCATGAGGAAATTCGAAAAGTAGCCTCATGGTTGGTGCCACATGCTGAAAGATCCCGAATTCCCGGTCCACTCTAGATAAGAACCTGACGCCCGGACATCTCTTCGAAGGCAACCCTGTGGATGAAGGCACAACACGAAGGGACACTGACATCCCCATGCATTGTCTGGAAAAACCCGCCGATTCCACTCACAGCTCCAAATGTGGACTGTCACCCCGTGAACAACTCGAGAGGCAAGTGAAGTTGCATTCCTTCACACAAGACGAGGCCTTACTCTCCTGGCCCAACTCTTCAGGGACCCTGCGATCGGAGTCAGAAATGGAGAGGAACCCTGAGGTTCCTGCCTCAACTAGAGAAGAGGCCCTCTTCCATTGAACCAAACTCAGTGGTGTCCCGAGAGGCCCCTCCCAACACCACAGTATCCCTGAATTCTCCGAGGCTCCCTGAGAAGCTACCTGAGGTCACTGGCACAAGTCGAGGGAACCCAGAGTTTCCTGAAGTAACCCGAGAAAGACTTGGAGAGTCCTTTTTCAATGTCTCTTGATGCCCGATTCCCCTACCATGTCTCCAGAGCAAGGACGCGCTCCCCTCGCCACAAGCACGAAAACTGACTTCCCTAGTACCACACAAGAGGCTCCCTGAGTACCCCATCGTACCTCGTGAGAAAACCCACAGTGGCGCCGCAGTTCGAGAAAAACCACAAGATGCCCCCGTCAAGGAGAGATGCGGGCCTTCTTTTCCTGCCTGACCTGGAGAGCAATCCCTGGTCCTCTCTCCAAACTTCACAGGAGGATTGACTCCCTTTAGGCCACTCAGTTGGGTCCAAGAAATACCCGGTGCGACTCGAGAGGAGAGCGGAGTCCTTTGCTTCCCTGGAGACGAGGCCTGACTCCCCGGGTGAGTTTGGAATGCAACCCCGAGATCCCTGTCGCCCCTGGAGTGGAACATTATGTCCTAGACACAAGCCTAGATGAGGTCTATTTTGCCCTACAGTGACTCGAGAGCAACCTTCATCTCTCCCTCACAATTTGAATGGAAGATTGGTCTTCCCAAGGTCAACACAAGAGGAAGTCTGAATTTCCCATCGTAATTCGAGAATTCAGCCTCAAGTCTTAAAAACCATGTGGTTCCCCCTTCATCGCAATATGAGGCCCTTGCCAGCTAGAATCTCAAGAGAAGTCCCACGTTCCATCTTAAAGTTCGAAATGCTACTTGGCATCCTTGATGCGACCCAAAAGTTCCCCAACATACTGGTCTCACTCCAGGGGAACACCGAAGTTCCCGGAGTCTCCAGGGAAGTCCCATGTTCCGTCCTTAAGTGCGAAACGGTAATTGACAACCTTGATGGACCGCAAAAGTTCGCCGACACACTGGGTTCCCTCGAGGGGAACACCGAGGGTCCCGGAACCACTTCATCTGAGCCCCTTCTCCCCTCCTGATCGCGACAGGAGAGTCGATTCCCCTGCTTTCTCTGGAAGGGGTTCCCGGCCTTCCTGGTGCACCTCAGGATGAGGCCGGTCTCAGGAGGAAATTCGAGACTAGCCATGTGTGAGGTGCCACGTGCCGAACAACCCCGATTTTCCGGTCCGCTCTTGATAAGAACCCAATGCCGGGACACCTCTTCGAAGGCAAACCTGTGAGTGAAGACACAACACGAAGGGGCACTGACACCCCCGTGCATCATCCGGAAAAACCCGCAGGGTTTACACACAGCTCGACAAGGGGCCTGAGACTCCCGGAACAACTCGAGAGGCAACCAGAATTCCATTCCTCAGACAAGACGAGGCATGACTCTCCTGTCCCAACACTGCAGGGACCGTGCAGTCGGAGTCAGAATCGGAGAGGAAGCCTGAGGTTCCTGCCTCCCCTCGAGATGAGGCCCTCTTCCATTGCGCCGAACCCAGCAGAGTCCCGAGAGGCCCCGCCAACTCCACAGCATCCCTCACCTCTCAGAGGCACCGTGGGAAGTTCCCTAAGGTCCCCTGCAGAAGTCGAGGGAAACGAGGGTTTCCCGCCTCCACCCGAGAAAGACCTCGAGAGTCCTTCTTCAACGCGTCTTGAGGCCCTAGTCGCTTCCCATGACTCGAGAGTGATGACCAGCTCCCCCTCGCCATGCGCATGGAGACATGAGTTCCCTGGCACCGCACGAGAGGCTCCCTGAGGTCCTCGTCATGCCTCGTGAGAAAACCCCCACGGGCGCTGCAGCCTGAGGAAACCCATGAGACGCCCCCGTCATCGCGAGCTGAGGGCCTTCTTTTCCTGCCTGGCCTGGAGAGCAATCCCGAGTCCTCTCTCCAAACTGAAGAGGAGGCTCGACACCCTTGAGTCCACTCAGTGGGCTCCAAGAGATCCGTGTCGCGACTTGAGAGGAAAGCGGAGTCCTCTGCTTCCCCTCGAGGTGAGGCCTGACTCCCCGGGGGAGTCTGGAATGGAAACCCGAGATCCCTGTCTTCCCTTGAGAGGAATATTAGGTCCTGGACACACGCCTCGATGAGGTCTCTTTGGCCCTGTAGTGACTCGAGCAGAACCCCCAGCTTTCCCTCGAAACTCCAGGGGAAGATTGGGCTTCCCAGGGCCAACCCAAGAGGAAGCCTGAAATCCCCGTTGTTTTCGAGAATCCAGACGCAACTCGAGAAAAACGACGTGGTTCCAACGTCTTCACAGGATGAGGCCCTTGCCCGCTACAGCGTCTCCAGGGAAGTCCCATGTTCCGTCCTGAAGTGGGAAACGGTACTTGGCTCCCTTGATGCGACCCCTAAAGTTCCCTGAAACGCCGGGTTCCCTCGAGTGGAACACCTAGAGTCCCGGCCCCACTTCATCTGAGCCCCATCTCCCCTCCTGATCGCGACAGGAGATTCGATTCCCATGCTTTGTGTGGAAGGTGTTCCCGGCCTTCCCGGTGCACCTCAGGATGATGCTGGTCTCACGAGGAAATTCGACATGAGCCACGTGTGTGGTGCCACATGCCGAACGACCCCGATTTCCCGGTCCGCTCTTGAAATGAACCCGATACCCGGACACCTCTTTGAAGGCAACCCTGTGGGGAAGACACAAAATGAAGGGGCAATGACACCCCCGTGCATCTTCTGGAAACACCCGCAGGTTCCACACACAGCTCGACAAGGGGCCTGAGACCCACTGAACGACTCGAGAGGCAAGCAGAGTTCCATTACTCAGACAAGATGAGGCCTGACTCTCCTGTCCCAACCCTGCAGGGACCCTGCGGTCGGAGTCAGAAATGGAGAGGAAGCTGAGGTTCCTGCCTCCAATCGAGATGAGGCCCTCTTTCATTTCGTCAAACCTAGTGGAGTCCCGAGAGGCCCCTCTAACTCCTCAGTATCCCTCACCTCTCAGAGGCACCTGGGAAGTTCACTAAGGTCCCCGGTAGAGGTCGAGGGAAACGAGTGTTTCCCGCCCCAACCCAAGAAAGACCTCGAGAGTCCTTCTTAAATGCGTCTTGAGGCCCTAGTCCCTCCCATGACTCCAGAGCAATGATGCGATCTGCCTGGCCACACGCATGGAGGCCTGACTTCTCTGGCGCTGCACGAGAGGCTCCCTGATCTCCCCATCATATCTCGTGAGAAACCCCACACTGGCGCCGCAGCTCGAGAAAACCCATGAGACGCTCCCGTCATCACGAGAGGAGGGCCATCTTTAACTGCATGGTATGCAGATCAAGCGTGAACCTTCTGTCCAAGCTACACAGGACGCTTGACTCCCTTTAGGCCACTCATTGGGCTCCAAGAGTTACATGTCGCGACTGGAGAGGATAGTGGAGTCCTTTGCTTCCACTCGAGACGAGGCGTGACCCACCGGGTGAGACTGGAATGCGACCCCGATATCCCTGTTGCCCCTGGAGAGGAACACTACGTCCTGGACCCAAGCCTAGATGAGGACTCTTTGCCCTGAAGTGACTCGAGAGCAACCCACAGCTCTCTCTGACAAGTTGAATGGAAGATTGGACTTCCTGGGCCAACACAAGAGGAAGCCTGAATTCCCCGTCGTAACTCGAGAATCCCGCCGCAACTCGAGAAAAACCACGTGTTTCCCTCGTCATCGCAATATGAGGCCCTTGCCCGCTAGAGCATCTCCAGAGAATTCCCACGTTCCGTCTTGAAGTGCGAAACTGTACTTGGCACCCTTGATGCGACCTCAAAAGTGCCGTGACATACCGGTCTCACTCGAGGGGACCACCGAGGTTCCCGGCACCACTTCATCTGAGCCCCTTCTCCCCTTCTGATTGCGACCGGTGGGTCGATTCCCCTGCTTTGTCTGCAAGGGGTTCCCTACCTTCCCGGCGAACCTCAGGATGAGGCCGGTCTCCTGAGGAAATTCGAGATGTAGCCTCGTGGGTGGTAACACATGCTGAAAGACCCCAATTTTCCGGTACGCTCTTGAAAAGAACCCGATGCCCGGACACCTCTTTGAAGGCAACCCTGTGGATGAAGGCACAACACGAAGGGGCACTGACACCTCTGTGCATCATCCGGAAAAACCCACAGGTTCCACACACAGCTCAACAAGAGGCCTGTCACTCCATGAACAACTCGCAAGGAAAGCGGAGATCCATTCCTCCACAGAAGATCAGGCGTGACTCTCTTGTCCATACTCTGCAGGTACTCTGCGACCCGAGTCAGAAATGGAGAGGACCCCTGAGGTTCCTGCCTGCATACGAGATGAGGCCCTCTTCAAATGCACCAAACCCAGTTGAGTAACGAAAGGCCCCTCCCAAATCCACAGTGTCCCTGACTTCTCAGAGGCACCCTGAGAAGTTGCCTGAGGTCACCGACACAAGTCGAGGGAGCCCAGGGTTCCCTGCCGCAACCCGAGAAAGACCTCGAGAGTCCTTCTTCAATGCGTCTTGAGGCCCAATTCGCCTACTATGACTCGAGAGCAATCACGCACTCCCCTTCACCACACGCACGGAGACCTGACGTCCCTAGCACCACACGAGAGGCTCCCTGAGCTCCCCGTTGTACCTCGTGAGAAATCTGATACTGGCGCCACAGCTGGAGAAAACCCACGAGACGCCCCCATCATCGCGAGATGAGGGCCTTTTTTCCTGCATGGCCAGGAAAACAATCCCGAGTCATCTCTCCAAACTCCATAGGAGGCTTCACTCCCTTTACGCCACGCAGTGGGCTCCAAGAAATACCCGTCGCGACTTGACAGGAGAGCGGAGTCCTTTTTTTCCCCTCAAGACGAGGCCTGACTCTCCGGGTGAGTCGAGAATGCAACCCTGAGATCCCTGTCGGCCCAGTAGTGGAACAATAGGTCCTGGACACAAGCGTAGATGATGTCTATTTTGCCCTGCAGTGACTGGAGAGCAATCCCCAGTTCTAACTCGCAACTCGAATGGAATACTGGATTTTCCTGGCGCCACACAAGAGGCTCCCTGAGATCCCCGTGGTACTTCATGAGACAGCCCACACTGGCGCCGCAGCTCGAGAAAACACACGAGATGCCACCGTCATCTCGAGATGAGGGCCTTCTTTTCCTGCATGGCCTGGAGTCCAATCCCGAGTCCTCTCTCCAAACTCCACAGGAGGCTTGACTCCCTTTATTACACACATTGGGCTCCAAGAGATACCCATCGCGACTCGAGATGAGAGCGGAATTCTTTGCTTACCCTCGAGGTGAGAACTGACTCTCCGGATGAGTCTGGAATGCAAACCCGAGATCCCTGTCGCCCCTGGAGAGCAACATTAGATCCTGGACACAAGCCTAGATTAGGTCTCTTTTGCCCTGCAGTGACTCTAGCGCAATCCCCAGCTCCCCCTCGCAACCCGAATGGAAGATTGGATTTCAAGGCCAACAAGAGGAAGCCTAAATTCCCGGTCATGACTCGAGAATCCCGCCGCAACTCGAGCAAAACCACGTGGTTCTCCCGTCATCGTAAGATGAGGCCCTTGCCCGCTACAGCGTTTCAAAAGATGTCCCAGGTTCCGTCTTGAAATGCGAAACGGTACTTGGCACCCTTGATGCGACACCAAAAGTCCCCCAACACGCCGGTCTCACTCAAGGGGAACACCGAGGTTCCCGGCACCACTTCATTTAAGCCCCTTCTCCCCTCCTGATCGTGACCGGTGGGTCGATTCCCCTGCTTTGTCTGCAAGGGGGCCCGACCTTCCCTGCACAACTCAGGATGAGGCCGGTCTCATGGGGAAATTCGATACGTAGCTTTGTGGGTGGTGCCGCTTGCTGAAAGACTCCAATTTCCCGGTCCGCTCTTGATAAGAATCCGATGCTCGGACACCTCTTGGAAGGCAGGCTTGAGTATGAAGGTACAACACGAAGGGGCACTAACACACCTGTGCATCATCCGGAAAAACGGGCAGGTGACATACACAGCTCGACAAGTGGCCTGTCACCTCGAGAACAACTCGAGAGGCAAGAGGAGTCCCATCCTCCAGAAAAGACGAGGCCTGACTCTCCTGTACCAACATGCAGGGACCTTGCGATCTGAGTCAGAAATGGAGAGGAACACTGAGGTTCCTGCTTCAACTCAAGATGAGTCCCTCTTACATTCCACCAAATGCAGAGGAGTCTCGAGAGGCCCCTCCAAACTGCACAGTATGCCTGACTTCTCAGAGGCACTCTGAGAAGCTCCCTGAGGTCGCAGGCACAAGTCAAGGGAACCCTGGGTTTTATGCAGTAACCCGAGAAAGACCTCGAGAGTCCTTCTTCAACCCGTCTTGAGGCCCGATTACCCTACCATGACTCGAGAGCAATGACGAACTCGCCCTAGCCATCTCATGGGGACCTGACTTCCCTGGCGCCACACGAGAGGCTCCCTGAGCTCCCTCTCGTACCTCGTCAGAAACCCGGCACTAGCGAGGCAGTCTAGAAAACCCACGAGACGCCGCCGTCATCGCGAGATGAGGGCCTTCTTTTCCTGCATGGCCTGGAGAGGAATCCCGAGTCCTCTATCCAAACACCACAGGAGGCTTGACTCCCTTTAGGGCACACAGTGGGCTCCAAGAGATACCCATCGCGACCCAAAAGGACAGCAGAGTTCTTTGCTTCCCCTTGAGATGAGCCCTGATTCCCCGGGTGAGTCTGGTATGCAAGCCCGAGATCCCTGTCGCCCCTAGGGACGAACATTAAGTCCTGGACACAAGCCTAGATGAGGTCTATTTTGCCCTTCAGTGACTCGAGGGCAATCCCCAGCTCTCCCTTGAAACTCGAATGGAAGATAGGACTTCCCTGGGCCAACACATGAGGAAGACTATATTCCCTGTCGAAACTCGAGAATCCCGCAACAACTCCAGAAACGCCACGTGGTTCCCCCGTCATCCCAAGATGAGGCCCTTGCCCCCTACAGCGTCTCAAGAGAAGTCCCACGTTCCGTCTTGAAGTGCGAAACGGTATTGGCACCCTTGATGCGACCTCAAAAGTTCCTCGCCACACCAGTCTGACTCAAGGTGAACACCGAGGTTCCCAGCACCACTACATCTGGGCCCCTTCTCCCCTCCTGATCGCGACAGGAGGGTCGATTCCCCTGTTTTGTCTTGAAGGGGTTACCGCCTTTCCCGGTGCATCTCAGGATGAGGCCGGTCTCACGAGGATATTCGAGACATAGCCTCGTGGATGGTGACACATGCCGAAAGACCCCGATTTCCCGGTCCGCTCTTGATAAGATCCCAATGCCCGGACACCTCTTTGAAGATAACCCTTTTGATGAAGGCACAAACGAAGGGGCACTGACACCCCCGGGTATCGTCCGGAGAAACCCGCAGGTACCACACACAGCTCGAGAAGTGATCTGTCACCCCGTGAACAACTGGAGAGGCAAGCAGAGTTCCATTCCTCCACACAAGACGAGGCCTGACTCTCCTGTTCGAACTCTGCAGCGAAACTGCGATCCGAGTCAGATCTGGCCCAGGAGAAGTCAGGAGAGGAAACATGAGTTTCCTGCCTCCACTCGAGATGAGGCCCTCTTCCATTGCACCGAACCCAGTGGAGTCCCGAGAGGCCCCTCCCAACTGCACAGTATCCCTGACTTCTCAGAGGCACCCTTAGACCTTCCTGAGATCACCGGCACAAGTCGAGGGAACCAAGGGTTTCCTGCCCCAACCCGTAAAAGACCTCGAGAGTCCTTCTTCAACGCGTCTTGAGGTGCGATTCCCCTACCATGACTCGAGAGCAATGACGCGCTCCCCCTAGCCACGCGCATAGAAACCTGACTTCCCTGGCGCCACAGGAGAGGCTCCCTGAGCTCCCCATTATACCTCGTGAGCAACACCACACTGGAGCCGCAGCTCGAGAATACCCACGAGACACCCCAGTCCTCACGAGATGAGGGCCTTCTTTTGCTGTATGGCCTGGAGAGCAATCCTGAGTCCTCTCTCCAAACTCCACAGGAGGCTTGACTCATTTTAGGCCACACAGTGAGCTCCAAGATATACCCGTCGCAACTTCACAGGAGAGCGGTGTCCTTGGCTTCCCCTCGAGATGAGGCCTGATTCCCCGGGTGAGTCGAGAATGCAATGCCGTGATAGCTGTCGCCACAGCAGAGGAACATTAGGTCCTGGACACAAGCCTAGATGAGCTCTATTTGGCCCTGCAGTGTCTCGAGAGCAATCCCCAGTTCTAACTCGCAATTCGAATGAAAACTGGACTTCCCTGGGCCAGTTGAAGAGGAAGCCTGAATTCCCCGTCGTCACTCGACAATCCCGCCGCAACTTGAGAAAAAACACGTGGTTCCAACGTCTTCGCAAGATGAGGCCCTTGCCCACTATGGCGTCTCAAGGGAAGTCCATTGTTCCGCCCTGAAGTGGGAAACGGTACCTGACACCCTTCGTGGGAACCCCAAAAGTTCCCCGACACCCCGGGTTCCCTCGAAGGGAACACGGAGAGTCCCGGCACTGCTTCATCTGAGCACGTTCTCCCCTCCTGATCAAGACAGGAGAGTCGATTCCCCTGCGTGGTCCGGAAGGGGTTCCAGGCCCTCCCGGCGCACCTCAGGATGAGGCCGGTCTCACGAGGAAATTCGAGACGAGCCACGTGGGTGGTGCCACATGCCGAACGCCCCCGATTTCCCGGTCCGCTTTTGAGAAGGACCCGAGGCCCGGACCCCTCTTCGAAGGCAACCCTGTGGGTGAAGGCACAACACGAAGGGGCACTGACACCCCTGTGCATCGTCCGCAAAGACCCGCGGGTTCCACACACAGCTCGACGAGGGGCCTGAGTCCCCCTGAACAACTCGAGAGGCAAGCGGGGTTTCCTTCCTCAGACAAGACGAGGCCTGACTCTCCAGTCCCAACTCTGCAGGGACCCTGCGGTCGGAGTCCGAAAAGGAGAGGAAGCCTTAGGTGCCTGCCTCCCCTCTAGGTGAGGCCCTCTTCCGTTGCGCCAGACCCAGCGGAGTCCCGAGAGGCTCCGCCAACTCCACAGGATCCCTCACCTCTCAGAGGCACCCTGGGAAGTTCCCTAAGGTCCCCAGCAGAAGGCGAGGGAAACGAGGGTTTCCTGCCGCCACCCGAGAAAGACCTCGAGAGTCCTTCTTCAACGCGTCTCGAGGCCCTAGTCCCCTCCCGTGACTCGAGAGCCAGGACGCGCTCCCTCTCGCCACGCGCATGGAGACCTGACTTCCCTGGCGCCGCACGAGAGGCTCCCTGAGATCCTCGTCGTGCCTCGGGAGAAAACCCCCACGGGCGCCGCAGCTCGAGGAAACCCCTGAGACGCCACCGTCCTCGCGAGCTGAGGGCCTTCTGTTCCTGCATGGCCTGGAGAGCAATCCCGGGTCCTCTCTCCAAACGGAAGAGGAGGCTGGACTCCCTTGAGGCCGCTCAGGGGGCTCCAAGAGATCCGGGTCGCGACTCAAGGGGAGAGCGGAGTCCTTGGCTTCCCCTCGAGACGAGCCCTGACTCCCCGGGGTAACCTGGAATGCAAACACGAGATCCCTGCCTTCCCTGGAGAGGAATATTAGGTCCCGGACACACGCCTAGATGAGGTGTCTTGGGCCCTGCAGTGACTCGAGCGCAACCCCCAGCTTTCCCTCGCAACTCGAGGGGAAGATTGGGCTTCGCAGGGCCAACCCAAGAGGAAGCCTGAGATCCCCGTCGTAACTCAAGAATCCACCGCAACTCGAGAAAAACCACGTGGTTCCCACGACTTCGCAAGATGAGGCCCTTGCCCGCGACGGCGTCTGAAGGGAAGTCCCCTGTTCTGCCCTGAAGGGCGAAACGGTCCCTGACAGCCTTCATGCGACCCCCAAAAGTTCCTCGACACGCCGGGTTCCCTCGAGGGTAACACCGAGGGTTCTGGCCCCACTTCATCTGAGCCCCTTCTCCCCTCCTGATGGCGACAGGAGAGTAGATCCCCCTGCGTTGTCTGGAAGGCTCCCCGGCCTTCCCGGCATACCTCAGGATGTAGCCGGCCTCACTAGGAAATTTGAGACTAGCCCCGTGGGTGGTCCCACATGCCGAAAGACCCCGATTTCCCTGTCCTCTCTTGAAAAGAACCCGAGGCCCAGACACCTCTTCGAAGGCAACCCAGTGGGTGAAGGCACAACACAAAGGGGCACTGTCACCGTCGTGCATCGTCCGGAAACACCCGCAGGTTCCACACACAGCTGAACAAGGGGCCTGAGACCCCCTGAATACCTCGACAGGCAAGAGGAGTTCCCTTCCTCAGACAAGACGATTCCTGACTCTCCTGTCCCAACTCTGCAAGGACTCTGCGGTCAGAGTCCGAAACGGAGAGGAAGCCTGAGGTTCCTGCCTTCCCTGGAGATGAGGCCCTCTTCCATTGCGCCAAACCCAGCGGAGTCCTGAGAGGCCCCGCCAACTCCACAGCATCCCTCATCTGTCAGAAGCACACTGGGAAGTTCCCTAAGGTCACCGGTAAACTTTTATTGCGCAAGGTCCACATGAAAAGGCCCACGCAGCAGGACAGCCACAGATTCTGTCTGCCATTAAAGGGCAGTAAGGTGCCCTCCCCCCTTCTTTGCTGCCTCAGCGGCCACCAGGGTGCAATTCGCGTACCCTTCCCTTTCCCATCCTAGCAGGTGCTCCAGGGCCCGCTGGCCTACAAAGTGCCAGAAGCAGGGCTGGGCCAGCCGGCCAGAATTCAGGGTTCTGTCCCTTGGACTTCCAGCGGACACTAGGCTGCTTGGGAAAACCGCGCAGACTCTGAGGTTTTTCAGCAGAGGGGTGGAGTGGTAAAGGCCTTGACCCCAAAGACGAGGCCTTCCTGCGACCGCCAGGTTGGGGAGCTCTGAGACTGTGCCAACACAGGGCGGAATACATGGTTCCCTGCTCCACGCAGTCCCCGTTCCCTTACCTGTGTTCCGCACCCCTCCGCTGTGGCCAATGGATGCCGATCCTTGGGGATCCAGGAGTTCACGAAATGGGCATTCCCAGCCGCAATGGCGACCCCCAACAGCACATCTGGAAAGCCCTCCCCCACCCCCACCAGGAGCCGACCCCCGCTGCGAACGGACCCCCACACCGCCCCGCGCCGCCAGGTTTCGCCCCGGCCCTGCTGGGCTCCCGGCGGGTTCCCAGCCACATTGGCGACCCCCGGGAGCACAACAGGGACCGACCCCCCACCCACAGCGAGCAGTATCTCGACCTGTGCAGCCCAGGTTTACCCCACCCTGGCTGCGCTCCCGGCGCGTTTCCAGCCGCAGTGGCCATCTCCGAGAGCACAACTGGGAAGCTCTCCCCTACCCCCGCCAGGAGCCGACACCCGCCCTGTGCCGCCCGGGTTCGCCCCGCCCCTGCCGCACTCCAGGGGCGCTGCCCACCTTCAACAGTGGCTCTCGGTGAGCCCCGTCCCCACGCCCGGTTCCAGGAGAGGCTCTCGGACCTCGCTGCTGCCGCCAGGTCAAACATGAGGACAATACATACACGCCACAGAGACAATCCAAGCTGTCTATGATTTAGGGATAAAACGAGGACTACAGAAAGGTAAGATGACCTGACCTAGGAGGGCCATGATATTCTATAGAACCAGACAAAGTTGGTTACCAAGGAAACTTTTTTCCTTGGAACCCGGAAAGCTGGTTCTTTGCATATGCAATGACCAACAATTAGCTTGTTACCCAAGCCTGCCTTACTGCCACCCCCATCCCCCCACTCCCCAGAAGACTGGCTCAAAGAAATATTTTAAATCTCAGGCGGAAACCTGGAAGATGTCTTGTCTGTCTGTTTGGATTAAGGTATGTGTCAGTGTGAGCCTTGTGTTTTTTGATAATATTGCTCAAGTTCTGTGTTCTGATTTCAATGGTCTCAAGACAAGGCAGCCCTTCCAAATCAAACTGCTGGAAATACAAGAAAACATTGACCTAAATGAATGTCAGAGTCCCGTGAACTGGGAACTAGTCAATATTAAATATCTAGTATTTTTGGTTTTGCTCCTCCATTATAGACATGTCTAAGAGTCAACAACATTAAGCACAACATGTTCATAGTGCCTAGGTTTCTTTTGAGGTAAAAATTGCTCTATTGTTATATCTGTCACAAGCTTGTCAGCAAGAAACTACCTGGAAACGACAACAACAAAAGTAAAAAATGTAAATGTGATATGAGCTTTTAGACAAACTCTTTACAATAATTATACTCTAAAATATCTGCCTCTCATAGTCTTGATTGAAGGCAGAGGAGAAGGGGATGACAGAGGATACGATGATTGGATGGCATCACTGACTCGATGGACATGAGTTTGAGCAAGCCCCTGGAGCTGGTGACGGACACGGAAGCGTGGCGTCCTTCAGGCCACGGGGTCCCAAAGAGTCAGACACGACTGAGCAACTGAACTGAACTGAACTAACAAAGGTTTCTCCAGGTGTTTTGGTTACCCGAGTTTCTATCCTTGTGACGACAGTGTATTGAATAGCTAGGTCATTTCCAAATAAATGAAAGTTCTGAAACATTCACGACTTGAAAGGACCTCCCTTTTACACAGAAACAAAAGAGATTTTTGACTCTCTATGAATAGTGTCTGGCACCATCCTGACATGTTAAATGTAAGAAAGCAATTGTTTTGTTTTGTTTTGTTCTGTTCTTGGGGGTGGGGGGAGGGGGGCGGGCTATAGCCAATGCCAATATAAAAGTCAGTTCTTGGTTGCTGAAGGGAAATGTATGACTTGTTATTACAAGAAAGTATGTGGAATGCAATGGCACTTGAGGAAGGAAAACGAAGTAGTTCTGTCTTACAGGTGGCAGTTTCAGGATGGGAGAAGCAAAGGTACAGAATGGGATAAGGAGGTTGTAGGGAAAGTGGACCCCCAGAAAAGAGTTCTGTGCCTAGCACAAGTTTTCTTGAGATGTCGAACTGCCTTTGCTAATGGAGTTTAAGTTTCTTTACCTCTTAAGTGATCTCTTCTAGGTTGACCTAGAACAGAAATCTTTGGTTAGCTTTGGCTAAGTGGAGAAGTAGTGTTTCACGGTGACATATGTGATCCTTCCTGACTGTTTGCAGCCCTTTTGATATCGATGCACTGCTTCTGCTGCTGCTGCCGCCGCCGCTGCTGCTAAGTCGTTTCAGTCGTGTCCGACTCTGTGCGACCCCAAAGACGGCAGCCCACCAGGCCCCGCAGTCCCTGGGGTTCTCTAGGCAAGAACACTGGAGTGGGTTGCCATTTCCTCCTCCCATGCATGAAAGGGAAAAGTGAACGTGAAGTCGCTCAGTGGTGTCCGACTCTTAACCACCCCATGGACTGCAGCCTACCAGGCTCCTCCATCCATGGGATTTTCCACGCAAGAGTACTGGAGTGGGGTGCCATTGCCTTCTCCCATATCTATGCACAAGCCTGCCTAAATAATTGACTTCTAGCTAGCTTTGGGATGCCAATGACCATCCACCCTTACCAGGCAACAGAGAAGAGAAAAACACTTACCACAGGAGGTCCTGGTAAGGAACAAGGAACTAACAAGCTCCCGCCAACCAGGATTCTGCAGAGGTCAACAAGAGGTCAGTAAGAGATGGCAGACTGCAGTCCAGAGGTCCTAGCAACTTCCATCTTGCAGCAGAGACCCAGCATACTCAAAACGAATTCAATGTTGCAAAAAATAAGTAAACAAATAAAGGACAGTTCTTTGAACACATGACTAAGATTAGGGGTGAGGCAGTACATGTATGGTGCCCGGAATATCTTAAAGTATGAGAAAGGAAAGAAATTAAAGACAACTATCAAGCTGTCCAAACTGATAAAAACGAAAGATTACACGGTTTTTTCTGTATATATTAGCACATAATACTCTGAAAAGGAATTAAAAAAAATTCCCTTTCAATAATGTCAACATGAATACAACACTTTGCCATGGATGTAACGAGGATGAAAAGACTGGCACACTGGAAATTATACACCCTGGCTGAAAACTATCCTGAATACATGGACAGATATTCCATAACAATGGAAAGACTTAAGATGGCAATACCATGGAATGCATCTTCAATCTGAAATGAAGATTTGATATGATTTGATCGCTCAGAGCTTTTGTGTCATCAATTGTTATTAAAGTATAAATGAGATAGAGAAAGCTGCTGACTTAGACTTGAGGCGGGGTGTACGCCCTGCTGGTCTCTAGCCAGATATTCTACAGGCACTAGCAGTCAGCTCAGGAAAGAAAGGCACTGTCTCAGGGAATGGCACCAGGCCCCTCCCCCACGACATGCCTTGAGGTCACATTGGCAGCAGGTGAGTCATCCTGGGCCAAAAACTGATTGACATGAATCTTGAAGAAAGGCAGTATTCCAGGCAAATATATCATTTCCTTAACATAGATTAGGAGAACAAGGTACGAGGAAAACATACTGTTTTGTTCAAGTCGCTTCTGAGCCTATTGGGGGAACCGACCTGAAGCCAGAGTCCAGCGGATATACATAGGATATTTACATCGCTTAAGACAAACATTTCCTCAGGAACAAATGCATTGCTTAGCTCAAGGTTTGTCTGCGAAATTCTTACAGATCAGGAGATGGCTCCGAGCTGGGTTTCTACACACAAGAACATGAATGCAAAGGACAAGACTGCACAGCCCATCTGCCCCCCTTCCCCACAGCCAGCAGCATTTCCAAGTGACCTCCTAAGGCCTTCCCCAAAATACAGGGGCACCTCTGGGTTTCCTGTTTCCCTCACTTCGAACACTTTTCTTAAAAAAAAAAAAAAAATCCTGCACACTTCTTGATAGAATGCCACAGTGCAAGGAAAACAGGCCTTCAATACTTAAACCTCCCTGTGCCAAACACTTGGGGCTTGGTTTTGTTTTGTTTTGTTTTTTCATTACACCACCACATAATTTAAACTTTTTACAATTTCTAATTATTCAGTACCAAAACACCAAACTTTTATTGCACAAGGTCCCCATGAAAAGGCCCACGCATCAGGACAGCCACAGATTCTGCCATGAAAGGGCAGCAAGGTGCCCTCCCCACTTCTTTGCTGCCTGGGCGGCCACCAGGGTTTGAAATCCATGCACCCTACTAACTTTCTAGGGTGCAATTCGCGACCCTTCCCTTTCTCATCCTAGCAGGTGCTCCAGGGCCCGCTGGCCTACAAAGTGCCAGAAGCAGGGCTGGGCCAGCCGGCCAGAGTTCAGGGTTCTGTCCCTTGGACTTCCAGGGGACACTAGGCTGCTTGGGAAAACCGTGCAGACTGAGATTGTTCAGCAAAGGGGTGGAGCGGTAAAGGCCTTGACACCAAGGGCGAGGCCTTTCTGCAACCGCCAGGTTGGGGAGCTCCGAGAATGTGCCAACAGAGGGCGGAATACGTGGTTCCCTGTTCCAAGCAGTCCCAGTTCCCTGACCTGTGGCCCGCAGCCCTCCGCTGCACCCACTAGATGTGGATCCTTGGGGACACAGGAGCGTAGGAAATGGGCGTTCCTAGCCGCAGTGGCGACCCCGGAGAGCACAACTGGGACCGAACCCCCACCCACAGCCATCTAAATCTCGACCCGCGCAGCCCAGGTTTACCCCGCCCCGGGTGTGCTCCCTGTGCGTTTCCAGCCTCAGTGGCCACCACCGAGAGCACAACTGGGAAGCCCTCCCCCACCCCCGCCAGGAGCCGAACCCCGCCCCGCGCCACCAGGGTTCACCTCGCCCCTGCCGCACTCCCAGCGCGTTTCCAGCTGCAGTGGGGACCCCCGAGAGCACAACTGTTACCACCCCCCACTCCCTCCCGACTGGAACCCGGACCCGCGCCGCCTGGGATCGCCCCGCCCCTGGCGCGATCCCGGGGCGTTGCCCACTTCCACCAGGGGCTCCCGGTGAGCCCCGTCCCCACGCCCGGTTCCAGGAGAGGCTCTCGGACCTCGCTACTGCCGCCAGGTCAAACACGAGGACAATACATCCACCCCACAGAGACAATCCAAGCTGTCTATGATTTAGGGATAAAACGAGGACTACAGAAAGGAAAGATGTCCTGACCTAGGAGGGCCATGAGAGTCTATAGATCCAAACAAAATTGGATACCAGGGAAGCTTTTTTCCTTGGAACCCGGAAAGCTGGTTCTTTGCATATGCAATGACCAACAAATAGCTTGTTACCCAAGCCTGTCTCGCTGCCACCCCCACTCCCCCCCCCCCCACTTCCCAGGAAAACGGCTCAAAGAAATATTTTAAATCTCAGGCGGAAAACTGGAAGATGTCTTGTCTGTCTGTCTGGATTAAGGTATATGTCAGTGTGAGCCTTGTGTTTTTTGATAATATTGCTCAAGTTCTGAGTTCTGATTTCAATGGTCTCAAGACAAGGCAGCCCTTCCAAATCAAACTGCTGGAAATACAAGAAAACATTGACCTAAATGAATGTCAGAGTCCCGTGAACTGGGAACTAGTCAATATTAAATATCTAGTATTTTTGGTTTTGCTCCTCCACTATAGACATGTCTAAGAGTCAACAACATTAAGCACAACATGTTCATAGTGCCTAGGTTTCTTTTGAGGTAAAAATTGCTCTATTGTTATATGTGTCACAAGCTTGTCAGCAAGAAAGTACCTGGAAACAGCAACAACCAATGTAAAAAATGTAAATGTGATATGAGCTTTTAGATAAACTCTTAACAATAATTATACTGTAAAATATCTGCCTCTCATAGTCTTGATTGAAGGCAGAGGAGAAGGGGATGACAGAGGATAAGATGGTTGGATGGCATCACTGACTCGATGGACATGAGTTTGAACAAGCCCCTGGAGTTGGTGATGGACACGGAAGCCTGGCGTCCTGCAGGCCACGGGGTCCCAAAGAGTCAGACTCGACTGAGCAACTGAACTGAACTGAACTTACAATCGTTCCTCCAGGTGTTTTGGTTACCTGAGTTTCTATCCTGGTGCTAAACTAAGTGACGACAGTGTATTGAATAGCTAGGTCACTTCCAAATAAATGAAACCTCTGAAACATTCACGACTTGAAAGGACCTCCCTTTTACACAGAAACAAAAGAGATTTTTGACTCTGCATGAATAGTGACTGGCACCATCCGAACATATTAAATGTAAGAAAGCAATTTTTTTGTTTTGTTTTGTTTTGTTCTGTTCTTGCAGGAAGCGGGGTGGGCGCTATTATCACTGATAGGTATGCTCACCAATCTATCAAATGCCAATATAAGAGTCAGTTCTTGGTTGCTGAAGGGAAATGTATGACTTGTTATTACAAGAATGTATGGAATGCAATCACACTTTAAGAAGGAAAACGAAGTAGTTCTGTCTTACAGGTGGCATTTTCAGGACGGGAGAAGCAAAGGAATGGGTACGGAATGGGATAAGGAGGTTGTAGGGAAAGTAGGCCCCCAGAAAAGAGTTTTGTGCCTAGCACGAGTTTTCTTGAGATGTTGAACTGCCTTTGCTAATGGAGTTTAAGTTTCTTTACCTCTTAAGTGATCTCTTCTAGGTTGACCTAGAACAGAAATCTTTCGTTAGCTTTGGCTAAGAGGAGAAGTATTGTTTCACGATGACATATGTGATCCTACCTGACTGTTCTCATCCCCTTTGATATCTATGCACTGCTGCTGCTGCTGCTGCAGCTGCTAAGTGGTTCAGTTGAGGCCGACCCTGTGCCACGCCATAGATGGCAGCCCACCAGGCCCCGCAGTCCCTGTGGTTCTCTAGGCAAGAACACTGGAGTGGGTTGCCATTTCCTCCTCCTATGCATGAAAGTGAAAATGAAGTTGCTCAGTGGTGTCCGACTCTTAGCCACCCCATGGACTGCAGCCTACCAGGCTCCTCCGTCCTTGGGATTTTCCAGGAGTGGGGTGCCATTGCCTTCTCCCATATCTGTGCACAAGCTTGCCTAAATAATTGACTTCTAGCCAACTTTGGGATGCCCATGACCACCCACCCTTACCAGGCAACAGAGAAGAGAAAAACACTTACCACAGGAGGTTCTGATAAGGAACAAGGAACTAACAAGCTCCCACCTACCAGGAATCTGCAGAGGTCAACAAGAGGTCAGCAAGAGATGAGAGACTGCAGTCCAGAGGTCCTAGCTACTTCCATCTAGCAACAAACACCCAGCATAGTCAAAACGATTTCAATGTTAAAGAATAAATAAATAAATAAATAAAAGGACAGAAGTTCTTTGAACACATGTCTGAATTTAGGGGTGAGGCATTACATATGTGTCCCAGGATAATCTTAAAGTGTCAGAAAGTAAAGAAATTAAAGACAACTATCAAGCTGTCCAAACTGATCAAAATGAATGATTACACAGTTTTATCTGTATACATTAGCAGATAATAATCTGAAAAGGAATTTTAAAAAATTCCCTTTCAATAATATCAACATGAATAAAACACTTTGCCATGGATGTAACGAGGATGACAAGACTGGCACACTGGAAATTATACACCCTGGCTGAAAACTATCCTGAATACATGGACAGATATTCCATAACGATGGAAAGACTTAAGATGGCAATACCATGGAATGCATCTTCAATCTGAAATGAAGATTTGATATGATTTGATCGCTCAGAGCTTTTGTGTCATCAAGTGTTATTAAAGTATTAAAGAGATAGAGAAAGCTGCTGACTTAGACTCGAGGCGGGGTGGGGGGGGGGGTAGTAAGAGTACCCCCTGCTGGTCTTTAGCCAGATATTCTACAGGCACTAGCAGTCAGCTAAGGAAAGAAAGGAACTGTTTCAGGGAATGGCACCAGGCCCCTCCCCCACGACATGCATTGAGATAATATTGGCAGCAGGTGAGTCATCCCGGGCCAAAACTTGATTGACATGAATCTTGAAGAAAGGCAGTATTGCAGGCAAATATATCATTTCCTTAACATAGATAAGGAGAACAAGCTAGGAGGAAAACATGCTGTTTTGTTCAAATCGCTTCTGAGCCTTTTGGGGGAACCGACCTGAAGCCAGAGTCTAGCGGAAATACATAGGATATTTACATCGCTTAAGACAAACATTTTCTTAGGAAAAAATGCATTGCTTAGCTCAAGGTTTGTCTGCGAAATTCTTACACATCAGGAGATGGCTCCGAGCTGGGTTTCCACACACAAGAACATCCATGCAAAGGACAAGCCTGCACAGCCCATCTGCCGCCCTCCCGCACAGCCAGCAGCATTTCCAAGTGACCTCCTAAGGCCTTCCCCAAAATACAGGGGCACCTCTGGGTTTCCTGTTTCCCTCACTTTGAACACTTTTCTTAAAAAAAAAAAAAAATCCTGCACACTTCTTGATAGAATGCCACAGTGCAAGGAATACAGTCCTTCAATATTTAAACCTCCATTTGCAAAACACTTGGAGCTTGGTTTTGTTTTGTTTTGTTTTTTAATTACACCACCACATAATTTAAAGCTTTTACACGTTCTAATTATTCAGTTCCAAAACACCAAACTTTTATTGCACAGGGTCCTCATGAAAAGGCCCACGCAGCTGGACAACCACAGATTCTGCCATGAAAGGGCAGCAAGGTGCCCTCCCCCCTTCTTTGCTGCCTGGGCGGCCACCAGGGTTTGAAATCCATGCACCCTACTAAGTTTCTAGGGTGCAATCCATGGACCCTTCCCTTTCCCATCCCAGCAGGTGCTCAAGGGCCCGCTGGCTTACAAAGTGCCAGAAGAGGGCTGGGCCAGCCGGCCAGAGTTCAGTGTTCTGTCCCTTGGACTTCCAGAGGACACTAGGCTGCTTGGAAAAACCGCGCAGACTCTGAGATTTTTCAGCAGAGGGGTGGAGCGGTAAAGGCCTTGACCCCAAAGGCAAGGCCTTTCTGCGACCGCCAGGTTGGGGAGCTCCGAGAATGTGCCAACAGACGGCGGAATACTTGGTTCCCTGCTCCACGCAGTCCCAGTTCCCTTACCTGTGGTCCGCAGCCCTCCGCTGCACCCACGGGATGGCGATCCTTGGGGACCCAGGAGCGGACGAAATGGGCGTTCCCAGCCGCAGTTGCAACCCCCGAGAGCGCAACTGGGAACCCCTCCCCATCCCCCCCGTGAGCCGACCCACCCCGCTCCGCCAGGGTTAGCCCCGCCCCTGCCGCGCTCCCGGCGCGTTCCCAGCCGCAGTGGCGACCCCCGGGAGCACAACTGGGACCGACCCCCACCCAAAGCCATCTGAATCTCGACCCCCGCAGCCCGGGTTTACCCAGTCCCGGGTGCGCTCCCGGCGAGTTTTCAGCCTCAGTGTCCACCTCTGAGAGCACAACTGGGAAGCCCGCCCCCATCCCCGCCAGAAGCCGACCCCCGCCCCACGCCGCCCGCGTTCGCCCCGCCCCTGCACGGTCCAGGTACCTTCCCAGCTTCTAGAGTTCACGCCCGGGTAGGAGCAGGATGTAGGAGTATGGGAGATGTGTCTGGAGCCTGACAGCCTCAGCTCCGCTCTGGCCTGCCCTTTGGACCTAGGAGCCAGGCCAACTTGCAGAGGGCTTAGGGCCCCATTGTATGCAAACTACCAAGGCCTACCGCAAGGAGAGCTCTGTCCGAGGGAAGGGAAGCGCCCCAGGCTGCGTTCCCAAGCTGTTGCTTGGCAATGCAGACTCAGCGGTAAACGGAGGGAATCAGGCTCTCTGTAGCCGCAGCTTCACACACAGGTGTGTCTCCGTAGGAATCAAGAAAGATCCTGACAGGGTGAGGTTCATTAGAGCTATACTAAAGAGCAAAGGCTTGTCCATGTGGTCTTGCCTTCCCCTGTGCCTTTGGGTCTCCAGGCTCGGCCCCAGCTCCGTGGAAACAACCCCTGAGAAAATATCTTCAAGATCCACTTTTCCCAGTGTCTGGGAACCGGGGTTCGTAGGAGGAGAGAAAAGCACGCCTCCATCGGGAACAAAAAGGCAGCCCACCTGCCTGTGTTTTGAAGCCTCTATTTGGAAGGAATGGGTTAGCTTCTCCTAAAGGAGACCTCCAGATCTGCTCAGAAGTTGGTAATTCCAGAGGCAGGGTACTGGTTCCTGACTGCCCTTTGCTAGCCTTGCAAAGATATTCCTAGATTCTAGAGTTATTTTCCATGAAGGAGCAGGCTTCGGGAATGTGTCAGACGGGACTGGCTCCTTATTGACCTCAGCTCAGCTATTGCCTTTCCATTCAAACTAGGACAAGGCCCTAGTTTATGAAGGGTAAGGGTCTTCTTCTTTGCAAACTGCCAAGGGCTACAGCAATGAGACCTCTGTCAAGGTGAGGGAAGCCTAAGAGGATGGATTCTCAAGCAGGTGCTTTGCCACAAAGCATCAGCACCCCACGGAGAGAATCAAGCTCCCTGTGCACCAATGTTGGGAGTGTAGCTTCACACACAGAGTTGTCTCTATAGGAGCCAAGAATGTTCCTGAGAGATTAGGTTCACTAAACCTCTCCTACAGAGCATAGACCTGTCAATGTGGTTTTGCCTTCCCCCGTGAGTTGGGTCCTCGAGGTCCGCCACACCTCCGGGGAAACTGTCCCTGAGAAAAGATCTCCAGGAACCGCTTCGCCGAGGCTGGGAAATGCTGTTCACAGGAAGTAAGGCAAGCGAATCTCCTGCAGAGAAAAAGAGGCCTTACAGTCCCTGGAGGAGCAGGCTGCCAGAGTGTGTGAAACCTGACTGTTGCCTTACTGGCCTCAGCTCCACCATTGCCTGTTCATCCGAGCTAGCACCCAGGCCTACTTGGAAAAGCGTTTGGGTGCAGATTTCTACAAAGTGCCAAGGGCTACAGCAGTGAGAATTCTCTCAGTGGTAAGGGAGAGCATTTTATGGATTCTCAAGCTGTTTTCTGAACGACAGGGTCAAAATGAACAGAGAGAATCAGGCTCTCTGTGCCCCTATGTTAGGTACGCAGCTTCACACACAGAGGTGTCTCTATAGGAGCCAAGAATGCTTCTGAGAGATGAGGTTCACTAGAGGTCTGCTACAGAGCATAGACCTGTCCATGTGGTCTTGCCTTCCCCTGTGCCTTTGGGCCCCGGGCTCGGCCCCAGCTCCGTGGAAACAAGCCCTGAGAAAATATCTTCAAGATACGCTTTTCCCAGAGGCTGGGAACTGGAGTTCATAGGAGGAGAGAAAAGCAAGCCTCCTTCGGGCACGAAATGCAGCCAACCTGCCTGTGTTTTGAAGCCTCTATTTGGAAGGAATGGGTTAGCTTCTCCTAAAGGAGACCTCCAGATCTGCTCAGAAGTCGGTAATTCCAGAGGCAGGGTGCTGGTTCCTGACTGCCCTTTGCCAGCCTTGCAAAGACATTCCAAGATTCTAGAGTTATATTCCATGAAGGAGCAGGCTTCGGGAATGTGTCAGAGGGGACTGGCTCCTTATTGGCCTCAGCTCAGCTATTGCCTTTCCATTCAAACTAGGACAAGGGCCTACTTTATGAAGTGTAAGGGTCTTCTTCTTTGAAACTGCCAAGGGCTACAGCAATGAGACTTCTGTCAAGGCGAGGGAAGCCTAAGAGGACGGATTCTCAAGCAGGTGCTTTGCTACAAAGCATCAGCACCCCACGGAGAGAACCAAGATCCCTGTTCCCCAATGTTGGGAGTGTAGCTTCACACACAGTGTTGTCTCTATAGGAGCCAAGAATGTTCCTGAGAGATTAGGTTCACTAAACCTCTCCTACAGAGCATAGACCTGTCCATGTGGTTTTTCCTTCACCTGTGAGTTGGGTCCCCGAGGTCCACCACACCTCCGGGGAAACTGTCCCTGAGAAAAGATCTCCAGGAACGGCTTCGCTGAGGCTGGGAAACGCTGTTCACAGGAAGTAAGGCAAGCGAATCTCCTGCAGAGAAAAAGAGGCCTTACTGTCCCTGGAGGAGCAGGCTGCCAGAGTGTGTGAAACCTGACTGTTGCCTTACTGGCCTCAGTTCCACCATTGCCTGTTCCTCCGAACTAGGACCCAGGCCTATTTGGAGAAGCGTTTGGGTGCGGATTTCTACAAAGTGCCAAGGGCTACAGCAGTGAGAATTCTCTCGGTGGTAAGGGAGAGCATTTTATGGATTCTCAAGCTGTTTTCTGAACGACAGGGTCAAAATGAACTGAGACAATCAGGCTCTCTGTGCCCCTATGTTAGGTACGCAGCTTCACACACAGAGGTGTCTCTATAGGAGCCAAGAATGCTCCTGAGAGATGAGGTTCACTAGAGGTCTGCTACAGAGCATAGACCTGTCCATGTGGTCTTGCCTTCCCCTGTGCCTTTGGGCCCCGGGCTCGGCCCCAGCTCCGTGGAAACAAGCCCTGAGAAAATATCTTCAAGATACGCTTTTCCCAGAGGCTGGGAACTGGAGTTCATAGGAGGAGAGAAAAGCAAGCCTCCTTCGGGCACGAAATGCAGCCAACCTGCCTGTGTTTTGAAGCCTCTATTTGGAAGGAATGGGTTAGCTTCTCCTAAAGGAGACCTCCAGATCTGCTCAGAAGTCGGTAATTCCAGAGGCAGGGTGCTGGTTCCTGACTGCCCTTTGCCAGCCTGGCAAAGACATTCCAAGATTCTAGAGTTATATTCCATGAAGGAGCAGGCTTCGGGAATGTGTCAGAGGGGACTGGCTCCTTATTGGCCTCAGCTCAGCTATTGCCTTTCCATTCAAACTAGGACAAGGGCCTACTTTATGAAGGGTAAGGGTCTTCTTCTTTGAAACTGCCAAGGGCTACAGCAATGAGACCTCTGTCAAGGCGAAGGAAGCCTAAGAGGACGGATTCTCAAGCAGGTGCTTTACTACAAAGCATCAGCACCCCACGGAGAGAACCAAGATCCCTGTTCCCCAATGTTGGGAGTGTAGCTTCACACACAGAGTTGTCCCTATAGGAGCCAAGAATATTCCTGAGAGATTAGGTTCACTAAACCTCTCCTACAGAGCATAGACCTGTCAATGTGGTTTTTCCTTCCCCTGTGAGTTGGGTCCCCGAGGTCCGCCACACCTCCGGGGAAACTGTCCCTGAGAAAAGATCTCCAGGAACCGCTTCGCTGAGGCTGGGAAACGCTGTTCACAGGAAGGAAGGCAAGCGAATCTCCTGCAGAGAAAAAGAGGCCTTACTGTCCCTGGAGGAGCAGGCTGCCAGAGTGTGTGAAACCTGACTGTTGCCTTACTGGCCTCAGTTCCACCATTGCCTGTTCCTCCGAACTAGGACCCAGGCCTATTTGGAGAAGCGTTTGGGTGCGGATTTCTACAAAGTGCCAAGGGCTACAGCAGTGAGAATTCTCTCAGCGGTAAGGGAGAGCATTTTATGGATTCTCAAGCTGTTTTCTGAACGACAGGGTCAAAATGAACTGAGAAAATCAGGCTCTCTGTGCCCCTATGTTAGGTACGCAGCTTCACACACAGAAGTGTCTCTATAGGAGCCAAGAATGTTCCTGAGAGATGAGGTTCACTAGAAGTCTGCTACAGAGCATAGACCTGTCCATATGGTTTTGCCTTGCCCTGTGAGTTGGGTCCCCGAGGTCCGCCCCAGCTCAGGGGAAGGAGCCCCTGAGAAAAGATCTCCAGGGACCGCTATTCTCCCAGGCTGGCAAACGCAGTTCACAGGAGGTAACGCAAGCGAGCCTCCTGCAAGGCACAACAGGCCTTAGTGTCCCTGGACGATCAGGCTGCCAGAGTGTGTGAGACCTGACTGGTGCCTTACTGGCCTCAGCTCCGCCATTGCATGTTCCTCCGAACTAGGACCCAGGCCTACTAGGAGAAGGGTTTGGGTATGGATTTCTAAATACTGCCAAGGGGTATAGCAATGAGAACTGTGTCACGGGTAAGGAAGAGCATTGTATGGATTTTCAAGCTGTTGTTTGAACGACAGCTTCAAAGCTGCACAGAGAGAATCAGACTCTGTGTCTCCATGTTCGGTACACAGCTTCACAGACAGGGGTGTGTCTCCATAGGAAACAAGAACGTTCCTGACAGAGTGAGGTTCACTAGAGCTCTCCTAGAGAGCAAAGACTTGTCCATGTGGTTTTTCTTCCCCTGTGCATTTGGGGCTCCAGGCTCGGCCCCAGCTCCGTGGAAACAACCCCTGAGAAAAGATCTTCAAGATCCGCTTTTCCCAGAGGCTGGGATGTGGGGTTCATAGAGGCGGGAAAAGCAGGCCTCCTTCAGAGAGCAAGAGGCAGCCAAGCGGCCTGCGTTTGGAAGCCTCTATTTGGAAGAATGGGTTAGCTTCCCCTAAGGGAGACCTCCAGATCTGTTCAGAAGTCGGTAATTCCAGAGGCAGTGTGCAGGGTGCTGACTGCCCTTTGCCAGCCTTGCAAAGACATTCCTAGATTCTACAGTTATCTTCCTGAAGAAGCAGGCTTTGGGAATATGTCAGACTTGACTGGCGCCTTATTGGCCTCAGCTCAGCTATTGCCTTTCCATTCAAAGTAGGACAAGGCCCTACTTTATGAAGGGTAAGGGTCTTCTTCTTTCCAAACTGCCGAGGGCTACAGCAATGAGACCTCCGTAAATGCGAGGGAAGCATAAGCGGATGGATTATCAGGAAGGTTCTTTGCCACCAAGCATCAGCACCCCACGGAGAGAATCAGGCTCCCTTTGCCCCTATGTGGGGTGTGTAGATTCACACACAGTGGTGTCTCTACAGGAGCCAAGAATGTTCCTGAGAGATGAGGCTCACAAGAGCTCTCCTACAGAGTGCTCACCTGTACATGTGGTTTCGCCTTCCCCTGTGAGTTGGGTGCCCGAGGTCCGCCCCAGCTCCGAGAAAACAGCCTCTGAGAAAAGATCTCCAGGAACCGCTTTTCGCCCAGGCTGGGAAAAGCTGTTCACAGGAAGTAAGGCAAGTGAGCCTCCTGCAGAGAAAAAGAAGCCTTACTGTCCCTGGAGGAGCAGGCTGCCAGAGTGTGTGAAAACTGACTGGTGCCATACTGGTCTTAGCTCCGCCATTGCTTGTTCCTCCGAACTGGGACTCAGGCCTACTTGGAGAAGGGTTTAGGTGCAGATTTCTACAAACTGCCAAGGGCTACTGCAATGAGAACTCTCTCAGAGGTAAGGGCGAGAATTGTATGGATTCTCAAGCTGTTTTCTGAACGACAGCATTAAACCTGCACAGAGAGAATCAGGCTCTCTGCCGCCATGTTGGGTACGCAGTTTCACACACAGAGGTGTCCGCATAGGAGCCAAGAACGTTCGTCAAAGACTGAGGTTCACTAGAGCTCTCTTAGAGAGCAAAGACTTGTTCATGTGGTTTTGCCTTCCCCTGTATGTGTGGGTCTCTGGGCACAACCCCAGCTCCGTGGAAAAAACCCCTGAGCAAAGATCTCCAAGAATCTGCTTTTCCCCCATGCTGGGAACCAGGGATCATAGGAGGCAGGAAAAGCAAGCCTCCTTCAGGCAAGAAGAGGCAGCCAACCGGCCTGTGTTTGGAAGCCTCTATTTGCAAGGAATGGGTTAGCTTCTCCAGAAGGAGACCTCCAGATCTGCTCAGAAGATAGAAATTCCAGAGGCAGGGTCGAGGTTCCTGACTGCCCTTTGCCAGCCTTGCAAAGACATTCCTAGATTCTAGCAATATTTTCCATGAAGGAGCAGGCATCGGGAATATGTCAGAGTTGACGGGTGCCTTACTGGCCTCAGCTCAGCTATTGCCTTTCCTTTCAAACTAGGATCAGGGCCTACTTGGTGAAGGGTAAGGGTCTACTTCTTTCCCAACTGCCAAGAGACACAGCAATCAGACCTCTGTCAAGGCGAGGGAAGCGTAAGCGGATGGATTCTCAAACAGGTGCTTTGCCACAAAGCATCAGCACCCCACGGAGAGAATCAGGCTCCCTGTGCCCCTATGTTCGGTGTGTAGCTTTACACACAGAGGTGTCTCTGTACGAGCCAAGAATGTTCCTAAGAGATGAGACACACTAACGTCTCCTACAGAGCATAGACCTGTCCATGTGGTTTTTCCTTCCCCTGTGAGATGGGTCCCCGAGGTCCACCCCAGCTCTGGGGATAGAGCCCCTGAGAAAAGATCTCCAGGAACCGCTTTTTGCCCAGGCTGGGAAACGCAGTTCACAGGAGGCAAGGCAAGCGAGCCTCCTGCAGGGAAAAATAGGCCTTACTGTCCCTGGAGGAGCAGGCTGCCAGAGTGTGTGACACCTGACTGGTGCCTTACTGACCTCAGCTCCGCCATTGCATGGCCATCCAAACCAGGACCCAGGCCTACTTGGAGAAGGGTTTGGGTGCGGATTTGTAAAAACTGCCAAAGGCTACAGCAATGAGAAGTCTCTCAGAGGTAAGGGAGAGCATTCTATGGATTCTCAAGCTGTTGTTTGAACGACAGCTTCAAAGCTGCAAAGAGAGAATCAGGCCCTGTGTGCCCCCTTGTTGGGTACACAGCTTCACACACAGGGGTGTCTCCATAGGAGTCAAGAACGTTCCTGACACAGTAAGTTTCACTTAGAAGTCTCCTGGAGAGCAAAGACTTGTCCATGTGGTTTTCCTTCAACTGTGCGATTGGGTCTCTGGTCTCGGCCCCAGCTCCATGGAAACAACCCCTGAGAAAATATCTTCAAGATCCGCTTTTCCCAGAGGCTGGGAACAGGGCTTCATAGGATGCGAGAAAAGCAGGCCTCCTTCGGGCCCGAAGAGGCAGCCAACTGGCCTGTTTGGAAGCCTCTATTTGGAAAGAATGGGTTAGCTTCTCCTAAAGGAGACCTCCAGATCTGCTCAGAAGTCGGTAATTCCAGAGGCAGGGTGCTGGTTCCTGACTGCCCTTTGCCAGCCTTGCAAAGACATTCCCAGATTCTAGAGTTATTTTCCATGAAGGTGAAGGCTACGGGAGTATGTCAGACTTGGCAGGCACCTTATTGGCCTCAGCTCAGCTATTACCTTTCCATTCAAACTAGGACAAAGGCCTACTTTATGAAGGGTAAGGGTCTTCTTCTTTCCAAACTGCCAAGGGCTACAGCAATGGGACCTCTGTCAAGGCGAGGGAAGCCTAAGTGGATGGATTATCAAGCAGGTGCTTTGCCACAAAGCATCAGCACCCCACGGGGAGAATCAGGATCCATTTGCCCCTATGTTGGGTGTGTAGCTTCACATACAGAGGTGTCTCTATAGGAGGCCAGAATGTTCCTGAGAGATGAGGTTCACTAGAGCTCTCCTACAGAGCATAGACCTGTCCATGTGCTTTTGCCTTCCCCTGTGAGTTGGGTCCTCGAGGTCCTCCCCAGCTCCGGGGAAGGAGCCCCTGAGAAAAGATCTCCAGGGACCTCTTTTCCCCCAGGCTGGGAAATGCAGCTCACAGGAGGGAAGTCAAGTGAGCCTCCTGCAGGGAAAAAGAGGGCTTACTGTCCCTGGACGATCAGGCTGCCAGAGTGTGTGAGACCTGACTGGTGCCTTATTGGCCTCAGCTCTGCCATTGCATGTTCCTCCGAACTAGGACCCAGGACTACTTGGAGAAGGGTTTGGGTGCGGATTTCTAAAAACTGCCAAGGGCTACAGCAATGAGAACTCTGTCACGGGTAAGGAAGAGCATTGTATGGATTTTCAAGGTGTTTTTTGAACGACATCTTTAAAGCGACACAGAGAGAATCAGGCTCTCTGTGCCCCCATGTTGGGTACGCAGCTTCGCACACAGGGGTGTCTCCATATGAATCAAGAATGTTCGTGACAGAGTGAAGTTCACTAGAGCTCTCCTAGAGAGCAAAGACTTGTCCATGTGGTTTTTCTTCCCCTGTTAGTTTGGGTCTCCAGGCTTAGCCCCAGCTCCGTGGAAACAACCCCTGAGAAAAGATCTTCAAGATCCGCTTTTCCCAGAGCCTGGGAAGCTGGGTTCATAGGAGGCAGGAAAAGCAAGCCTCCTTCGGGCACGAAGAGGCAGCCGACCGGCCTGTTTTTGGAAGTCTCAATATGGAAGGAATGAGTTAGATTCTCCTAAAGGAGACCTCCAGATCTGCTCAGAAATCAGTAATTCCAGAGGCAGGGTGCAGGCTCCTGACTGCCCTTTGCCAGCCTTGCAGAGACATTCCTAGATTCCAGCGTTATTTTCCATGAAGGAGCAGGCTTCGGGAATATGTCAGACTTGACTGGCGCCTTATTGGCCTCAGCTCAGCTCTTGCCTTTCCTTTCAAACTAGGACAAGGGCCCACTTTATGAAAGGTAAGGGTCCTCTTCTTTCCAAACTGCCAAGGGCTACAGCAATGAGACCTCTGTCAAGGCGAGGGAAGCGTAAGCTGATGGATTCTCAAGCAGGTGCTTTGCCACAAAGCATCAGCACCCCACGGAAAGAATCTGGCTCCCTTTGCCCCTACGTTGCGTGTGTAGCTACACACACAGAGGTGTCTCGATAGGAGCCAAGAATGTTCCTGAGAGAGGAGGTTCACTGTTGGGGGCCAGAGTGAGGCACTCCGCCCATGGCAAAGGTCATGAGGAAGGAGGCTCGACATACGCAAAGGTGGGATCAAGCCTCAGGAGTCCCCCTGGAAATCCTCGAGCATCTACCCCCATAACCAGAGCCTGCCTACCTTACTACTTTGTGCTCTCACCTACACCTCTGACTTTACGGGGGGCTGTCCCCCACCACCTCTTTCGGAGAAGGAGTTAACCTAGAGCTCCAGTTGATAAAAACCCCTGGGTGTGACAAGAGTGTTTTAACCTACAAACTTCTCTGAAGGTTCTCTAGCCTGCCTGACAGGCTTGTCCGGCCACATGTGATTGCTCACAGCCTCTCAACCATGAGAGGCACGAGATGCTTTAAACCTTCTAAAAACAGGTTCCTTAGAAAAGTTAGAAAATTATTAGTATAAGTATAATGGGCTGATTAGAAATCATATTGGTGAAGGGTTTTTCATTTGTTGAGCTGATGTTTACTGCTAAGTCTCCACATCCCCTGCCCTTATACACATTAATGAATATATAGAAGAAATAAGTATTAACCTTTGATAGAAATCACGTTAGACCTTAGGCTAAGTAAATTCTTTCCTTAACTAAAACCCACTACACCCTCACCCTATAGGAATGTAACTTTATTTGGGTGGCGTCTGTTTTAAGAATAATCACCCCTGGAGAAATAAGTGTCCTGGTTGACTGACCGCTGTCACAAGGAGAGGGTCGTAAATTGTCAGCAGGCCCCCCGGTCAGAAGATGATGTAACACCCCTAAGACCTCTGTATACTTTGGTATGAAGCACCTGACTTTGATAAAAGTCAGGACTGCTGACCCCACGTGACTTTTGCATAACATCTCAGTGTATAAAAGTAGACCATGGAAAATAAAGAATTGGGATCAGTTTCTCGAAATACTGGTCTCCCCATGTCTCTCTCTCTCTCTCACTCTGGTTGAGTCTCCATCTGGAGCGCGGAACCCACCAAGCTTACTAATTTTGCCTGGGCTTCTAAGATCCGACCGGGGAGGCCTCAGTGTCTCCTCTCCTTCGGGAGAACGGAAGGACGCCTGCGGCCTATGTAAGTGGTGCAAGCTTCTTGTCTTGAAGTTTTATTGGTCCCCCGCGTAAACCAAGCTACTCAGCCTCTTTTCTCCACTGAATTTTCCTACTGAGCTATCCTCATTTTATTACTCTTTATATCCTTAACTAACGTTTAATTAAGCAGTTGTTCCCTGACCCTCGCCTACGCCGTCTCTGCTTCAAATACCCTGGATCAGCTGGGGCTGGACCCCGGCAGTTCACTAGAGATCTCCTACAGAGCATAGACCTGTCCATTTGGTTTTGCCTTCCCCTGTGAGTTGGGTCCCCGAGGTCCGCCCCAACTCCGGGGAAACAGCCCCTGAGAAAAGATCTCCAGGAACTGCTTTCCGCCCAGGCTGGGAAACGCTGTTCACAGGAAGTAAGGCAAGCGAGCCTCCTGAAGGGAAATAGAGGCCTTACTGTCCCTGGAGGAGCAGGCTGCCAGAGTGTGTGACACCTGACTGGTGCCTTACTGGCCTCAGCTCCGCTATTGCATGTTCATCTGAAATTGAACCCAGGCCTACTTGGAGAAGTGTTTGTGTGCCGATTTCCAGAAACTGCGAAGGGCTACAGCAATGATAACTCTCTCAGTGGTAAGGGAGAGCATTGTGTGGATTCTCAATTTGTTGTTTGAACGACAGCGTCAAAGCTGCACAGAGAGAATCAGGTCTCTGTGTCTCTATGTTGGCTATGCAGCTTCCCACACAGAGATGTCCTCGTTGGAGCCAAGAACATTCCGCATAGACTGAGGTTCACTAGACCACTCCTAGAGAGCAAAGACTTATCCATGCGGTTTTCCCTTCCCCTGTGCGTGTGGGTCTCCGGGATCGGCCCCTGCTCCGTGGAAACAGCCTCTGAGAAAAGATCTCCAAGAACCTCTTATCCCCCAGGCTGGGAAGCGGAGTTCGCAGGAGGTGGGATAAGCAAGCTTCCTTCGGCAAGAAGAGACAGCCAACCGGCCTGTGTTTGGAAGCCTATATTTGCAAGGAATGGGTTAGTTTCTCCTGACCGAGACCGCCAGATGTGCTGAGAAGATAGAAATTCCAGAGGCAGGGTCGAGGTTCCTGACTGCCCTTTGCCAGCCTTGCAAAGACATTCCCAGATTCTAACGTTATTTTCCATGAAGGAGCAGGCATCGGGAATATGTCAGACTTGACTGGCGCCTTACTGGCCTCAGCTCAGCTACTGCCTTTCCATTCAAACAAGGACAAGGGCCTACTTGGTGAAGGGTAAGGGTCTGCTTCTTTCCAAACTGCCAAGGACTACAGCAATGAGACCTCTGTCAAGGTGAGGGAAGCCTATGCGGATGGATTCTTAGCAGGTGCTTTGCCACAAAGCATCAGCACCCACGGAGAGAATCAGACTCCCTTTGCCACTATGTTGGGTGTGTAGCTTCATGCACAGAGGCGTCTCTGTAGAAGCCAAGAATGTTCCTGAGAGATGAGGTTCACTAGAGCTCTCCTACAGAACATAGACCTGTCCATGTGGTTTTGTCTTCCCCTGTGAGTTGGGCCCCCGAGGTCCGACCCAGCTCCAGGGAAACAGCCCCTGAGAAAAAATCTCCAGGAACAGCTTTGCGCCCAGGCTGGGAAATGCAGTTCACAGGAGGCAAGGCAAGCGAGCCTCCTGCAGCGAAAAAGAGGCCTTACTGCTCCTGGACGATCAGGCTGCAAGAGTGTGTGAGACCTCACTTGTGCCTTACTGGCCTCAGCTCCGCCGTTGCCTGTTGTTCCGAGCTAGGACCCAGGCCTACTTGGAGAAGGGTTAGGGTGCGGATTTCTACAAACTGTCAAGGACGACAGCAATGAGAATTCTCTTAGCAGTAAGGGAGAGCATTGTATGGATTCTCAAGCTGTTGTTTGAATGACAGCTTCAAAGCTACACAGAGAGAATCAGGCTCTCTGTTCCCCTATTTTGGCTGTGCAGCTTCACACACAGAATTTGACTCTGTTGGAGCCAGAAATATTCCTGAAAGACTTAGGCTCACCAAAGCTGTCCTCCAGAGCAAAGACATTGGATGTGGTTTTGCCTTCCCTTGTCAGTATGGGTCCCCTAGCTTGGCCCCAGCTCCGGGGATACAGCCTCTGAAAAAAATCTTCCAAGAAGCGATTTTTCCTCCAGGCTGTTAAGCAGAATTCGCAGTTTGCAAGTTAAGGAAGCCTGCTTCGTGGAAGAGCAAGCAGCCAACTGGCCCTGTGTTAGGAAGCCTGTATTTGAAAGGAATGGGTTAGCTTCTACAGCGGGAGAACCTCAGATCTGCTCAGGGGGCTGAAATACTAGAGTCAGGGTCGAGGTTCTCCCTTGTCCTTTGCGCACCTTGCAAAGACATTCCTAGCTTCTAGCGTTAGTGTCCCTGTAGTAGCAGGCTGCAGGAGCGTGTGATAAATGACTGCCGCGTTCCTGTCCTCAGCTCCGCTATTGACTTTCTATTCGAACTAGAACCCAGGCCTACTTTGAGAGGGGTTAGAGTCCAGTGTTTCCAAACTGCCAAGGGCTACGGCAATGCGAGCTCTGTCAGAGGTAAGAAAAGAGCAATTGGTTGGATTCTTCAGCTGCTGCGTGGCTGCACAGCTTCCGAGCCGCATGGAGAGCATGAGGCTCCTTGTGGCCCTATTTTGGGTACGCAGCAACATGCACACAGAGTGTCTGTGTTCACTTATGTACAGGCTTATGTACACTAGAGCTCTCCTACAGAGCAAAGACCACTCAGTGGGCTCCAAGAGATACCTGTCGCGACTCGAGAAGAGAGTGGAGTCCTTTGCTTCCCCTCGAGATGAGGCCTGACTCCCCGGGTGAGTATGGAATGCAACCCCAAATCCCTGTCGCCTATGGAGAGGAACATTAAGTCCTGGATACAAGCCTAGATGAGGTCTAGTTTGCCCTTCAGTGAATGGAGCCCAATCCCCAGCTCTCCCTGGCAACTCGAATGGAAGATTGGACTTCCTGGGCCAACACAAGAGGAAGCCTGAATTCCCCGTCGTAACTCGAGAATCCCACCGCAACTCGAGAAAAACCACGTGCTTCCCTCGTCATCGCAAGATGAGGCCCTTTGTCCGCTAAAGCATCTCAAGAGAAGTCCACGTTCCATCCTGAAGTGCGAAACGGTACTTGGCACCCTTGATGCGACCCCAAAAGTTCCGCGACATACCAGACTCACTCAAGGGGAACACCGAGGTTACCGGCACCACTTCATCTGAGCCCCTTCTCCTCTCCTGATTGCGACAGGAGGGTCGACTCCCCTTCTCTGTCTGCAATGGGTTCCCGACCTTCCGGGCGCACCTCAGGATGAGGCCGGTCTCATGAGGAAGTTCGAGACGTAGCCTCGTGGGCGGTGCCACATGTCGAAAGACCCCAATTTCACGGTCCAGTCTTGAAAAGAACCCGATGCCAGCACACCTCTTTGAAGGAAAACCTGTGGATGAAGGCACAACACGAAGGGGCACTGACACCAGCGTGCATCGTCCAGAAAAACCCGCAGGTCCCACAGACATTTCGAAAAGTGGCGTGTCACCCTGTAAACAACTCGAAAGGCAAACGAAGGTCCATTCCTCAACAGAAGACTAGGTGTGACTCTCTTGTCCCTACTCTGCAGGGACCATGGGATCCCAGTCAGAAACGGAGAGGAAGCCTGAGGTTCCTGCGTCCACTCGAGATGAGGCCCTCTTCCATTGCACCACACCCAGTGGAGTCCCGAGAGGCCCCTACCAACTCCACAGTATCCCTGAGTTCTCAGAGGCACAATGAGAAGCTCCCTGAGGTCACAGGCACAAGACGAGGGAACCCTGGGTTTTCTGCCGCGACTCGAGAAAGACCTCGAGAGTGCTTCAAAATGTCTTGAGTCGCGATTCCCCTACAATGACTCGAGCGCCATGACACGCTCCCCCTCGCCACACGCATGGAGACCTGACTAACCTGGCACTGCACGAGAGGCTCTCTGAGATCCTCATCGTACCTAGTGAGGAAATCCACAGTGGTGCCGCAGCTCGAGGAAAACCCTGAGACGCCCCCGTCCTCGCGAGCTGAGGGCCTTCTTTTCCTGCATGGCCTGGAGAGCAATCCCGGGTCCTCTCTCCAAACGGAAGAGGAGGCTGGACTCCCTTGAGGCCGCTCAGGGGGCTCCAAGAGCCCCGCGTCGCGACTCGAGAGGAGAGCGGAGTCCTTGGCTTCCCCTCGAGACGAGGCCTGACTCCCCGGAGGAGCCTGGAATGCAACCCCGAGATCCCTGCCTTCCCTGGAGAGGAATATTAGGTCCCGGACACACGCCTAGGTGAGGTCTCTTCAGCCCTGCAGTGACCAGAGCGCAACCCCCAGCTTTCCCTCGCAACTCGAGGGGAAGTTAGGGCTTCCCAGGGCCAACCCAAGAGGAAGCCTGAGATCCCCGTCGTAACTCGAGAATCCCGCCGCAACACGAGTAAAACCACGTGGTTCCCACGCCTTGGCAAGATGAGGCCCTTGCCCGCGACGGCGTCTCAAGGGAAGTCCCCTGTTCCGCCCTGAAGGGCGAAACGGTCCCTGACAGCCTTCCTGCGACCCCCAAAAGTTCCCCGACATGCCGGGTTCCCTCAAGGGGAACACCGAGGGTCCCGGCACCGCTTCATCTGAGCCCTTCTCCCCTCCTGATCCCGACAGGAGAGTCGATTCCCCTGCGTGGTCTGGAAGGGGTTCCCGGGCTTCCCGGCGCACCTCAGGAGGAGGCCGGTCTCACGAGGAAATTCGAGACGAGCCACGTGTGTGGGGCCACATGCCGAACGCCCCCGATTCCCCTGTCCGCTCTTGAGAAGGACCCGAGGCCCGGACCCCTCTTCGAAGGCAACCCTGTGGGTGAAGGCACAACACAAAGGGGCACTGCCACCCCCGTGCATCGTCCGCAGAGACCCGCGGGTTCCACACACAGCTCGACGAGGGGCCTGAGACCCCCTGAGCAACTCGAGAGGCCAGCGGGGTTCCCTTCCTCAGACAAGACGAGGCCTGACTCTCCTGTCCCAACTCTGCAGGGACCCTGCGGTCGGAGTCCGAAACAGAGAGGAAGCCTGAGGTTCCTGCCTCCCCTCGAGGTGAGGCCCTCTTCCGTTGCGCCAGACCCAGCGGAGTCCCGAGGGGCCCCGCCACTTCCACAGGATCCCTCGCCTCTCAGAGGCACCCTGGGAAGTTCCCTAAGGTCCCCGGCAGAAGGCGAGGGAAACGAGGGTTTCCCGCCGCCCCCCGAGAAAGACCTCGAGAGTCCTTCTTCAACGCGTCTCGAGGCCCTAGTCCCCTCCCGTGACTCGAGAGCCATGACACGCTCCCCCTGGCCACGCGCATGGAGACCTGACTTCCCTGGCGCCGCACAGGAGGCTACCTGAGATCCTCGTCGTGCCTCGGGAGAAAACCCCCACGGGCGCCGCAGCTGGAGGAAACCCCTGAGACGCCCCCGTCCTCGCGAGCTGAGGGCCTTCTTTTCCTGCATGGCCTGGAGAGCAATCCCAGGTCCTCTCTCCAAACGGAAGAGGAGGCTGGATTCCCTTGAGTCCGCTCAGGGGGCTCCAAGAGACCCGCGTCGCGACTCGAGAGGAGAGCGGAGTCCTTGGCTTCCCCTCGAGACGAGGCCTGACTCCACGGGGGAGCCTGGAATGCAACCCCGAGATCCCTGCCTTCACTGGAGAGGAATAGTAGGCCCCGGACACACGCCTAGGTGAGGTCTCTTCGGCCCTGCAGTGACCCGAGCGCAACCCCCAGCTTTCCCTCGCAACTCGAGGGGAAGATTGGGCTTCCCAGGGCCAACCCAAAAGGAAGGCTGAGATCCCCGTCGTAACTCGAGAATCCCGCCGCAACTCGAGAAAAACGACGTGGTTCCCACCTCTTGGCAAGATGAGGCCCTTGCCCGCGACGGCGTTTCAAGGGAAGTCCCCTGTTCCGCCCTGAAGGGCTAAACGGTCCCTGACAGCCTTCCTGCGACCCCCAAAAGTCCCCCGACACGCCGGGTTCCCTCGAGGGGCACACCGAGGGTCCCGGCACCGCTTCCTCTGAGCCCCTTCTCCCTTCCTGATCGCGACAGGAGAGGCGATTCCCCTGCGTGGTCTGGAAGGGGTTCCCGGCCTTCCCGGCGCACCTCAGGATGAGGCCGGTCTCACGAGGAAATTCGAGACGAGCCACGTGGGTGGTGCCACATGCCGAACGCCCCCGATTACCCGGTGCGCCCTTGAGAAGGACCCGAGGCCCGGACCCTCTTCGAAGGCAACCCTGTGGGTGAAGGCACAACACGAAGGGGCACTGCCACCCCCGGGCATTGTTCGCAAAGACCCGCGGGTTCCACACACAGCTCGACGAGGGGCCTGAGACCCCCTGAGCAACTCGAGAGGCCAGCGGGGTTCCCTTCCTCAGACAAGACGAGGCCTGACTCTCCTGTCCCAACTCTGCAGGGACCCTGCGGTCGGAGTCCGAAACGGAGAGGAAGCCTGAGCTGCCTGCCTCCCCTCGAGGTGAGGCCCTCTTCCGTTGCGCCAGACCCAGCGGAGTCCCGAGGGGCCCCGCCACCTCCGCAGGATCCCTCGCCTCTCAGAGGCACCCTGGGAAGTTCCCTAAGGTCCCCGGCAGAAGGCGAGGGAAACGAGGGTCTCCCGCCGCCCCCCGAGAAAGACCTCGAGAGTCCTTCTTCAACGCGTCTCGAGGCCCTAGTCCCCTCCCGTGACTCGAGAGCCAGGACGCGCTCCCCCTCGCCACGCGCATGGAGACCTGACTTCCCTGGCGCCGCACGAGAGGCTCCGTGAGATCCTCGTTGTGCCTCGGGAGAAAACCCCCACGGGCGCCGCAGCTCGAGGAAACCCCTGAGACGCCCCCGTCCTCGCGAGCTCAGGGCCTTCTTTTCCTGCATGGCCTGGAGAGCAATCCCGGGTCCTCTCTCCAAACGGAAGAGGAGGCTGGACTCCCTTGAGGCCACTCAGGGGGCTAAAAGAGACCCGCGTCGCGACTCGAGAGGAGAGCGGAGGCCTTGGATTCCCCTCGAGACGAGGCCTGACTCCCCGGGGGAGCCTGGAATGCAACCCCGAGATCGCTGCCTTCCCTGGAGAGGAATATTAGGTCCCAGACGCACGCCTAGGTGAGGTCTCTTCGGCCCTGCAGTGACTCGAGCGCAACCCCCAGCTTTCCCTCGCAACCCGAGGGGAAGATTGGGCTTCCCAGGGCCAACCCAAGGGGAAGGCTGAGATCCCCTTCGTAACTCGAGAATCCCGCCGCAACTCGAGAAAAACCACGTGGTTCCCACCTCTTGGCAAGATGAGGCCCTTGCCCGCCACGGCGTCTCAAGGGAAGTCCCCTGTTCCGCCCTGAAGGGCGAAACGGTCCCAGACAGCCTTCCTGCGACCCCCAAAAGTCCCCCGACACGCCGGGTTCCCTCGAGGGGAACACCGAGGGTCCCGGCACCGCTTCCTCTGAGCCCCTTCTCCCCTCCTGATCGCGACAGGAGAGGCGATTCCCCTGCGTGGTCTAGGAAGGGGTTCCCGGCCTTCCCGGCGCACCTCAGGATGAGGCCGGTCTCACGAGGATATTCGAGACGAGCCACGTGGGTGGGGCCACATGCCGAACGCCCCCGATTCCCCGGTCCGCTCTTGAGAAGGACCCGAGGCCCAGACCCCTCTTCGAAGGCAACCCTGTGGGTGAAGACTCAACACGAAGGGGCACTGCCAGCCCCGTGCATCGTCCGCAAAGACCCGCGGGTTCCACACACAGCTCGACGAGGGGCCTGAGACACCCTGAGCAACTCGAGAGGCCAGCGGGGTTCCCTTCCTCAGATAAGACGAGGCCTGACTCTCCTGTCCCAACTCTGCAGGGACCCTGCGGTCGGAGTCCGAAACGGAGAGGAAGCCTGAGGTTCCTGCCTCCCCTCGAGGTGAGGCCCTCTTCCGTTGCGCCAGACCCAGCGGAGTCCCGAGGGGCCCGCCACCTCCACAGGATCCCTCGCCTCTCAGAGGCACCCTGGGAAGTTCCCTAAGGTCCCCGGCAGAAGGCGAGGGACACGAGGGTTTCCCGCCGCCCCCCGAGAAAGACCTCGAGGGTCCTTCTTCAACGCGTCTCGAGGCCCTAGTCCCCTCCCGTGACTCGAGAGCCAGGACGCGCTCCCCCTCGCCACGCGCATGGAGACCTGACTTCCCTGGCGCCGCAGGAGAGGCTCCCTGAGATCCTCGTCGTGCCTCGGGAGAAAACCCCCACGGGCGCCGCAGCTGGAGGAAACCCCTGAGACGCCCCCGTCCTCGCGAGCTGAGGGCCTTCTTTTCCTGCATGGCCTGCAGAGCAATCCCGGGTCCTCTCTTCAAACGGAACAGGAGGCTGGACTCCCTTGAGTCCGCTCAGGGGGCTCCAAGAGACCCGCGTCGCGACTCGAGAGGAGAGCGGAGTCCTTGGCTTCCCCTTGAGACGAGGCCTGTCTCCCCGGGGGAGCCTGGAATGCAACCCCGAGATCCCTGCCTTCCCTGGAGAGGAATATTAGGTCCCGGACACAAGCCTAGATGAGGTCTCCTTTGCCCTGCCTTGACTCGAGCGCAACCCCCAGTCTCCCTTGCAACTCGAATGGATGATTGGACTTCCCTGGCCCAACAAAAGAGGAAGACTGAAATCCCCGTCGTAACTCGAGAATCCCGCCGCAACTCAAGAAAAACCACGTGGCTCCCCCGTCATCGCAAGATGAGGCCCTTGGCCGCTACAGCGTATCAAGAGAAGTCCCACGTTCCTTCCTGAAGTACAAAACGGTACTTGGCACCCTTGATGCGACCCCCAAAGTTCCCTGACATACCGGTCTCACTCGAGGGAAACACCAAAGTTCACGGCACCACTTCCTGTGAGCCCCTTCACCCCTCCTGATCGCGACAGAAGGGTCGATTCCCATGTTTTGTCTGCAAGGGGTTCCCGACGTTCCCCGCAAACCTCCGGATGAGGCCGGTCTCATGAGGAAATTCGAAAAGTAGCCTCATGGTTGGTGCCATATGCTGAAAGATCCCGAATTCCCGGTCCACTCTAGATAAGAACCTGACGCCTGGACATCTCTTCGAAGGCAACCCTGTGGATGAAGGCACAACACGAAGGGACACTGACATCCCCATGCATCGTCTGGAAAAACCCGCAGATTCCACTCACAGCTCCAAATGTGGACTGTCACCTCGTGAACAACTCGAGAGGCAAGTGAAGTTGCATTCCTTCACACAAGACGAGGCCTTACTCTCCTGTCCCAACTCTTCAGGGACCCTGCAATTGGAGTCAGAAATGGAGAGGAACCCTGAGGTTCCTGCCTCAACTAGAGAAGAGGCCCTCTTCCATTGAACCAAACTCAGTGGTGTCCCGAGAGGCCCCTCCCAACACCACAGTATCCCTGAATTCTCAGAGGCTCCCTGAGAAGCTACCTGAGGTCACTGGCACAAGTCGAGGGAACCCAGAGTTCCTGAAGTAACCTGAGAAAGACTTGGAGAGTCCTTTTTCAACGTCTCTTGATGCCCGATTCCCCTACCATGACTCCAGAGCAAGGACGCGCTCCCCTCGCCACAAGCAGGAAAACTGACTTCCCTAGTACCACACAAGAGGCTCCCTGAGTACTCCATCGTACCTCGTGAGAAAACTCACACTGGCGCCGCAGTTCGAGAAAAACCACAAGATGCCCCCGTCAAGGAGAGATGGGGGCCTTCTTTTCCTGCCTGACCTGGAGAGCAATTCCTGGTCCTCTCTCCAAACTTCACAGGAGTATTGACTCCCTTTAGGCCACTCAGTTGGGTCCAAGAAATACCCGGTGCGACTCGAGAGGAGAGCGGAGTCCTTTGCTTCCCTGGAGACGAGGCCTGACTCCCCGGGTGAGTTTGGAATGCAACCCCGAGATCCATGTCACCCCTGGAGTGGAACATTATGTCCTAGACACAAGCCTAGATGAGGTCTATTTTGCCCTACAGTGACTCGAGAGCAACCTCCATCTCTCCCTCACAATTTGAATGGAAGATTGGCCTTCCCACGGTCAACACAAGAGGAAGTCTGAATTTCCCATCGTAATTCGAGAATTCAGCCTCAAGTCTTAAAAACCATGTGGTTCCCCCTTCATCGCAATATGAGGCCCTTGCACGCTAGAGTCTCAAGAGAAGTCCCACGTTCCATCTTAAAGTTCGAAATGCTACTTGGCACCCTTGATGCGACCCCAAAGTTCCCCAACATACCGGTCTCATTCCAGGGGAACACCAAAGTTCCCGGTGTCTCCAGGGAAGTCCCATGTTCCGCCCTGAAGGGTGAAACGGTACTTGACACCCTTGATGCGACCGCAAAAGTTCCCCGACACGCTGGGTTCCCTCGAGGGGAACACCGAGGGTCCCGGCACCACTTCATCTGAGCCCCTTCTCCCCTCCTGATCGCGACAGGAGAGTCGATTCCCCTGCGTGGTCTGGAAGGGGTTCCCGGCCTTCCTGGCGCACCTCAGGATGAGGCCGGTCTCAGGAGGAAATTCGAGACTAGCCACGTGTGAGGTGCCACGTGCCGAACGACTCCGATTTTCCGGTCTGCTCTTGATAAGAACCCGATGCCTGGACACGTCTTCGAAGGCAAACCTGTGGGTGAAGGCACAACACGAAGGGGCACTGACACCCCCGTGCATCATCCGGAAAAACCCGCAGGGTCTACACACAGCTCGACAAGGGGCCTGAGACTCCCGGAACAACTCGAGAGGCAACCAGAATTCCATTCCTCAGACAAGACGAGGCATGACTCTCCTGTCCCAACCCTGCAGGGACCGTGCAGTCGGAGTCCGAAACCGAAAGGAAGCCTGAGGTTCCTGCCTCCCCTCGAGATGAGGCCCTCTTCCATTGCACCGAACCCAGCAGAGTCCCGAGAGGCCCTGCCAACTCCACAGCATCCCTCACCTCTCAGAGGCACCGTGGGAAGTTCACTAAGGTCCCCTGCAGAAGTCGAGAGAAACGAGGGTTTCCCGCCGCAACCCGAGAAAGACCTCGAGAGACCTTCTTCAACACCTCTTGAGGACCTAGCTGTTTCCCATGACTCGAGAGTGATGACCAGCTCCCCCTCGCCATGCGCATGGGGACCTGACTTCCCTGGCGCCGCACGAGAGGCTCCCTGAGGTCCTCGTCGTGCCTCGTGAGAAAACCCCCATGGGCGCAGCAGCCTGAGGAAACCCATGAGACGCCCCCGTCATCGCGAGATGAGGGCCTTCTTTTCCTGCCTGGCCTGGAGAGCAATCCCGGGTCCTCTCTCCAAACTGAAGAGGAGGCTCGACACCCTTGAGTCCACTCAGTGGGCTCCAAGAGAACCGTGTCGCGACTTGAGAGGAAAGCGGAGTCCTTTGCTTCCCCTCCAGGCGAGTCCTGACCCCCCGGGGGAGTCTGGAATGGAAACCCGTGATCCCTGTCTTCCCTTGAGAGGAATATTAGGTCCTGGACACACGCCTCGATGAGGTCTCTTTGGCCCTGTAGTGACTCGAGCAGAACCCCCAGCTTTCCATCGCAACTCGAATTGAAGATTGGGCTTCCCAGGGCCAACCCAAGAGGAAGCCTGAAATTCCTGTCGTTTTCGAGAATCCCGATGCAACTCGAGAAAAACGACGTGGTTCCAACGTCTTCACAGGATGAGGCCCTTGCCCGCTATAGCGTCTCCAGGGAAGTCCCATGTTCCGTCCTGAAGTGGGAAACGGTACTTGGCTCCCTTGATGCGACCCCTAAAGTTCCCTGAAACGCCGCGTTCCCTCGAGTGGAACACCGAGGGTCCCGGCACCACTTCATCTGAGCCCCATCTCCCCTCCTGATCGCGACAGGAGAATCGATTCCCCTACTTTGTGTGGAAGGTGTTCCCGGCCTTCCCGGCGAACCTCAGGATGATGCTGGTCTCACGAGGAAATTCGAGATGAGCCACGTGGGTGGTGCCACATGCCGAATGACCCCGATTTCCCAGTCCGCTCTTGAAATGAACCCGATGCCCGGACACCTCTTTGAAGGAAACCCTGTGGGGGAAGGCACCAACCAAAGGGCACTGACACCCCCATGCATCTTCTGGAAACACCCGCAGGTTCCACACACAGCTTGTCAAGGGCCCTGAGACCCCCTGAACGACTCGAGAGGCAAGCAGAGTTCCGTTACTCAGACAAGACGAGGCCTGACTCTCCTGTCCCAACTCTGCAGGGACCCTGCGGTCGGAGTCAGAAATGGAGAGGAAGCCTGAGGTTCCTGCCTCCAATCGAGATGAGGCCCTCTTTCATTTCGTCAAACCTAGTGGAGTCCCGAGAGGCCCCTCTAACTCCTCAGTATCCCTCACCTCTCAGAGGCACCTGGGAAGTTCCCTAAGGTCCCCTTAGAGGTCGATGGAAACGAGTGTTTCCCGCCCCAACCCAAGAAAGACCTTGAGAGTCCTTCTTAAATGCCTCTTGAGGCCCTAGTCCCTCCCATGACTCGAGAGCAATGACGCGATCTGCCTGGCCACATGCATGGAGTCAGGCTTCTCTGGCGCCGCACGAGAGGCTCCCTGAACTCCCCATCATATCTCGTGAGAAACCCCACACTGGCGCCGCAGCTCGAGAAAACCCATGAGACGCCCCCGTCATCACGAGAGGAGGGCCATCTTTAACTGCATGGTATGCAGATCAAGCGTGAACCTTCTGTCCAAGCTACACAGGACGCTTGACTCCCTTTAGGCCACTCATTGGGCTCCAAGAGTTACGCGTCCCGACTCGAGAGGATAGTGGAGTCCTTTGCTTCCACTCGAGACAAGGCGTGACCCACCGGGTGAGACTGGAATGCGACCCCGATATCCCTGTCGCCCCTGGAGAGGAACACTACGTCCTGGACCCAAGCCTAGATGAGGACTCTTTACCCTGAAGTGACTCGAGAGCAACCCCCAGCTCTCTCAGACAAGTTGAATGGAAGATTGGACTTCCTGGGCCAACACAAGAGGAAGCCTGAATTCCCCATTGTAACTCGAGAATCCCGCCTCAACTCGAGAAAAACCACGTGTTTCCCTCGTCATCGCAATATAAGGCCCTTGCCCGCTACAGCATCTCCAGAGAATTCCCACGTCCCGTCTTGAAGTGCGAAACTGTACTTGGCACCCTTGATGCGACCTCAAAAGTGCCGTGACATACCGGTCTCACTCGAGGGGACCACCGAGGTTCCCGGCACCACTTCATCTGAGCCCCTTCTCCCCTTCTGATTGCGACCGGTGGGTCGATTCCCCTGCTTTGTCTGCAAGGGGTTCCCGAGCTTCCCGGCACACCTCAGGATGAGGCCGGTCTCCCGAGGAAATTCGAGACGTAGCCTCGTGGGTGGTACCACATGCTGAAAGACCCCAATTTTCCGGTACGCTCTTGAAAAGAACCCGATGCCCGGAAACCTCTTTGAAGGCAACCCTGTGGATGAAGGCACAACACGAAGGGGCACTGACACCCCCGTGCATCGTCCGGAAAAAACCGCAGGTTCCACACTCATCTCAACAAGTGGCCTGTCACTCCGTGAACAACTCGAAAGGCAAGGGGAAATCCATTCCTCCACAGAAGACGAGGCGTGACTCTCTTCTCCATACTCTGCAGGTACCCTGCGACCCGAGTCAGAAATGGAGAGGACCCCTGACGTTCCTGCCTCCATTCGAGATGAGGCCCTCTTCGATTGCACCAAACCCAGTTGAGTAACGAAGGGCCCCTCCCAAATCCACAGTGTCCCTGACTTCTCAGAGGCACCCTTAGAAGTTTCCTGAGGTCACCGACACAAATCAAGGGAACCCAGTGTTCCCTGCCGCAACCCGAGAAAGACCTCAAGAGTCCTTCTTCAATGCGTCTTGAGTCCCGATTCGCCTACTATGACTCGAGAGCAATCACGCACTCCCCTTCACCACACGCACGGAGACCTGACGTCCCTAGCACCACACGAGAGGCTCTCTGAGCTCCCCGTTGTACCTCGTGAGAAATCTGATACTGGCGCCACAGCTGGAGAAAACCCACGAGATGCCCCCGTCATCGCGAGATGAGGGCCTTTATTCCTGCATGGCCAGGAAAACAATCCCGAGTCATCTCTCCAAACTCCATAGGAGGCTTCACTCCCTTTACGCCACGCAGTGGGCTCCAAGACATACCCGTCGCGACTCGACAGGAGAGCGGAGTCCTTTTTTTCCCCACAAGACGAGGCCTGACTCTCCGGGTGAATCGAGAATGCAACCCTGAGATCCCTGTTGGCCCAGTAGTGGAACACTAGGTCCTGGACACAAGCGTAGATGAGGTCTATTTTGCCCTGCAGTGACTGGAGAGCAATCCCCAGTTCTAACTTGCAACTCGAATGGAATACTGGATTTTCCTGGCGCCACACAAGAGGCTCCGTGAGATCCCCGTGGTACTTCATGAGACACCCCACACTGGCGCCGCAACTCGAGAAAACCCACGAGACGCCACTGTCATCTCGAGATGAGGGCCTTCTTTTCCTGCATGGCCTGGAGTCCAATCCCGAGTCCTCTCTCCAAACTCCACAGGAGGCTTGACTCCCTTTAGTACACACATTGGGCTCCAAGAGATACCCATCGTGACTCGATACGAGAGCGGAATTCTTTGCTTACCCTCGAGGTGAGAACTGACTCCCCGGATGAGTCTGGAATGCAAACCCGAGATCCCTGTCGCCCCTGGAGAGCAACATTAGATCCTGGACACAAGCCTAGATTAGGTCTCTTTTGCCCTGCAGTGACTCTAGCGCAATCCCCAGCTCCCCCTCGCAACCCGAATGGAAGATTGGATTTCAAGGCCAAAAAAGGAAGCCTAAATTCCCGGTCATAACTCGAGAATCCCGCTGCAACTCGAGCAAAACCACGTGGTTCTCCCGTCATCGCAAGATGAGGCCCTTGCCCGCTACAGCGTTTCAAAAGATGTCCCAGGTTCCGTCTTGAAATGCGAAACGGTACTTGGCACCCTTGATGCGACCCCAAAAGTCCCCCAACACGCTGGTCTCACTCAAGGGGAACACCGAGGTTCCCGGCACCACTTCATTTAAGCTCCTTCTCCCCTCCTGATCGTGACCGGTGGGTCGATTCCCCTGCTTTGTCTGGAAGGGGGCCCGACCTTCCCTGCACAACTCAGGATGAGGCCGGTCTCATGGGGAAATTCGATACGTAGCTTTGTGGGTGGTGCCACTTGCTGAAAGACTCCAATTTCCTGGTCCTCTCTTGATAAGAATCCGATGCTCGGACACCTCTTGGAAGGCAGCCTTGAGTATGAAGGTACAACACGAAGGGGCACTAACACACCTGTGCATCATCCGGAAAAACGGGCAGGTTACACACACAGCTCGACAAGTGGCCTGTCACCTCGAGAACAACTCGAGAGGCAAGAGGAGTCCCATCCTCCAGAAAAGACGAGGCCTGACTCTCCTGTACCAACATGCAGGGACCTTGCGATCTGAGATAGAAATGGAGAGGAACACTGAGGTCCTGCTTCAACTCGAGATGAGTCCCTCTTACATTCCACCAAATGCAGAGGAGTCTCGAGAGGCCCGTCCAAACTGCACAGTATCCCTGACTTCTCAGAGGCACTCTGAGAAGCTCCCTGAGGTCGCAGGCACAAGTCAAGGGAACCCTGGGTTTTATGCAGTGACCCGAGAAAGACCTCGAGAGTCCTTCTTCAACCCGTCTTGAGGCCCGATTACCCTACCATGACTCGAGAGCAATGACGAGCTCCCCCTAGCCATCTCATGGGGACCTGACTTCCCTGGCGCCACACGAGAGGCTCCCTGAACTCCCTCTCGTACCTCGTCAGAAACCCGGCACTAGCGCAGCAGTCTAGAAAACCCACGAGACGCCGCCATCATCGCGAGATGAGGGCCTTCTTTTCCTGCATGGCCTGGAGAGGAATCCCGAGTCCTCTATCCAAACACCACAGGAGGCTTGACTCCCTTTAGGGCACACAGTGGGCTCCAAGAGATACCCATCGCGACTCAAAAGGACAGCGGAATTCTTTGCTTCCCCTCGAGACGAGGCCTGATTCCCCGGGTGAGTCTGGTATGCAACCCCCAGATCCCTGTCGCCCCTAGGGACGAGCATTAAGTCCTGGACACAAGCCTAGATGAGGTCTATTTTGCCCTGCAGTGACTCGAGGGCAATCCCCAGCTCTCCCTTGAAACTCGAATGGAAGATAGGACTTCCCTGGCCCAACACATGAGGAAGACTGTATTCCCCGTCGAAACTCGAGAATCCCGCCACAACTCGAGAAACGCCACGTGGTTCCCCCGTCATCCCAAGATGAGGCCCTTGCCCCCTACAGCGTCTCAAGAGAAGTCCCACGTTCCGTCGTGAAGTGCGAAACGGTATTGGCACCCTTGATGCGCCCTCAAAAGTTCCTCGACACACCAGTCTGACTTGAGGAGAACACCGAGGTTCCCGGCACCACTACATCTGGGCCCCTTCTCCCCTCCTGATCGCTACAGGAGGGTCGATTCCCCTGTTTTGTCTTGAAGGGGTTCCCGCCTTTCCCGGTGCATCTCAGGATGAGGCCGGTCTCACGAGGATATTCGAGACATAGCCACGTGGATGGTGACACATGCCGAAAGACCCCGATTTCCCGGTCCGCTCTTGATAAGATCCTGATGCCCGGACACCTCTTTGAAGATAACCCTTTTGATGAAGGCACAACACTTAGGGGCACTGACACCCCTGGGTATCGTCCGGAGAAACCCGCAGGTACCACACACAGCTCGAGAAGTGACCTGTCACCCCGTGAACAACTGGAGAGGCAAGCAGAGTTCCATTCCTCCACACAAGACGAGGCCTGACTCTCCTGTTCGAACTCTGCAGCGAAACTGCGATCCGAGTCAGATCTGGCCCAGGGGAAGTCAGGAGAGGAAACATGAGTTTCCTGCCTCCACTCGAGATGAGGCCCTCTTCCATTGCACCGAACCCAGTGGAGTCCCGAGAGACCCCTCCCAACTGCACAGTATCCCTGACTTCTCAGAGGCACCCTTAGACCTTCCTGAGATCACCGGCACAAGTCGAGGGAACCAAGGGTTTCCTGCCCCAACCCGTAAAAGACCTCGAGAGTCCTTCTTCAACGCGTCTTGAGGTGCGATTCCCCTACCATGACTCGAGAGCAATGACGCGCTCCCCCTAGCCACGTGCATAGAAACCTGACTTCCCTGGCGCCACAGGAGAGGCTCCCTGAACTCCCCATTATACCTCGTGAGCAACACCACACTGGAGCCGCAGCTCGAGAATACCCACGAGACGCCCCAGTCCTCACGAGATGAGGGCCTTCTTTTGCTGTATGGCCTGGAGAGCAATCCTGAGTCCTCTCTCCAAACTCCACAGGAGGCTTGACTCATTTTAGGCCACACAGTGAGCTCCAAGATATACCCGTCGCGACTCGAGAGGAGAGCGGTGTCCTTGGCTTCCCCTCGAGACGAGGCCTGATTCCCCGGGTGAGTCGAGAATGCAATGCTGAGATCGCTTTCGCCCCAGCAGAGGAACATTAGGTCCTGGACACAAGACTAGATGAGGTCTATTTGGCCCTGCAGTGTCTCGAGAGCAATCCCCAGTTCTAACTCACAATTCGAATGAAAACTGGACTTCCCTGGGCCAGTTGAAGAGGAAGCCTGAATTCCCGGTTGTAACTCGAGAATCCCGCCCCAACTCAAGAAAAACCACGTGGTTCCCCCGTCATCGAAAGATGAGGCCCTTGCCCGCTACAGCGTCTCAAGAGAAGTCCCACGTTCCGTATTGAAGAGCGAAAAGTTACTTGGAACCCTTGATGCGACCCCAAAAGTTCCCCGACATACCAGTCTCACTTGAGGAGAACACCGAGGTTCCCGGCACCACTTCATCTGAGACTCTTCTCCCCTCTTGATCGCGACAGGAGGTTCGATTCCCCTGCTTTGTCTGGAAGGCATTCCCGACCTTCCTGGCGCACATCAAGATGAGGCCAGTCTCACGAGGAAATTCGAGACATAGCCTCGTGGGTGGTGCGGCATGCCAAAAGACCCCGATTCCCTGGTCCGCTCTTGATAGGAACCCGATGGCAGAACCCAACACGAAGGCAATCCTGTGGAACAAGGCACAACACGAAGGGGCAGTGACACCCCAGTGCATCGTCCAGAAAAACCCGCAAGTTCCAAATACAAATCGACAAGTGGCCTGTCACCCCATGAACAACGCGAGAGTCAAGCGGAGTTCCAGTCCTCCACACAAGACGAGGCCTGACTCTCCTGTCCCAACTCTGCAGGGACTCTGCGATCCGAGTCAGATCCGGCGCATTCGAAGCCAGGAGAGGAACCCTGTGGTTCCTGCCTCAACTTGTCATGAGGCCCTCTTCCATTGCACCAAACCCAGTGGAGTTCCGAGAGGCCCCTCCCAACTCCACAGTGACCCTGACTTCTCAGAGGCACGCTGAGAAGCTTCCTGAGGTCACTGGCACAAGTCGATGGAACCCAGGGTTTCCTGCTGCAACCCAAGAAAGACCTCGAGAGTCCTTCTTTAACACGTTTTCAGGCCCAATTCCCCTACCATGACTCGAGAACAATGACGGGCTCCCTCTCACCACGTGCATAGAGACCTGACTGCCCTGGCACCACATCAGAGGCTCACTGAGTTCCCAGTCTTACTTCGTGAGAAACCCCACACTAGCGCCACAGCTCGAGAAAACCTACGAGACGCCCCAGTCATCGGGAGATGAGGGCCTTCATTTCCTGCATTGCCTGGAGAGCAATCCCGTGTCCTCCCTCCAAACACCAGAGGAGGTTTGACTCCCATTAAGCCACTCAGTGGGCTCCAAGACATACCCGTCCGACTCGAGAGGAGAGCAGAGTCCTTTGCTTCCCCTCGAGACGAGGCCTGACTCCAGGGTGAGTCTGGAATGCAACCCCGAGATTCCTGTCGCCCCTTGACATGAACATTATGTCCTGCACACAAGCCTTGGTGGGGTCTCTTTTGCCTTCAGTGACTAGAGCGCTCCTCCAGCTCTTCCTCGAATCTCGAATAGAAGATAAGACTTTTGTGGGCCAACACAAGAGGAAGCATGAATTCCCTGTGGTAACTCAAATATCCCACCGCAACTAGAGAAAAACCAAGTGGTTCCCCAGTCATTCCAAGATGAGGCCCTTGCCCGCTGGAGCACCCCAAGAGAAGTCCCACGTTCCAATTTGAAGAGCGAAACGGTACTTGGAACGCGTTATGCGACCCCAAAAGTCACCCGACATACCTGTCTCACTTGAGGGAAACACCGAGGTTCCCAGCAGCACTTCATCTGAGCCACTTCTCCCCTCCTGATCGCCACAGGAGGGTCGAATCCTCTGCTTTGTCTGGAAGGGTTTCATGACCTTCGCGGAACACCTCAGGATGAGGCCAGTTTCATGAGGAAATTCGAGACTAGCCATGTGGGTGGTGCCAAATGCTGAACGACCCCGATTTCCCAGTCCGCTCTTCATAAGAACACGATGCCCGGACACCTCTTCGAAGGCAACCCTGTGGATGAAGACACAAAACGAAGGGTCACTGACACCCCCATGCATCGTCTGGAAAAAACTGTAGATTCCACACACAGTTTGACAAGGGGCCTGAAACCCCATGAACAACTCGAGAGGCAAGAGGAGTTCCATTCCTCAGAAAAGACATAGCCTGACTCTCCTGTCCCAACTCTGCAGGGACACTACGATCAGAGTCAGAATTGGAGAGGAAGCCTGAGGTTCCTGCCTCCACTCGAGATGAGGACCTCTTCCATTGCGACCATCCCAGTGGAGTCCCGAGAGGCCCCACCAACTCCACAGCGTCCCTCACCTCTCAGAGGCACCCTGGGAAGTTCCCGAAGGTCCCCGGCAGAAGGCGAGGGAAACGAGGGTTTCCCGCTGCAACCCGAGAAAGATATCGAGAGTCCTTCTTCAACGCGTCTTGAGGCCCTAGTCCCCTCCCATGACTCGAGAACAATGACGCGCTCCTTCTCGCCACGTGCATGGAGACATGACTTCCCTGGCGCCGCACGAGAGGCTCCCTGAGATCCTCGTCGTGCCTCGGGAGAAAACCCCCACGGGTGCCGCAGCTCGAGGAAACCCCTGAGATGCCCCCGTCCTCGCGAGGTGAGGGCCTTCTTTTCCTGTCTGGTCTGGAGAGCAATCACGAGTCCTCTCTCAAAAGTGAAGAGGAGGCTGGACTCCCTTGAGGCCACTCAGGGGGCACCAAGATATCAGCGTCGCGACTCGGGAGGAGAGCGGAGTCCTTTGATTCCCCTTGAGGCGAGGCCTGACTCCCCGGGGGAGCATGGGATGCAACCCCGAGATCCTTGTCTTCACTGGAGAAGAGCATTAGGTCCTGGACACACGCCTAGATGAGGTCTCTTTGGCCCTGCAGTGACTCGAGCGCAACCCCCAGCTTTCCCTCGCACTAGAATAGAAGGTTGGGCTACCCAGGGCTGACAAAAGAGGAAGCCTGTAATCCCTGTCGTAACACGAGAATCCCGCTGCAACTCGAGAAAAACCACGTGGTTCCCACCTCTTTGCAAGATGAGGCCCTTGCCCGTGACGGCGTCTCAAGGGAAGTCCCCTGTTCCGCCCAGAAGTGCGAAACGGGACCTGACAGCCTTCATGCGACTCCCAAAAGTTCTCTGATACGCCGGGTTCCCTCGAGGGGAACACCGAGGGTCCCGGCACCACTTCATCTGAGCCCCTTCTCCCCTCCTGATCGCGACAGGAGAGGCGATTCCCCTGCGTGGTCTGGAAGGGGTTCCCGGCCCTCCCGGCGCACCTCAGGATGAGGCCGGTCTCACGAGGAAATTCGAGACGAGCCACGTGGGTGGGGCCACATGCCGAACGCCCCCGATTCCCCGGTCCGCCCTTGAGAAGGACCCGAGGCCCGGACCCCTCTTTGAAGGCAACCCTGTGGGTGAAGGCACAACACGAAGGGGCACTGCCACCCCCGTGCATCGTCCGCAAAGACCCGCGGGTTCCACACACAGCTCGACGAGGGGCCTGAGACACCCTGAGCAACTCGAGATGCAAGCGGGTTCCCTTCCTAAGACAAGACGAGGCCTGACTCTCCTGTCCCAACTCTGCAGGGACCCTGCGGTCGGAGTCCGAAACGGAGAGGAAGCCTGAGGTTCCTGCCTCCCCTCGAGGTGAGGCCCTCTTCCGTTGCTCCAGACCCAGCGGTGTCCCGAGGGGCCCCGCCACCTCCACAGCATCCCTCACCTCTCAGAGGCACCCTGGGAAGTTCCCTCAGGTCTCCGGCAGAAGTCGAGAGAAACGAGGGTTTCCTGCCGCCATCCGAGAAAGACCTCGATAGTCCTTCTTCAAAGTGTCTTGAGGCCCTAGTCCCCTCCCTGGACTAGAGAGCAAAGACGCGCTCCCCCTCGCCTCGCCCATGGAGACCTGGCTTCCCTGGTGCCGCACGAGAGGCTCCTGAGATCCTCGTCGTGCCTTGTGAGAATACCCCCACGGGCGCCGCAGCTCGAGGAAACCCCTGAGATGCCCCTGTCCTCTCGAGGTGAGCGCCTTCTTTTCCTGCCTGGCCTGGAGAGCAATCCCGAGTCCTCTCTCCAAACTGAAGAGGAAGCTTGACTCCCTTGAGGCCAATCAGTGGGCTCCAAGAGATCTGCGTCGCTGCTCGAGAGGAGAGCGCAGTCCTTTGCTTCCCCTCGAGGTGAGGCCTGACTCCCCGGGGGAGTCTGGAGTGCGACCCCGAGATCCTTTTCTTCCCATGAGAGGACTATTAGGTCCTGGACACACGCCTAGATGAGGTCTCTTTGGCCCTGCAGTGACTCGAGCACAACCCCCAGCTTTCCCTCGCAACTCGAAGGGAAGTTTGGGCTTCCCAGGGCGAACACAAGAGGAAGCCTGAAATCCCCGTTGTAACTCGAGAATCCCGCCGCAACTCAAGAAAAACCACGTGGTTCCATCGTCTTCGCAGCATGAGCCCCTTGCCCGCCACAGCATCTCAAAAGAAGTCCCACGTTCCCACTGAAGTGCAAAACGATACTTGGCACCCATGATGGCACTCCCAATGTTCCCCAACATACATGCTTCACTCGAGGGGAACACCCATGTCCCCACACCACATCATTTGAGCCCCTTCTCCCCTCCTGATTGCAACAGGAGTGTTGATTCTCCTGCTTTGTCTGGAAGGGGTTACCGATCTTCCCATTGCACCTCAGGATGAGGCCGGTCTCATGAGGAAATTGGAGATGTAGCCTCGTGGTGGTGCCACATGCGGAAAGACCCCATTTCCTGGTCCGCTATTAATAAGAACCCGATGCCCGTACACTTCTTCGAATGCATCCCGTTGGATGAAGGCACAACAAGGAGGGGCCCTGCACACCCGTGCATCTTTTGGAAAATTCTGCAGGTTCCACATACAGCTCGACAAGTGACCTGTTACCTCGTGAACTACTCGAGAGGCAAGCTAAGTTTCATTTCTCCACAGAATACGAGGCCTGACTCTCCTGTCCCAACTCTGCAGGAATCCTGAGATCGGAGTCTGAAATGGAGAGGAACCCTGAGGTTCCTTCCTCAACACGAGATGAGGCCCTCTTGCATTATACCACACCCAGTGGTGTCCCGAGTGGCCCCTCCCAACTCCACAGAATCCATGACTTCTCAGAGGCACCATGTTAAGCTCCTGAGGTCACCAGCACAAGTCGAGAAAAACCAGGGTTTCCTGCCGCAACCGGAGAAAGACCTTGAGAGTCGTTCTTCAACGCCTCTTGAGGCCCGATTCCCCTACCATGACTCGAGAGCAATGACGCGCTCCCCCCCCACACGTGCATGGAGACCTGACTTTCCTGTCACCACACGAGAGACTCCCTGAGCTCCCCATCGTATCTTGTGAGAAACCCCATCCTGGCACCGCACCTCAAGAAAATGCACAAGATGCCTCCGTCATCACGATATGAGGGCCTTCTTTTCCTGCATGGCCTGGAGAGCAATCCCGAGTCCTCTCTCCAATCTCCACAGGAGGCTTGACTCCCTTTAGGCCACACAATGGGCTCTAAGAGATACCCGTCGCGACTCAAGTGGAGAGGGGAGTCCATTCATTACCCTCTTTAAGAGGCCTGACTCCTCGGGAGGATCTGGAATGCAACTCCGAGATCCCTGTTGCCCCTTGAAAGGAACATTAGGTCCTAGACACAAGCCTAGATGAGGTCTCTTTTGCCCTGCAATAACTCGAGCCAACCCCCAGCTCTAGCTCTCAACTCGTATGGAAATTTGGACTTCCCTGGGCCAACACAAGAGGAAGCCTGAATTCCCTGCCGCAACTCGAGAAAAACCACGTGGTTCCCCCGTCATCACAAGATGGGGCCCGTGCTCACTACAGCGTCTCAAGAGAAGTCCCACGTTCCGTGTTGAAGTGCAAAACGTTACTTGGCACCCTTAATGCGACCCCAAATGTTCCCCGACACACCGGTTTCATTTGAGGGGAACACCGAGGTTCCCGGCACCACTTCTTTTGAGCCCCTTCTCCCCTCCTGATAGTGACAAGAGGGTCGATTCCCCTGCTTTGACTTAAAGGGGTTCCCGACATTCACGGCGCACCTCAGGATGAAGCCGGACTCATGGGAAATTTCGAGACGTGGCCTCGTGGGGGGTGCTACATGCCGAAAGACCCCGATTTCCCAGTACACTCTTGAGAAGAACCCGATGACCAGACACCTCTTTGAAGACAACCCTGTGGATGAAGGTACAACAAAAGGGGCACTGACACCCCTGTGCATCGTCTGGAAAAACCCGCAGGTTCCACATACAGCTCTACAAGAGGCCTGTCACCCCGTGAACAACTCGAGATGCAAGCGGATTTCCATTCCTCCACACAAGATGAGTCCTGACTCTCCTCTCCCATCTCTGTAGGAACATGCGATCCGAGTCAGAAATGAAGAGGAAACCTGATGTTCCTGCTTTATGTAAAGATGATGCCTTTTTCCATTTCACCAAACCCAGTGGAGTTCCGAGAGGTCACTCCCAACTCCACAGTATCCCTGATTTCTCAGAGGCACCTGAGAAGCTCCCTGACGTAACATGCATGAGTCGAGGGAACCCATGGTTTCCTGCCACAACCTGAGAAAGACCTTGAGAGTCCTTCTTCAATGCGTCTTGAGGTCCAAATCCCCTATCATGACAAGAGAGCAATGACGCACTCCCCCTCGCCACGCGCATGGAGACCTGACTTCCCTGGCGCCACACAAGATGCTCCCTGAGCTCCCAGCATACCACGTGGGAAACACCACACTTGTGCCTCAGCTCGAGAAAACCCACGAGATGCCCCTGTCATCGCGAGATGAGGGCCTTCTTTTTCTGCATGGCCTGGAGAGCAATACCGAGTCCTCTCTCCAAAATCCACAGGAAGCTTGGCTCCCTGTAGGCCACTCAGTGGGCTCCAAGAGATATCCGTCTCGACTTGAGAGGAGAGTGGAGTCATTTGCTTCCCCTCGAGATGAGGCCTGACTCCCCGGGTGAGTCTGGAATGCAACCCCGAGATCCCTGTCGCCCCTGTAGAGGAACATTAGATCCTGGACACAAGCCAAGATGAGGTCTCTTTTTCCGTACAGTGACTCGTGCGCAATCCCCAGCTCTCCCTCGCAGCTCGAATTGAAGATTGGACTTCCCTGGGCCAACACAAGAGGAAGCCTGAAATCCCCGTCGTAACTCTAGAATCCCGCCATAACTCGAGAAAAACCAAGTGGTTCCCCCATCATCGCAATATGAGGCACTTTCCCGCTACAGCGTCTCAAGAGTAGTCCCACGTTCCATCTTGAAGTGCGAAACAGTACTTGGCACCCTTGATGCGACCCCAAAAGTTCCCCAACATACTGGTCTCACTTGAGGGGAACACCGAAGTTCCCGGCACCATTTCTTTTGAGCGCCTTCTCCCCTCCTGATCACGACAGGAGGGTCGATTCCCCTGCTTTGTCTGCAAGGGTTTCCCGACCTTAACGGCGCACCTCAGGATGATGCCGGTCTCACGAGGAAGTTCGAGACGTAGCCTCGTGGGTGGTGCCATATGCCGAAAGACTCCGATTGCCCGGTCCGCTCTTGATAAGAACCCGATGCCTGGACACCCCTTAGAAGGCAACCCTGTGGATGAAGGCACAACACGAAGGGGCATAGACACACCCGTGCATCGTCCGGAAAAACCTACAGGTTCCACACACAGCTCGACACGTGGCCTGTCACCCCGTGCACAACTCGAGAGGCAAGCTGAGTTCCATCCTCCACACAGGACGAGGCCTGACTCTCCTGTCCCAAATCTGCTGGGACCCTGCAATCCGAATCAGAAATGGAGAGGAACCCTGAGGTTCCTGCCTCAACTCGAGATGAGGCCCTCTTCCATAGCACCAAAACCACTGGAGTCCTGAGAGGTCCCTCCAACCCACAGTGTCCCTGACTTCTCAGAGGCACCCTGACAAGCTCTCTGAGATCTCCAGCACAAGTCGATGGAACCCAGGGTTTCCTGCCGCAACCCGAGAAAGACTGGATAGTCCTTCTTTGATGCGTCTTGAGGCCCGATTCCCCTACCATGTCTCAAGAGCAATGAAGCGCTCCCAGTACCCACGCGCATGGAGACTTAACTTCCCTGGCACCTCATGAGAGGCTCCCTGAGGTCCCCGTCGTACCTCGTGAGAAACCCCACACTGGCGCCGCAGCTCGAGAAAACCCACGAGACGCCCCCGTTATCGTGAGATGAGGGCCATCATTCACTGCATGGCCTGGAGGGCGATCCCGAGTCGTCTCTCCAAACTCCACGGGAGGCTTGACTCACAAAGGCTACTCAGTGCGCTCAATAGGTACCCGTCGCGACTCGAGAGGAAAGCAGAGTACTTTGCTTCCTCTAGAAACAAGGCCGGACTTCCCGGGTGAGTCTGGAATGCCACCCCAAGATCCCTGTCACCCCTGGAGAGGAATATTCGGTCCTGGACACAAGCCTAGATATGGTCTATTTTGCCCCGCAGTGACTCGAGTGGGATCCCAGCTCACCCTCGCAACTCGAATGGAAGATTGGACTTCCATGGGCCAACACAGGAGGAAATCTGAATTCCCCGTCGAAACTCGAGACTCCCGCCGCAATGCGAGCAAAAGCACGTGGTTCACTCTTCATCCCAAGATGAGGCCCTGGCCCGCTACAGCGTCTCAAGTGAAGTCCCACGTTCCGTCTTGAAGTGCGAAATGCTACTTTTCACCCTTGATGTAACCCCAAAAGTTCCCCGACACACCGTTCTCACCGAGGGGAACACCGAAGTTCCCGGCACCACTTCATCTGATGACTTTCTCCCCTCCTGATCACGACAGGAGGGTAAATTCCCCTGCTTTGTCTAGAAGGAGTTCCCGCCCATCCCGGCGCACCTAAAGATGAGGCCTTTCTCAGGAGGAAATTCGAGACGTAGCCTCGTGGGTGGTGCCACATGCCGAAAGACCCCGATTGTGCGGTCCGCTCTGGATAAGAACCCGATGCCCGGACACCACTTCGAAGGCAACCCTGTGGATGAAGGCACAACAGAAGGGTTACTAAAACTCCCGTGCATCGTCCAGAAAAACCCACAGGTTCTACACACAGCTCGACAAGTGGAATGTCACCCCGTGAACAACTCGATAGGCAAGCGGAGTTCAATTCCTCCACACAAGATGAGGCCTGACTCTCCTGTCCCAACTCTTCAGGGACCCTGCCATCCGAGTTAGAAATGGAGAGGAAACCTGAGGTTCCTGCCTCAACTCGAGATGAGGCCCTCTTCCATTGCACCAAACCCAGATGAGTCGAGAGAGGCCCTTCCAAACTCCACAGTATCCTTGAATTCTCAGAGGCACCTTGAGAATCTACCTGAGGTCACCGGCACAAGTCAAGGGAACCCAGGGTTTCCTGCTGCGACCCGAGAAAGACCTTGAGAGTCCTTCGGCGCGTCTTGAGGCCCGATTCCCCTACCATGACTCGAGAGCAAAGACCCGCTCCCCATCGCCATGCGCTTGGAGACCTGACTTCCCTGACGCCTGAAGAGAGTCTCCCTGAGCTCCCCGTCGTACCTCTTCGGAAACCCCATTCAGGCACCGCAGCTCGAGAAAACCCACGATACGCCCCCGTCATCACGAGATGAGGGACTTGTTTACTGCCTGGCATGGAGAGCAAAACCGAGTCCTCTCTCCAGACTCCACAGGAGGCTTGACTCTCTTTAGGCCTCTCAGTTGGCTCCAAGAGATACCTGTCAGGACTTGAAGGGAGAGCGGAGTCCTTTGCTTCCCCTCGAGACGAGGCCTGACTCCCCGTGTGAGTCTGGAATGCAACCCCGAGTTCCTGTCGCACCTGGAGAGGAAAACTCGGTCCTGGACACAAGTCTAGATGAGGTCTATTTTGCACTGCAGTTACTAGAGAGCAATCGCCAGCTCTCCCTCGCAAATCGAATGGAAGATTGGACTTCCCTGGGCCAATACAATTGGAAGCCTGAATTCGACATCGTAACTCGAGAATCCCGCCGAAACTCGAGAAAATCCACGTGGTTCCCTCATCAGCGCTAGATGAGGCCCTTGCCCGCTACAGCGACTCAAGAGAAGTCCCACGTTCTGTCTTGAAGTGCGAAACAGTACTTGGCACCCTTGATGCAATCTCAAAATTCCCCAACATACCGGTCTCACTCGAAAGGAACACCGAGGTTCCCGGAACCACTTCATTTGAGTTCCTTCTCCCCTCGTGATCGCGACAGGAGTGTCGATTCCCCTGCTATGTCTGGAAGGAGTTCCCGACCTTCCCAGCACGCCTAAGGATGAGGCAGGTCTCACGAGGAAATTCGAGACGTAGACTCGTTGGTGGTGCCACAAGCCGAAAGACCCCGATTTCCCGGTCTACTCTTGATAAGAACGCGATGCCCTGACACCTTTACGAAGGAAAGCCTGTGGATGAAAGCACAACACGAAGGGGCACTGACACCCCCGTTCATCGTCCAGAAAAACCCGCAGGTTACAAACACAGTTCAACAAGTGGTCTGTCACCCCGTGAACAACTCGAGAGGCAAGTGGAGTTCCATTCCTCCACACAAGACGAGACCTGATTTTCTGTACCAACTCTGCAGGGAAACTGCGATCCGAGTCAGTACCAGCGACAGGAAACCCAGGAGAGGAAACATGAGGTTCCTGCCTCCACTCGAGATGAGGCTCTCATCCATTGCACCAAACCCAGTGGAGTCCAGAGAGGCCCCTCCCAACTCCACAGTACTCCTGACTTCTCAGAGGCACCGGGAGAAGCTCCATGAGGTCACCGGCACATGTCGAGGGAACCCAGGGTTTCCTGCCACAATGCGAAAAAGACCTCGAGAGTCCTACTTCAACGTGTCTTGAAGCCCGAATCTGCTTCCATGGCTCTATAGAAATGACACGCACCCCCTCGCCACGCACATGGAGACCTGACTTCCCTGGCGCCATAAGAGAGGCTCCCTGAGCTCCCCGTCGTACCTCGTGAGAAACCCCACAATGACGCCGCAGCTCGAGAAAACCCACCATATGCCCCTGTCATCGCGAGATGAGGGCCTTCTTTTCCTACATGGCCTGGAGAGGAATCCCGAATCCTCTTTCCAAACTCCACAGGAGGCTTGACTCCCTTTAGGCCACTTAGTGGGCTCCAAGAGATACCCGTCGCGACTCGAGAGGAGAATGGAGTCCTTTGCTTCCCCTCGAGACAAGGCCTGACTCACCAGGTGGGTCTGGAATGCAACCCCGAGATCCCTGTCTCCCCTGGAGAGGAATATTAGGTCCTGGAAACAAGCCTAGATGAGGTCTCTTTTGCCCTTCTGTAACTCGAGAGCAATCCCCCGCTCTCCCTAACAACTCGAATGGAAGATTGGACTTCCCTGGGCCAACACAAGAGGAAGCCTGAATTCCCCTTCGTAACTCGAGAATCCCGCCACAACTCGAGAAAAAGCACTTGGTTCCCTAGTCATCGCAAGATGAGGCCCTTGCCCGCTACAGCTTCTCAAGAAAAGTCCCACGTTCCGTCTTGAAGTGCGAAACAATACTTGACACCCTTGATGTGACCCCAAAAGTTCCCCGAAATATCGGTCTCACTCGAGGTGAACACCGAGGTTCCCGGCACCAGTTTATCTGAGCCCCTTCTCCCTTCCTGTTCGTGATAGGAGGGTCACTTTCCCTGCTTTGTTTGTAAGGGGTTCCCGACCTTCACGGGGCACTTCAGGATGAGGCCGGTCTCACGAGGAAATTCGAGACGTAGCTCGCGGGTGGTGCCACATGCCAAAAGACCATGATTTCTCGGTACGCTCTTGATAAGAACCCGATGCCTGGACACCTCTTCGAAGGCAACCCTGTGGATGAAGGCACAACACAAAGGGGCACTGACACCCTTGTGCATCGTCTGGAAAAACCCGCAGGTTCCACATACAGCTCAACAAGTGGCTTGTCACCACTGAAGAACTCGAGAGGCAAGTGGGGTTTCATTCCTCTACACAAGACGAGGCCTGACTCTCCTGTCCCAACTCTGCAGGGACTTTGCGATCCGAATCAGACCAGTGCCAGTGAAGTCACGAGAAGAACGCTGAGGTTCCTGCCTCCACTCGAGATTAGGACCTCTTCCATTGCACAAAACCCAGTGGAGTCCCGAGAGACGCGTCCCAGCTCCACAGTATCCCTGACTTCTCAGAGGCACCCTGAGAAGCTCCCTGAGGTCACCAGCGCAATTCGAGTGAACCCAGGGTTTACTGCCGCCACCATAGAAAGAACTCAAGAGTCCTTCTTCAACGCGCTTTGAGGCCTGATTCCCCTACCATGACTCGAGGGCAATGACGCACTCCCTCTGCTACACTCATGAAGCCCTGACTTCCCTGGCGCCACACGAGAGGCTCCCTGAGCTCCCCGTCATACCTCGTGAGAAACCCCACACTGGCGCCGCAGATAGAGAAAACCCACGAGACGCCCCCGTTTTCGCGACATGACGGCCTTCTTTTCTAGCATGGCCTGGAGAGCAATCCCGAGTCCTCTCTCCAAACTCCACAGTAGGCTTGACTCCCTTTTGGTCACTCAGTGGAATCCAAGACATACCCGTCGCAACTCGAGAGGAGAGCGGAGTCTTTTCCTTCCCCTCGAGGCGAGGCCTGACTCCTCGGGTGAGTCTGATATGCGAACCGGAGATCCCTGTCGCCTCTGGAGAGAAACATTAGGTCCTGGACACAAGCCTAGATGAGGTCTCTTTTTTCCTGCAGTGACTCGAGAGCAATCCCAAACTCTCCCTCGCAACTCGAATGGAAGACTGGACTTCCCTGGGCCAACAGAAGAGGAGGCCTGAATTTCCCGTTGTAACTCAAGAATCCCGCCACAACTCGAGAAAAACCACGTCGTTCCCTCTTCATCGCAAGATGCGGCCATTGCCGCTACAGCGTCTCAAAAGAAGTCTTACGTTCCATCTTGAAGTGCGATACGGTACTTGGCACCTTTGATGCGACCCCAAAAGTTCCCCAACACACTGGTCTCACTGGAGGGGAACACCGAGGTTCCCGGCATCACCTCATCTGTGCCCCTTCTCCCCTCCTGATCGAGACAGGAGGGTCGATTCCCCTGCTTTGTCTGCAAGGGCTTCTGACCTTCCCGGCGCACCTAAGGATGAGGCCGGTCTCACTAGGAAATTCGAGACGTAGCCTGGTGGGTGGTGCTACATGCGGAAAGACCCCGATTTCCCGGTCCGCTCTTAATAAGAACCCGATGCCCGGGCACCTCTTCGAAAGCAAACCTGTGGATGAATGCACAACACGAAGGGGTACTGACATCCCCATGCATAGTACGGAAAAACACGCAGATTCCAAACACAGATCGACAAGTGTCCTGTCATCCCTTGAAGAACTAGAGAGGCATGCGGAGTTCCGTTCCTCCACACAAGAGAAGGCCTGACTCTCCTTTCCCAACTCTGCAGGGACCGTGCGATCGGAGTCAGAAATGTAGATGAAACCTGACGTTCCTGCATCAACTCGAAATGAGGCCCTCTTCCATTGCGCCATACCCAGTGGTGTCCCGAGAGGCCCCTCCCAACTCCACAGTATCCCTGACTTCTCAGAGGCACCCTCAGAAGCTCTCTGCGGTCACTGGCACAAGTCGAGTGAACCCAGGGTTTCCTGCTGCATTCTGAGAAAGACCTCGAGAGTCCTTCTTTACTGCGTCTTGAGGCCCGATACCCTACCATGACTGGAGAGCAATGACGCATTTCCCTCGCCACGCCCATTGAAACCTAACTTCCCTGGCGCCACACGAGAGGCTCCCTGCGCTCCCCGTCCTACCTCATGAAAACCCCACACTGGCACCTCCTCTCGAGAAAACACATGAGACGCCCCCGTCATCGTAAGATGAGGGCCTTCTTTTCCTACATGACCTAGAGAGCAATCCCGAGTCCACTCTCCAAACTCCACTGGAGGCCTGTCTCCCTTTAGGCCACTCAGTAGCCTCCAAGAGATACACGTCGCTACTCTAGAGGAGAGCGGAGTCCGTTGCTTCCCCTCGAGCCGAGGCCTGACTACTTGGGTGAGTCTGGAATGGGATCCCGAGATCCGTGTCGCCCCTGTAGAGGAAAACTCGGTCCTGGACACAAGCCTAAATGAGGTCTTTTTTGTCCTGCATTGACTCAAGTGCAATCCCCAGCTCTCCCTCGCAACTCGAATGGATGATTGGACTTCCCTGGGCCAACACAAGAGGAAGCCTGTATTTCCCATTGTAATTCGAGAATCCCGCGGCAACTGGAGAAAAACAACGTGGCTCCTCCGTCATCGAAATATGAGGCCCCTGTCAGCTATAGCGTCTCCAGGGAAGTCCCATGTTCCGTCTTGAAGTGTGAAACGGTACTTGGCACCCTTGATGCGACCCCCAAATTTCCCTGACACCCCGGTCTCACTCGAGAAGAACATGGAGGTTCCCAGCACTGCTTCAGCTGAGCCTCTTCTCCCCTCCTGATGGCGACAGGAGGGTCGATTCCCCTGCTTTGTCTGGAAGGGGTTCCCAGACTTCCCAGCGAACCTCAGGATGAGGCCAGTCTCACGAGGGAACTCGAGACGTAGCCTCGTGTGTTGTGCCACATGCTGAAAGACCCCGATTTCCTGGTCCGCTATTGATAAGATCCCGATGCCCGGTCACCTCTTCGAAGGTAACCCTGTGGATGAAGGCACAACACGAATGGGCACTGACACCCCTGTGCATCGTCCCCCAAAACGGCAGGTTCCACATACAACTCGACAGGTGGCCTGTCATCCCGTGAACAACTCGAGAGGCAAGCGGAATTCCATTACTCCACACAAGACGAGCTCTGACTCTCCTGTCACAACTCTGCAGGGACCCTGCTATCCGAGTCAGAAATGGAGAGGAACCCTGACATTACTGCCTCAATCCGAGATTAGGTCCTCTTCAATTGCACCAGTCCCTGTGAAGTTCCGAGAAGCCCCTCTCAACTCCACAGTATCCCTGACTTCTCAGAGGAACCCCGCTAAGCTCCCTGAGGTTATGGGCACAAGTCGAGGGAACCCAGGGTTTCCTGCCACACCCCGAGAAAGACCTCGAGAGTTCTTCTTCGAAGCGTCTTGAGGCTCGATTCCCCTACCATGACTCGAGAGCAATGAGGCGCTCCCCCTCGCCACGTCCATGGAGACCTGACTTCCGTGGCACCACAGGAGTCTCCCTGAGCTCCCCGTCCTATCTTGTGAGAAACCCCAACCAGGCACTGCACCTTGAGAAAACCCACGAGACGCCCCCGTCATCGCGAGATGAGGGCCTTCTTTTCCTGCATGGCCTAGAGAGCAATCCCGAGTCCTCTCGCCAAACTCCACAGGAGGCTTAACTCCATTTAGGCCATTCTTGGGCTCCAAGGGATACCCGTCGTGACTCGAGAGGAGAGCGGAGTCTATTCATTCCCTTCGAGACGAGGCCTGACTCCCCGGGTGAGTCTGGAATGCAACCCCGAGATCCCTGTCGCCCCTGGAGAGAATAACTCGGTCCTAGACACAAACCTAGATGAGCTCTATTTTGCCCTGCAGTGACTCAAGAGCAATCTCCAGCTCTCACTTGCAACTCGAATGGAAGATTGGACTTCCCTGGGCCAACACAAGAGGAAACCTGTATTCCCCGTCGTAACTCAAGAATCCTGCCGCAACTCGAGAAAAAACACGTGGGTCCCCCGTCAGCGCTAGATGAGGCCCTTGCCCACTACAGCGTCTCAAGAGAAGTCCCAGGTTAAGTCTTGAAGTGCGAAACGGTACTTGGCACCCTTGATGCAACCCGAAAAGTTACCCGACTTACCAGTTTCACTCAAGGGGAGCACCGAGGTTCCCGGCACTACTTCATCTGAGCCCTTTCTCTCCTTCTGATCCCGAAAGGAGGGTCGATTCCCCTGCTTTGTCTGGAAAGGGTTCCCGGACTTTCCTGCGCGCCTCAGGATGAGGCCGATCTCACGAGGAAATTCGAGATGTAGCCTCGTGGGTGGTGCAACATGCTGAAAGACCCCGATTTCCCGGTCCGCACTTGAGGAGAACCCGATGCCCGGACACCTCTTCGAAGGCAACCCTGTGGATGAAGGCACAACAGGAAGGAGCACTGACACCCCCGTGCATCTCCGAAAAAACCGCAGGTTCCACACACATCACGAAAAGTGGTGTCATCATTGAACAACTTGAGATGTAAGCGGAGTTCCATTCCTCCGCAGAACACGAGACCTGACACTCCTGAGCAAACTCAGCAGGGACCCTGCGATCTGAGTCAGATCCGGCTCCAGGAAGTCAGGAGCAGAACCCTGAGGTTCCTGCCTCAACTCGAGATGAGGCCCACTTCCATTGCACCAAACCCAGAGGAGTCCCGAGAGGCCTCTCCCAAATCCACAGTATCCCTGATTTCTCAGAGGCACCCTGAGAAGCTCCCTGAGGTCACCGGCACAAGTCAAGGGAACCCAGGGTTTCCTGCTGCAACCCTAGAAAGACATCGAGAGTCCTTTTTCAACCCGTCATGAGGCCCGATTCCCCTACCCTAACTGGAGAGCAATGACGCGCTCCCCCTTGCCCCGCCCATGGAGACCTGACTTCCCTGTTGTCACACGAGAGGCTACCTGAACTCCCCGTCGTACCTCGTGAGAAACCCCACACTGGCGCCACAGCTCGAGAAAACCCACGAGACGCCCCCGTCATCTCGAGATGTGGGCCTTCTCTTCCTGCATGGCCTGGAGAGCAATCCCGAGTCCTCTCTCCAAACTGAAGAGGAGGGTTGACTCCCTTTAGACCACTCAGTGGGCTCCAAGAGATATGCGTCGCAACTCGAGAGGAGAGCCGAGTCCTTTGCTTCCCCTCGAGACGAGGCCTAACTCCCCGGGTGAGTCTGTAATGCAAACCCGAGATCCCTGTCGCCCTTGGAGAGGATCACTGGGTCCTGAACACAAGGCTAGATGAGGTCGCTTTTGCCCTGCAGTAACTCGAGAGCACTCCCCAGCTTTCCCTCGCAACCCGAATGGAAGATGGACCTCCCTGGGCCAACACAAGAGGAAGCCTGAATTCCCAGTAGTAATTCGAGAATTCCGCCTCAACTCGAGAAAAACCACGTGATTCCCCCGTCATTGCAAGATGAGGCCCTTGCCTGCTCCAGCGTCTCAAGAGTAGTCCCACGTTCTGTCTTGAAGTGCGAAATGATATTTGGCACCCTTAATGCTACCCGAAAAGTTCCCCGACATACGGGTCGCACTCGAGGGGAACACCAAGGTTCCTGGCACCACTTCATCTGAGCCCCTTCTCCCCTCCTGATCGCGAAAGGAGGGTCGATTCCCCTGCTTTGTCTGCAAGGGGTTCCCGACCTTCTCCACGCACCTCAGATGAGGCTGTCTCACGAGGAAATTCGAGACGTAGCCTCGATGGTGGTGCCACATGCCGAAAGACCGCGATTTCCCGATCCGCTCTTGATAAGAACGCGATGCCCAGACACCTATTCGAAGATAGTGTGGATGAAGGCACAACACGAAGGGGCACTGACAACCCCGTGCATCATCCGGAAAAGACCGCAGGTTACTCATACAGCTCAACAAGTGCCTGTCACCCAGTGAACAACTCGAGAGGCAAGCGGAGGTCCATTCCTGCACACAAGACGAGGCCTGACTCACCTCTCCCAACTATGCAGGGGCCTGCGATCGGAATCAGAAATGGAGAGGAACCCTGAGGTTCCTGCCTCCCCTCGAGATGAGGCCCCCTTCCATTTCACCAAACCCAGTGGAGTCCCGAGAGGTCTTTCCCAACTCCACAGTATCCCTGACTTCTCAGAGGCACCCGGAGAATCTCCCTGAGGTCACCGGCACAAGTCGAGGGAACCCAGGTATTCTTGCCAAGACCCGAGAGAGATCTTGAGAGTCCTTCTTCAACGCGTCTAGAGGCCTGATTCCCCTACCATGACTCGAGAGCAATGACGCACTCCCCTTCGCCACACGCATCGAGACCTAACTTCCCTGGCGCCACATAAGAGGCTCCCTGAGCTCCCCGTCGTACCTCCTGAGAAACCAACACAGGCGCTGCAGCTCGGTAAAACCACCGAGACCCCCCGTCATCGTGAGATGAGGGCCTTCTTTTCCTGCATGTCCTGGAGTGCAATCCCGAGTCCTCTCTCCAAACTCCAGAGGAGGCTTGACTCCCTTTAGTCCACTCAGTGGGCTCCAAGAAATACCCGTTGCGACTCGAGAAGAGAAAGAAGTCCTTTGTTTCCCCTCGAGATGACGCCTAACTCCCGGGTGAGTCTGGAATGCAACCCCAAGATCCCAGTCATCCCTTGAGAGGAACATTAGGTCCTAGACACAAGCCTGGATGAGGTCTCTTTTGCCCTGCAGTGACTCGAGCGCAACCCCCAGCTCTCCCTCGCAACTCGAATGGAAGATTGGGCTTCCCTGGGCCAACACAAGAGGAAGCCAGAAATCCCCTTCGTAACTCGAGTTTCCCGCCGCAACTCGAGAAAAACCACGTGTTTCCAACGTCATCCCAAGATGAGGCCCTTGCCTGCTATGGCGTCTCAAGAAAAGAACCATGTTCCGTCTTGAAGTGTGAAACGGTACTTTGCACCCTTGATGCGACACCAAATGTTCCCGGACACGCCGGTCTCACTCGACAGGAACACCGAGGTTCCCGCACCACTTCATCTGAGCACCTTCTCCCCTCCTGTTTGCGACAGGAGGGTCTATTCCCCTGCTTTGTTTGGAAGGGGTTCCCCACATTCCCGGCGCACCTCAGGATGAGGCCGGTCTCACGAGGAAATTCGAGACATAGCGTCGTGGGTGGTGTCACATGCCGAAATACCCCGATTTCCCGGCCCACTCTTGAGAAGAACCCGATGCCCGGACACCTCTTCGAAGGCAACCCTGTGGACGAAGGCACAAAATGAAGGGTCACTGACACTCCCGTGCATCATTTGGTAAAAGCCGCAGGTTCCACACACAGCTCAACAAGAGGCCTGTCATCCCATGAACAACACGAGAGGCAAGCAGAGTTCCATTCCTCCACTCAAGACGAGGCCTGACTCTCCGGTCCCAACTCTGAAGGGACCCTGCGATCGGAGTCCGAAATGGAGAGGAACCCTGAGGTTCCTGACTCCACTCGAGATGAGGCCCTCTTCCATTACACCAAAAACAGTGGAGGCCCGAGAGGCCCCTCCCAAATCCACAGTATCCCGACTTCTCAGAGGCACCCTTAGAAGCTCCCTGAGGTCACCGGCACAAGTCGAGGGAACACAGGGTTTCCTGACGCAACCCGAGAAAGACCTCGAAAATCCTCCTTCAACGCATCTTGAATCCCGATTCCCCTACCATGACTCAAGAGCAATGACGCGTTCGCCCTCGCAACTCGTATGGAGACTTGACTTCCCTGGCGCCACACGAGAGGCTCCCTGAGCTCCCCGTCATACCTCGTGAGAAATCCCACACTGGCTCCCCAGCTCGAGAAAACCCACGAGACGCCTCCGTCGTCGCGAGATGAAGGCCTTCTTTTCCTGCATGGCCTGGAGAGCATCTCGAAGCCTCTCTTCAAACTCCACAGAAGGCCTGACTCCCTTTAGGCCACTCTGGGCTCAAGAGATACACGTTGGGGCTCGAGAGGAGAGCGGAATTCTTTGCTTCCCCTATATACCAGGCCTGACTCCTCAGGTGAGTCTGGAATGCAACCCCGAGATCCCTGCCGCCCCTGGAGAGGAACATTAGGTCCTAGACACAAGCATAGATGAGGTCTCATTTGCCCTGAAGTGACTCGAGAGCAATCCCCTGCTCTCCCTCACACCTCGAATGGAAGAATGGACTTCCCTGGGACAACACAAGAGGAAGCCTGAATTCCCCGTCGTAATTCGAAAATCCCGCCGCAACTCGAGAAAAACCACGTGGTTCCCCCGTCATCGCAAGATGAGGCCCTTGCCAGCTACAGCGTCTCCCCCACGTTCCATCTTGAAGTTTAAAACGATAATTGGCAACCTTGATGTTATCACAAAAGTTCCCCGACACCCTGGTCTCACTCGAGGGGAACACCAAGGTTCGGTGCACCGCTTGTTCTGAGCCCCTTATCCCCTCCTGATCACGACGGGAGGGTCGATTACCCTGCTTTGTCTGGAAGGGGTTCCGGACCTTCCCGGCGCACCTCAGAATGAGGCCGGTCTCACGAGGAAATTCGAGACGTAGCCTTGTGGTTGGTGCCACACGCCGAAAGACCCCGATTTCCGTGTCTGCTCTTGATAAGAACCCAATGCTAGGACACCTCTTCGAAGGCAATCCTGTGGATGAAGGCACAAAACGAAGGGGTCTGACACCCTCTTGTATCGTTGCAAAAGCCCGCAAGTTCCACATACAGATCGACAAGTGGCTTGTCACCCCATGAACAACTCGAGAGGCAAGAGGAGTTCAATTCCTCCACACAAGACGAGGCCTGACTCTCCTGTCCCAACTCTGCATGGACACTGAGATCCGATTCAGAAATGGAGAGGAACCCTGAGGTTCCTGCCTCAACTCGAGATAAGGCCCTCTTCTACTGCACCAAACCCAGTGGAGTTCGGAGCGGCCCCTCCCAACTGCACAGTATCCCTGACTTCTCAGAGGCACCCTGAGAAGCTCCCTGAGGTCACGGGCATAAGTCGAGGGAACCCAGGGTTTCCTGCCATAACCTGAGAAAAACCTCGAGAGTCCTTCTTCACGCGTCTTGATGCCCGATTCCTCTACCATGACTGGAGAAAAATGACGCGCTCCCCCTCGCCACGCGCATGAAGATCTGACTTCCCCGGCACCACATGAGAGGCTCCCTGAGCTCCCCATCGTACCTCGTGAGAAACCCCACACTGGCGCCGCAGCTCGAGAAAACCCACGAGACGCCCCTGTGATGGTGAAATGAGGGCCTTCTTTCCTGCATGACCTGAAGAGCAATCCCGAATCCTCTCTCCAAACTCCAAAGGAGGCTTGACTCCCTTTAGGTCACTCAGTGGGCTCCAAGAGATACCCGTCGATACTCAGGAGGAGAGCGGTGTCCTTTGATTCCCCTCGAGATGAGGCCTGACTACGAGGGTGAGTCTGGAATGCAACCCTGGATCCCTGTCGCCCCTGGAGAGGAACCTTAGGTCCTGGACAAAAGCCTAGATGAGGTCTCTTTGGCCCTGCAGTGACTCAAGCACAACCCCTAGCTTTCCCTTGCAACTCGAATGGAAGATTGGCCTTTCTGAGCCAACACAAGTGGAAGCCTGAATTTCCAGTTGTAATTTGAGAAACCCGCCGCAACTCGAGAAAAATCACGTGGTTCCCTGTATTGCAAGATGAGGCCCTTGCCCCCTACAGCGTCTCAAGAGAAGTCTCTCATTCCGTCTTGAAGTGCAAAACAGTACTTGGCACCCTTGATGCGACCCCAAAAGTTCCCCTATATACCGATCTCACTAGAGGGGACACTGAAGTTCCCGGCACCACTTCAACTGAGGCCTTTCTCCTCTCCTGATCGCGACAGGAGGGTCGATTCCCATGCTTTGTCTGCAAGGGGTTCCCAACGTTCCCCGCGAACCTCCGGATGAGGCCGGTCCCATGAGGAAATTCGAAAAGTAGCCTCATGGTTGGTGCCACATGCTGAAAGATCCCGAATTCCCGGTCCACTCTAGATAAGAACCTGACGCCCAGACATCTCTTCGAAGGCAACCCTGTGGATGAAGGCACAACACGAAGGGACACTGACATCCCCGTGCATCGTCTGGAAAAACCCGCCGATTCCACTCACAGCTCCAAATGTGGACTGTCACCCCGTGAACAACTCGAGAGGCAAGTGAAGTTGCATTTCTTCACACAAGACGAGGCCTTACTCTCCTGGCCCAACTCTTCAGGGACCCTGCGATCGGAGTCAGAAATGGAGAGGAACCCTGAGGTTCCTGCCTCAACTAGAGAAGAGGCCCTCTTCCATTGAACCAAACTCAGTGGTGTCCCGAGAGGCCCCTTCCAACACCACAGTATCCCTGAATTCTCAGAGGCTCCCTGAGAAGCTACCTGAGGTCACTGGCACAAGTCGAGGGAACCCAGAGTTTCCTGAAGTAACCCGAGAAAGACTTGGAGAGTCCTTTTTCAACGTCTCTTGATGCCCGATTCCCCTACCATGACTCCAGGGCAAGGACGCGCTCCCCTCGCCACAAGCAGGAAAACTGACTTCCCTAGTACCACACAAGAGGCTCCCTGAGTACCCCATCATACCTCGTGAGAAAACCCACAGTGGCGCCGCAGTTCGAGAAAAACCACAAGATGCCCCCGTCAAGGAGAGATGGGGGCCTTCTTTTCCTGCCTGACCTGGAGAGCAATCCCTGGTCCTCTCTCCAAACTTCACAGGAGGATTGACTCCCTTTAGGCCACTCAGTTGGGTCCAAGAAATACCCGGTGCGACTCGAGAGGAGAGCGGAGTCTTTTGCTTCCCTCGAGACGAGGCCTGACTCCCCGGGTGAGTTTGGAATGCAACCCCGAGATCCCTGTCGCCCCTGGAGTGGAACATTATGTCCTAGACACAAGCCTAGATGAGGTCTATTTTGCCCTACAGTGACTCGAGAGCAACCTCCATCTCTCCCTCACAATTTGAATGGAAGATTGGTCTTCCCAAGGTCAACACAAGAGGAAGTCTGAATTTCCCATCGTAATTCGAGAATTCAGCCTCAAGTCTTAAAAACCATGTGGTTCCCCCTTCATCGCAATATGAGGCCCTTGCCAGCTAGAGTCTCAAGAGAAGTCCCACGTTCCATCTTAAAGTTCGAAATGCTACTATGCACCCTTGATGCGACCCCAAAGTTCCCCAACATACCGGTCTCACTCCAGGGGAACACCGAAGTTCCTGGCGTCTCCAGGGAAGTCCCATGTTCCGTCCTTAAGTGCGAAATGGTAATTGACACCCTTGATGCGACCGCAAAAGTTCGCCGACACGCTGGGTTCCCTCGAGGGGAACACCGAGGGTCCCAGCACCACTTCATCTGAGCCCCTTCTCCCCTCCTGATCGCGACAGGAGAGGCGATTCCCCTGCTTTCTCTGGAAGGGGTTCCCGGCCTTCCTGGTGCACCTCAGGATGAGGCTGGTTTCAGGAGGAAATTCGAGACTAGCCATGTGTGAGGTGCCACGTGCCGAACAACCCCGATTTTCCGGTCCGCTCTTGATAAGAACCTGATGCCCGGACACCTCTCCAAAGGCAACCCTGTGAGTGAAGGCACAACACGAAGGGGCACTGACACCCCCGTGCATCATCCGGAAAAACCCGCAGGGTCTACACACAGCTCGACAAGGGGCCTGAGACTCCCGGAACAACTCGAGAGGCAACCAGAATTCCATTTCTCAGACAAGACGAGGCATGACTCTCCTGTCCCAACACTGCAGGGACCGTGCAGTCGGAGTCAGAATCGGAGAGGAAGCCTGAGGTTCCTGCCTCCCCTCGAGATGAGGCCCTCTTCCATTGCGCCGAACCCAGCAGAGTCCCGAGAGGCCCCGCCAACTCCACAGCATCCCTCACCTCTCAGAGGCACCCTGGGAAGTTCCCTATAGTCCCCTGCAGAAGTCGAGGGAAACGAGGGTTTCCCGCCGCCACCCGAGAAAGACCTCGAGAGTCCTTCTTCAACGCGTCTTGAAGCCCTAGTCGCTGCCCATGACTCGAGAGTGATGACCAGCTCCCCCTCGCCATGCGCATGGAGACATGAATTCCCTGGCACCGCACGAGAGGCTCCCTGAGGTCCTCGTCATGCCTCGTGAGAAAACCCCCACGGGCGCTGCAGCCTGAGGAAACCCATGAGACGCCCCCGTCATCGCGAGCTGAGGGCCTTCTTTTCCTGCCTGGCCTGGAGAGCAATCCCGAGTCCTCTCTCCAAACTGAAGATGAGGCTCGACACCCTTGAGTCCACTCATTGGGCTCCAAGAGATAGGTGTCGCGAATTGAGAGCAAAGCGGAGTCCTCTGCTTCCCCTCGAGGCGAGGTCTGACTCCCCGGGGGAGTCTGGAATGCAAACCCGAGATCCCTGTCTTCCCTTGAGAGGAATATTAGGTCCTGGACACACGCCTCGATGTGGTCTCTTTGGCCCTGTAGTGACTCGCGCAGAACCCCCAGCTTTCCCTCGCAACTCCAGGGGAAGATTGGGCTTCCCAGGGCCAACCCAAGAGGAAGCCTGAAATCCCCGTCGTTTTCGAGAATCCAGACGCAACTCGAGAAAAACGACGTGGTTCCAACGTCTTCACAGGATGAGGCCCTTGCCCGCTACAGCGTCTCCAGGGAAGTCCCATGTTCCGTCCTGAAGTGGGAAATGGTACTTGGCTCCCTTGATGCGACCCCTAAACTTCCCTGAAACGCCGGGTTCCCTCGAGTGGAACACCTAGATTCCCGGCCCCACTTCATCTGAGCCCCATCTCCCCTCCTGATCGCGACAGGAGATTCGATTCCCATGCTTTGTGTGGAAGGTGTTCCCGGCCTTCCCGGCGCACCTCAGGATGATGCTGGTCTCACGAGGAAATTCAAGATGAGCCACGTGTGTTGTGCCACATGCCGAACGACCCCGATTTCCCCGTCCGCTCTTGAAATGAACCCGATACCCGGACACCTCTTTGAAGGCAACCCTGTGGGGGAAGGCACAAAATGAAGGGGCAATGACACCCCCGTGCATCTTCTGGAAACACCCGCAGGTTCCACACACAGCTCGACAAGGGGCCTGAGACCCACTGAACAACTCGAGAGGCAAGCAGAGTTCCATTACTCAGACAAGATGAGGCCTGACTCTCCTGTCCCAACCCTGCAGGGACCCTGCGGTCGGAGTCAGAAATGGAGAGGAAGCTGAGGTTCCTGCCTCCAATCGAGATGAGGCCCTCTTTCATTTCGTCAAACCTAGTGGAGTCCCGAGAGGCCCCTCTAATTCCTCAGTATCCCTCACCTCTCAGAGGCACCTGGGAAGTTCACTAAGGTCCCCGGTAGAGGTCGAGGGAAACGAGTGTTTCCCACCCCAACCCAAGAAAGACCTAGAGAGTACTTCTTAAATGCGTCTTGAGGCCCTAGTCCCTCCCATGACTCCAGAGCAATGACGCGATCTGCCTGGCCACACTCATGGAGGCCTGACTTCTCTGGCGCCGCATGAGAGGCTCCCTGATCTCCCCATCATATCTCGTGAGAAACCCCACACTGGCGCCGCAGCTCGAGAAAACCCATGAGACGCCCCCGTCATCACGAGAGGAGGGCCATCTTTAACTGCATGGTATGCAGATCAAGCGTGAACCTTCTGTCCAAGCTACACAGGACGCTTGACTCCCTTTAGGCCACTCATTGGGCTCCAAGAGTTACATGTCGCGACTCGAGAGGATAGTGGAGTCCTTTGCTTCCAATCGAGACGAGGCGTGACCCACCGGGTGAGACTGGAATGCGACCCCGATATCCCTGTCGCCCCTGGAGAGGAACACTACGTCCTGGACCCAAGCCTAGATGAGGACTCTTTGCCCTGAAGTGACTCGAGAGCAACCCACAGCTCTCTCTGACAAGTTGAATGGAAGATTGGACTTCCTGGGCCAACACAAGAGGAAGCCTGAATACCCTGTCGTAACTCGAGAATCCCGCCGCAACTCGACAAAAACCACGTGTTTCCCTCGTCATCGCAATATGAGGCCCTTGCCCGCTACAGCATCTCCAGAGAATTCCCACGTTCCGTCTTGAAGTGCGAAACTGTACTTGGCACCCTTGATGCGACCTCAAAAGTGCCGTGACATACCGGTCTCACTCGAGGGGACCACCGAATTTCCCGGCACCACTTCATTTGAGCCCCTTCTCCCCTTCTGATCGCGACCGGTGGGTCGATTCCCCTGCTTTGTCTGCAAGGGGTTCCCTACCTTCACGGCGAACCTCAGGATGAGGCCGGTCTCCCGAGGAAATTCGAGACGTAGCCTCGTGGGTGGTACCACATGCTGAAAGACCCCAATTTTCTGGTACGCTCTTGAAAAGAACCCGATGCCCGGACACCTCTTTGAAGGCAACCCTGTGGATGAAGGCACAACACGAAGGGGCACTGACACCCCTGTGCATCATCCGGAAAAACCCACAGGTTCCACACACAGCTCAACAAGTGGCCTGTCACTCCATGAACAACTCGCAAGGCAAGCGGAGATCCATGCCTCCACAGAAGATGAGGCGTGACTCTCTTGTCCATTCTCTGCAGGTACTCTGCGACCCGAGTCAGAAATGGAGAGGACACCTGAGGTTCCTGCCTCCATACGAGATGAGGCCCTCTTCAATTGCACCAAACACAGTTGAGTAACGAAAGGCCCCTCCCAAATCCACAGTGTCCCTGACTTCTCAGAGGCACCCTGAGAAGTTGCCTGAGGTCACCGACACAAGTCGAGGGAACCCAGGGTTCCCTGCCACAACCCGAGAAAGACCTCGAGAGTCCTTCTTCAATGCGTCTTGAGGCCCGATTTGCCTACTATGACTTGAGAGCAATCACGCACTCCCCTTCACCACACGCACGGAGACCTGACGTCCCTAGCACCACACGAGAGGCTCTCTGAGCTCCCCGTCGTACCTTGTGAGAAATCTGATACTGGTGCCACAGCTGGAGAAAACCCACGAGACGCCCCCGTCATCGCGAGATGAGGGCCTTTTTTCCTGCATGGCCAGGAAAACAATCCCGAGTCATCTCTCCAAACTCCATAGGAGGCTTCACTCCCTTTACGCCACACAGTGGGCTCCAAGAGATACCCGTCGCGACTCGACAGGAGAACGCAGTCCTTTTTTTCCCCTCAAGACGAGGCCTGACTCTCCAGGTGAGTCGAGAATGCAACCCTGAGATCCCTGTCGGCCCAGTAGTGGAACACTAGGTCCTGGACACAAGCGTAGATGATGTCTATTTTGCCCTGCAGTGACTGGAGAGCAATCCCCAGTTCTAACTCGCAACTCGAATGGAATACTGGATTTTCCTGGCGCCACACAAGAGGCTCCCTGAGATCCCCGTGGTACTTCATGAGACACCCCACACTGGCGCCGCAGCTCAAGAAAACCCACGAGATGCCACCGTCATCTCGAGATAAGGGCCTTCTTTTCCTGCATGGCCTGGAGTCCTATCCCGAGTCCTCTCTCCAAACTCCACAGGAGGCTTGACTCCCTTTATTACACACATTGGGCTCCAAGAGATACCCATCGCGACTCGAGACGAGAGCGGAATTCTTTGCTTACCCTCGAGCTGAGAACTGACTCCCCGGATGAGTCTGGAATGCAAACCCGAGATCCCTGTCGCAACTGGAGAGCAACATTAGATCCTGGACACAAGCCTAGATTAGGTCTCTTTTGCCCTGCAGTGACTCTAGCGCAATCCCCAGCTCCCCCTCGCAACCCGAATGGAAGATTGGATTTCAAGGCCAACAAGAGGAAGCCTAAATTCCCGGTCATGACTCGAGAATCCCGCCGCAACTCGAGCAAAACCACGTGGTTCTCCCGTCATCGCAAAATGAGGCCCTTGCCCGTTACAGCGTTTCAAAAGATGTCCCAGGTTCCGTCTTGAAGTGCGAAACGGTACTTGGCACCCTTGATGCGACCCCAAAAGTCCCCCAACATGCCGGTCTCACTCAAGGGGAACACCGAGGTTCCCGGCACCACTTCATTTAAGCCCCTTCTCCCCTCCTGATCGTGACCGGTGGGTCGATTCCCCTGCTTTGTCTGCAAGGGGGCCCGACCTTCCCTGCACAACTCAGGATGAGGCCGGTCTCATGGGGAAATTTGATACGTAGCTTTGTGGGTGGTGCCACTTGCCGAAAGACTCCAATTTCCCGGTCCGCTCTTGATAAGAATCCGATGCTCGGACACCTCTTGGAAGGCAGCCTTGAGTATGAAGGTACAACACTAAGGGGCACAAACACACCTGTGCATCAACCGGAAAAACGGGCAGGTTACATACACAGCGCGACAAGTGGCCTGTCACCTCGAGAACAACTCGAGAGGCAAGAGGAGTCCCATCCTCCAGAAAAGACGAGGCCTGACTCTCCTGTACCAACATGCAGGGACCTTGCGATCTGAGTCAGAAATGGAGAGGAACACTGAGGTTCCTGCTTCAACTCAAGATGAGTCCCTCTTACATTCCACCAAATGCAGAGGAGTCTCGAGAGGCCCCTCCAAACTGCACAGTATCCCTGACTTCTCAGAGGCACTCTGAGAAGCTCCCTGAGGTCGCAGGCACAAGTCAAGGGAACCCTGGGTTTTATGCAGTAACCCGAGAAAGACCTCGAGAGTCTTTCTTCAACCCGTCTTGAGGCCCGATTACCCTACCATGACTCAAGAGCAATGACAAACTCCCCCTAGCCATCTCATGGGGACCTGACTTCCCTGGCACCACACGAGAGGCTCCCTGAGCTCCCTCTCGTACCTCGTCAGAAACCTGGCACTAGCGTGGCAGTCTAGAAAACCCACGAGACGCCGCCGTCATCGCGAGATGAGGGCCTTCTTTTCCTGCATGGCATGGAGAGGAATCCCGAGTCCTCTATCCAAACACCACAGGAGGCTTGACTCCCTTTAGGGCACACAGTGGGCTCCAAGAGAAACCCATCGCGACCCAAAAGGACAGCAGAGTTCTTTGCTTCCCCTCGAGACGAGGCCTGATTCCCCGGGTGAGTCTGGTATGCAAGCCCGTGATCCCTGTCGCCCCTAGGGACGAACATTAAGTCCTGGACACAAGCCTAGATGAGGTCTATTTTGCCCTGCAGTGACTCGAGGGCAATCCCCAGCTCTCCCTTGAAACTCGAATGGAAGATAGGACTTCCCTGGGCCAACACATGAGGAAGACTGTATTCCCTGTCGAAACTCGAGAATCCCGCCACAACTCCAGAAATGCCACGTGGCTCCCCCGTCATCGCAAGATGAGGCCCTTGCCCCCTACAGCATCTCAAGGAAGTCCCACGTTCCGTCTTGAAGTGCAAAATGGTATTGGCACCCTTGATGCGACCTCAAAAGTTCCTCGACACACTGGTCTGACTCGAGGAGAACACCGAGGTTCCCGGCACCACTACATCTGGGCCCCTTCTCCCCTCCTGATCGCGACAGGAGGGTCGATTCCCCTGTTTTGTCTTGAAGGGGTTCCCGCCTTTCCCGGTGCATCTCAGGATGAGGCCGGTCTCACGAGGATATTCGAGACATAGCCTCGTGGATGGTGACACATGCCGAAAGACCCCAATTTCCCGGTCCGCTCTTGATAAGATCCCTATGCCCGGACACCTCTTTGAAGATAACCCTTTTGATGAAGGCACAACACGAAGGGGCACTGACACCCCCGGGTATCATCCGGAGAAACCCGCAGGTACCACACACAGCTAGAGAAGTGACCTGTCACCCCGTGAACAACTGGAGAGGCAAGCAGAGTTCCATTCCTCCACACAAGACGAGGCCTGACTCTCCTGTTCGAACTCTGCAGCGAAACTGCGATCCGAGTCAGATCTGGCCCAGGGGAAGTCAGGAGAGGAAACATGAGTTTCCTGCCTCCACTCGAGATGAGGCCCTCTTCCATTGCACCAAACCCAGTGGAGTCCCGAGAGGCCCCTCCCAACTGCACAGTATCCCTGACTTCTCAGAGGCACCCTTAGACCTTCCTGAGATCACCGGCACAAGTCGAGGGAACCAAGGGTTTCCTGCCCCAACCCGTAAAAGACCTCGAGAGTCCTTCTTCAACGCGTCTTGAGGTGTGATTCCCCTACCATGACTCGAGAGCAATGACGCGCTCCCCCTAGCCACGCGCATAGAAACCTGACTTCCCTGGCGCCACAGGAGAGGCTCCCTGAGCTCCCCATTATACCTCGTGAGCAACACCACACTGGAGCCGCAGCTCGAGAATACCCACGAGACACCCCGGTCCTCACGAGATGAGGGCCTTCTTTTGCTGTATGGCCTGGAGAGCAATCCTGAGTCCTCTCTCCAAACTCCACAGGAGGCTTGACTCATTTTAGGCCACACAGTGAGCTCCAAGATATACCCGTCGCGACTTGACAGGAGAGCGGTGTCCTTGGCTTCCCCTCGAGACGAGGCCTGATTCCCCGGGTGAGTCGAGAATGCAATGCCGAGATAGCTGTCGCCCCAGCAGAGGAACATTAGGTCCTGGACACAAGCCTAGATGAGCTCTATTTGGCCCTGCAGTGTCTCGAGAGCAATCCCCAGTTCTAACTCACAATTCGAAAGAAAACTGGACTTCCCTGGGCCAGTTGAAGAGGAAGCCTGAATTCCCCGTCGTCACTCGACAATCCCGCCGCAACTCGAGAAAAAACACGTGGTTCCAACGTCTTCGCAAGATGAGGCCCTTGCCCACTACGGCGTCTCAAGGGAAGTTCCATGTTCTGCCCTGAAGTGAGAAACGGTACCTGACACCCTTCGTGAGAACCCCAAAGGTTCCCCGACACCCTGGGTTCCCTCGATGGGAACACCGAGGGTCCCGGCACCGCTTCATCTGAGCCCCTTCTCCCCTCCTGATCGCGACAGGAGAGTCGATTCCCCTGCGTGGTCCGGAAGGGGTTCCCGGCCCTCCCGGCGCACCTCAGGATGAGGCCGGTCTCACGAGGAAATTCGAGACAAGCCACGTGGGTGGTGCCACATGCCGCACGCCCCCGATTCCCCGGTCCGCTTTTGAGAAGGACCCGAGGCCCGGACACCTCTTCGAAGGCAACCCTGTGGGTGAAGGCACAACACGAAGGGGCACTGACACCCCCGTGCATCCTCCGGAAAGACCCGCGGGTTCCACACACAGCTCGGCGAGGGGCCTGAGTCCCCCTGAACAACTCGAGAGGCAAGCGGGGTTTCCTTCCTCAGACAAAACGAGGCCTGACTCTCCTGTCCCAACTCTGCAGGGACCCTGCGGTCGGAGTCCGAAACGGAGAGGAAGCCTGAGGTGCCTGCCTCCCCTCGAGGTGAGGCCCTCTTCCGTTGCGCCAGACCCAGCGGAGTCCCGAGAGGCCCCGCCAACTCCACAGGATCCCTCACCTCTCAGAGGCACCCTGGGAAGTTCCCTAAGGTCCCCGGCAGAAGGCGAGGGAAACGAGGGTTTCCTGCCGCCACCCGAGAAAGACCTCGAGAGTCCTTCTTCAACGCGTCTCGAGGCCCTAGTCCCCTCCCGTGACTCAGCCATGACGCGCTCCCCCTCGCCACGCGCATGGAGACCTGACTTCCCTGGCGCCACACGAGAGGCTCCCTGAGATCCTCGTCGTGCCTCGGGAGAAAACCCCCACGGGCGCCGCAGCTCGAGGAAACCCCTGAGACACTCCCGTCCTCGCGAGCTGAGGGCCTTCTTTTCCTGCATGGCCTGGAGAGCAATCCCGGGTCCTCTCTCCAAACTGAAGAGGAGGCTGGATTCCCTTGAGGCTACTCAGGGGGCTCCAAGAGATCCGGGTCGCGACTCAAGGGGAGAGCGGAGTCCTTGGCTTCCCCTCGAGACGAGCCCTGACTCCCCGGGGTAACCTGGAATGCAAACCCGAGATCCCTGCCTTCCCTGGAGAGGAATATTAGGTCCCGGACACATGCCTAGATGAGGTGTCTTGGGCCCTGCAGTGACTCGAGCACAACCCCCAGCTTTCCCTCGCAACTCGAGGGGAAGATTGGGCTTCCCAGGGCAAACCCAAGAGGAAGCCTGAGATCCCCGTCGTAACTCGAGAATCCGCCGCAACTCGAGAAAAACCACGTGGTTCCCACGTCTTCGCAAGATGAGGCCCTTGCCCGCAACGGCCTCTCAATGAAAGTCCCCTGTTCCGCCCTGAAGGGCGAAACGGTCCCTGACAGCCTTCATGCGACCCCCAAAAGTTCCTCGACACGCCGGGTTCCCTCGAGGGTAACACCGAGGGTTCCGGCCCCACTTCATCTGAGCCCCTTCTCCCCTCCTGATGGCGACAGGAGAGTCGATCCCCCTGCGTTGTCTGGAAGGGTCCCCGGCCTTCCCGGCATACCTCAGGATGTAGTCGGCCTCACTAGGAAATTTGAGACTAGCCCCGTGGGTGGTCCCTCATGCCGAAAGATCCCGATTTCCCTGTCCGCTCTTGAAAAGAACCCGAGGCCCGGACACCTCTTCGAAGGCAACCCAGTGGGTGAAGTCACAACACGAAGGGGCACTGTCACCGTCGTGCATCGTCCGGAAACAACCGCAGGTTCCACACACAGCTGAACAAGGGGCCTGAGACAACCTGAGCACCTCGAGAGGCAAGCCGAGTTCCCTTCCTCAGACAAGACGATTCCTGAGTCTCCTGTCCCAACTCTGCAGGGACCCTGCGGGCGGAGTCCGAAACGGAGAGGAAGCCTGAGGTTCCTGCCTTCCCTGGAGATGAGGCCCTCTTCCATTGCGCCAAACCCAGCGGAGTCCTGAGAGGCCCCGCCAACTCCACAGCATCCCTCTTCTGTCAGAAGCACACTGGGAAGTTCCCTAAGGTCACCGGTAAACTTTTATTTCACAAGGTCCCCATGAAAAGGCCCACGCAGCAGGACAGCCACAGATTCTGTCTGCCATTAAAGGGCAGTAAGGTGCCCTCCCCCCTTCTTTGCTGCCTCAGCGGCCACCAGGGTGCAATTCGAATACCCTTCCCTTTCACATCCTAGCAGGTGCTCCAGGGCCCGCTGGCCTACAAAGTGCCAGAAGCAGGGCTGGGCCAGCCGGCCAGAATTCAGGGTTCTGTCCCTTGGACTTCCAGCGGACACTAGGCTGCTTGGGAAAACCGCCCAGACTCTGAGGTTTTTCAGCAGAGGGGTGGAGCGGTAAAGGCCTTGATCGCAAAGACGAGGCCTTTCTGCGACCGCCAGGTTGGGGAGCTCTGAGACTGTGCCAACACAGGGCGGAATACATGGTTCCCTGCTCCACACAGTCCCCGTTCCCTTACCTGTGTTCCGCACCCCTCCACTGTGGCCAATGGATGCCGATCCTTGGGGATCCAAGAGTTCACGAAATGGGCATTCCCAGCCGCAATGGCGACCCCCAACAGCACATCTGGAAAGCCCTCCCTTACCCCCGCCAGGAGCCGAGCCCCGCTGCGAACGGACCCCCACCCCGCCCCGCGCCGCCAGGTTTTGCCCCGGCCCTGCCGGGCTCCCGGCGGGTTCCCAGCCACATTGGCGACTCCCGGGAGCACAACAGGGACCGACCCCCCACCCACAGCGAGCGGAATCTCGACCTGTGCAGCCCAGGTTTACCCCGCCCTGGGTGTGCTCCCGGCGCATTTCCAGCTGCAGTGGCCATCTCTGAGAGCACAACTGGGAAGCCCTCCCCTACCCCCGCCAGGAGCCGACACCCGCCCTGCGCCGCCCGGGTTCGCCCCGCCCCTGCCGTGCTCCAGGGGCGCTGCCCACCTTCACCAGTGGCTCCCGGTGAGCCCCGTCCCCACGCCCGGTTCCAGGAGAGGTTCTCGGACATCGCTGCTGCCGCCAGGTCAAACATGAGGACAATACATACACCCCACAGAGACAATCCAAGCTGTCTATGATTTAGGGATAAAATGAGGACTACAGAAAGGCAAGATGACCTGACCTAGGAGGGCCATGATATTCTATAGAACCAGACAAAGTTGGTTACCAAGGAAACTTTTTTCCTTGGAACCCGGAAAGCTGGTTCTTTGCATATGCAATGACCAACAATTAGCTTGTTACCCAAGCCTGCTTTACTGCCACCCCCATCCCCCCACTCCCCAGAAGACTGGCTCAAAGAAATATTTTAAATCTCAGGCGGAAACCTGGAAGATGTCTTGTCTGTCTGTTTGGATTAAGGTATGTGTCAGTGTGAGCCTTGTGTTTTTTGATAATATTGCTCAAGTTCTGTGTTCTGATTTCAATGGTCTCAAGACAAGGCAGCCCTTCCAAATCAAACTGCTGGAAATACAAGAAAACATTGACCTAAATGAATGTCAGAGTCCCGTGAACTGGGAACTAGTCAATATTAAATATCTAGTATTTTTGGTTTTGCTCCTCCATTATAGAAATGTCTAAGAGTCAACAACATTAAGCACAACATGTTCATAGTGCCTAGGTTTCTTTTGAGGTAAAAATTGCTCTATTGTTATATCTGTCACAAGCTTGTCAGCAAGAAACTACCTGGAAACGACAACAACAAAAGTAAAAAATGTAAATGTGATATGAGCTTTTAGACAAACCCTTAACAATAATTATACTCTAAAATATCTGCCTCTCATAGTCTTGATTGAAGGCAGAGGAGAAGGGGACGACAGAGGATAAGATGGTTGGATGGCATCACTGACTCGATGGACATGAGTTTGAGCAAGCCCCTGGTGCTGGTGACGGACACGGAAGCCTAGCGTCCTTCAGGCCACGGGGTCCCAAAGACTCAGACATGACTGAGCAACTGAACTGAACTGAACTAACAAACGTTTCTCCAGGTGTTTTGGTTACCCGAGTTTCTATCCTTGTGACGACAGTGTATTGAATAGCTAGGTCATTTCCAAATAAATGAAAGTTCTGAAACATTCACGACTTGAAAGGACCTCCCTTTTACACAGAAACAAAAGAGATTTTTGACTCTCCATGAATAGTGTCTGGCACCATCCTGACATGTTAAATGTAAGAAAGCAATTGTTTTGTTTTGTTTTGTTCTGTTCTTGGGGGTGGGGGGAGGGGGGCGGGCTATAGCCAATGCCAATATAAAAGTCAGTTCTTGGTTGCTGAAGGGAAATGTATGACTTGTTATTACAAGAAAGTATGTGGAATGCAATGGCACTTGAGGAAGGAAAACGAAGTAGTTCTGTCTTACAGGTGGCAGTTTCAGGATGGGAGAAGCAAAGGAATGGGTACAGAATGGGATAAGGAGGTTGTAGGGAAAGTGGACCCCCAGAAAAGAGTTCTGTGCCTAGCACAAGTTTTCTTGAGTTGTCGAACTGCCTTTGCTAATGGAGTTTAAGTGTCTTTACCTCTTAAGTGATCTCTTCTAGGTTGACCTAGAACAGAAATCTTTGGTTAGCTTTGGCTAAGTGGAGAAGTAGTGTTTCACGGTGACATATGTGATCCTTCCTGACTGTTTGCAGCCCTTTTGATATCGATGCACTGCTTCTGCTGCTGCTGCCGCCGCCGCTGCTGCTAAGTCGTTTCAGTCGTGTCCGACTCTGTGCGACCCCATAGACGGCAGCCCACGAGGCCCCGCAGTCCCTGGGGTTCTCTAGGCAAGAACACTGGAGTGGGTTGCCATTTCCTCCTCCCATGCATGAAAGGGAAAAGTGAACGTGAAGTCGCTCAGTGGTGTCCGACTCTTAACCACCCCATGGACTGCAGCCTACCAGGCTCCTCCATCCATGGGATTTTCCACGCAAGAGTACTGGAGTGGGGTGCCATTGCCTTCTCCCATATCTATGCACAAGCCTGCCTAAATAATTGACTTCTAGCTAGCTTTGGGATCCCAATGACCATCCACCCTTACAAGGCAACAGAGAAGAGAAAAACACTTACCACAGGAGGTCCTGGTAAGGAACGAGGAACTAACAAGCTCCCGCCAACCAGGATTCTGCAGAGGTCAACAAGAGGTCAATAAGAGATGGAAGACTGCAGTCCAGAGGTCCTAGCAACTTCCATCTTGCAGCAGAGACCCAGCATAGTCAAAACGAATTCAATGTTGCAAAAAATAAGTAAACAAATAAAGGACAGAAGTTCTTTGAACACATGACTGAGATTAGGGGTGAGGCAGTACATGTACGGTGCCCGGAAAATCTTAAAGTATGAGAAAGGAAAGAAATTAAAGACAACTATCAAGCTGTCCAAACTGATAAAAACGAAAGATTACACAGTTTTTTCTGTATATATTAGCAGATAATAATCTGAAAAGGAATTAAAAAAATTCCCTTTCAATAATGTCAACATGAATACAACACTTTGCCATGGATGTAACGAGGATGACAAGACTGGCACACTGGAAATTATACACCCTGGCTGAAAACTATCCTGAATACATGGACAGATATTCCATAACAATGGAAAGACTTAAGATGGCAATACCATGGAATGCATCTTCAATCTGAAATGAAGATTTGATATGATTTGATCGCTCAGAGCTTTTGTGTCATCAATTGTTATTAAAGTATAAATGAGATAGAGAAAGCTGCTGACTTAGACTTGAGGCGGGGTGTACGCCCTGCTGGTCTCTAGCCAGATATTCTACAGGCACTAGCAGTCAGCTAAGGAAAGAAAGGCACTGTCTCAGGGAATGGCACCAGGCCCCTCCCCCCCGACATGCCTTGAGGTCACATTGGCAGCAGGTGAGTCATCCTGGGCCAAAAACTGATTGACATGAATCTTGAAGAAAGGCAGTATTCCAGGCAAATACATCATTTCCTTAACATAGATTAGGAGAACAAGGTACGAGGAAAACATACTGTTTTGTTCAAGTCGCTTCTGAGCCTATTGGGGGAACCGACCTGAAGCCAGAGTCCAGCGGATATACATAGGATATTTACATCGCTTAAGACAAACATTTCCTCAGGAACAAATGCATTGCTTAGCTCAAGGTTTGTCTGCGAAATTCTTACACATCAGGAGATGGCTCCGAGCTGGGTTTCTACACACAAGAACATGAATGCAAAGGACAAGCCTGCACAGCCCATCTGCCCCCCTCCCCCACAGCCAGCAGCATTTCCAAGTGACCTCCTAAGGCCTTCCCCAAAATACAGGGGCACCTCTGGGTTTCCTGTTTCCCTCACTTTGAACACTTTTCTTAAAAAAAAAAAAAATCCTGCACACTTCTTGATAGAATGCCACAGTGCAAGGAAAACAGGCCTTCAATACTTAAACCTCCCTGTGCCAAACACTTGGGGCTTGGTTTTGTTTTGTTTTGTTTTTTAATTACACCACCACATAATTTAAACTTTTTACAATTTCTAATTATTCAGTACCAAAACACCAAACTTTTATTGCACAAGGTCCCCATGAAAAGGCCCACGCATCAGGACAGCCACAGATTCTGCCATGAAAGGGCAGCAAGGTGCCCTCCCCACTTCTTTGCTGCCTGGGCGGCCACCAGGGTTTGAAATTCATGCACCTTACTAACTTTCTAGGGTGCAATTCGCGGACCCTTCCCTTTCTCATCCTAGCCGGTGGTCCAGGGCCCGCTGGCCTACAAAGTGCCAGAAGCAGGGCTGGGCCAGCCGGCCAGAGTTCAGGGTTCTGTCCCTTGGACTTCCAGGGGACACTAGGCTGCTTGGGAAAACCGTGCAGACTGAGATTGTTCAGCAAAGGGGTGGAGCGGTAAAGGCCTTGACACCAAGGGCGAGGCCTTTCTGCAACCGCCAGGTTGGGGAGCTCCGAGAATGTGCCAACAGAGGGTGGAATACGTGGTTCCCTGCTCCAAGCAGTCCCAGTTCCCTGACCTGTGGCCCGCAGCCCTCCGCTGCACCCACTAGATGTGGATCCTTGGGGACACAGGAGCATAGGAAATGGGCGTTCCTAGCCGCAGTGGCGACCCCGGAGAGCACAACTGGGACCGAACCCCCACCCACAGCCATCTAAATCTCGACCCGGGCAGCCCAGGTTTACCCCGCCCCGGGTGCACTCCCAGCGCGTTTCCAGCCTCAGTGGCCACCACCGAGAGCACAACTGGGAAGCCCTCCCCCACCCCCGCCAGGAGCCGAACCCCGCCCCGCGCCACCCGGGTTCACCCCGCCCCTGCCGCACTCCCAGAGCGTTTCCAGCTGCAGTGGGGACCCCCGAGAGCACAACTGTTACCGCCCCCCACCCCCTCCCGACCAGAACCCCGACCCGCGCCGCCCGGGATCGCCCCGCCCCTGGCGCGCTCCCGGCGCGTTGCCCACTTCCACCAGGGGCTCCCGGTGAGCCCCGTCCCCACGCCCGGTTCCAGGAGAGGCTCTCGGACCTCACTACTGCCGCCAGGTCAAACACGAGGACAATACATCCACCCCACAGAGACAGTCCAAGCTGTTTATGATTTAGGGTTCAAACGAGGACTACAGAAAAGAAAGATGTCCTGACCTAGGAGGGCCATGAGAGTCTATAGATCCAAACAAAATTGGGTACCAAGGAAACTTTTTTCCTTGGAACCCGGAAAGCTGGTTCTTTGCAAATGCAATGACCAACAATTAGCTTGTTACCCAAGCCTGCCTCGCTGCCACCCCCACTCCCCCCCCCCCACTTCCCAGGAAAACGGCTCAAAGAAATATTTTAAATCTAAGGCGGAAACCTGGAAGATGTCTTGTCTGACTGTTTGGATTAAGGTATATGTCAGTGTGAGCCTTGTGTTTTTTGATAATATTGCTCAAGTTCTGAGTTCTGATTTCAATGGTCTCAAGACAAGGCAGCCCTTCCAAATCAAACTGCTGGAAATACAAGAAAACATTGACCTAAATGAATGTCAGAGTCCCGTGAACTGGGAACTAGTCAATATTAAATATCTAGTATTTTTGGTTTTGCTCCTCCACTATAGACATGTCTAAGAGTCAACAACATTAAGCACAACATGTTCATAGTGCCTAGGTTTCTTTTGAGGTAAAAATTGCTCTATTGTTATATGTGTCACAAGCTTGTCAGCAAGAAAGTACCTGGAAACAGCAACAACCAATGTAAAAAATGTAAATGTGATATGAGCTTTTAGATAAACTCTTAACAATAATTATACTCTAAAATATCTGCCTCTCATAGTCTTGATTGAAGGCAGAGGAGAAGGGGATGACAGAGGATAAGATGGTTGGATGGCATCACTGACTCGATGGACATGAGTTTGAGCAAGCCCCTGGAGTTGGTGATGGACACGGAAGCCTGGCGTCCTGCAGGCCACGGGGTCCCAAAGAGTCAGACTCGCCTGAGCAACTGAACTGAACTGAACTTACAATCGTTCCTCCAGGTGTTTTGGTTACCTGAGTTTCTATCCTGGTGCTAAACTAAGTGACGACAGTGTATTGAATAGCTAGGTCACTTCCAAATAAATGAAACTTCTTAAACATTCACGATTGAAAGGACCTCCCTTTTACACAGAAACAAAAGAGATTTTTGACTCTGCATGAATAGTGACTGGCACCATCCGAACATATTAAATGTAAGAAAGCAATTTTTTTGTTTTGTTTTGTTTTGTTCTGTTCTTGCCGGAAGCGGGGTGGGCGCTATTATCACTGATAGGTATGCTCACCAATCTATCAAATGCCAATATAAGAGTGAGTTCTTGGTTGCTGAAGGGAAATGTATGACTTGTTATTACAAGAATGTATGGAATGCAATCACACTTTAAGAAGGAAAACGAAGTAGTTCTGTCTTACAGGTGGCATTTTCAGGACGGGAGAAGCAAAGGAATGGGTACAGAATGGGATAAGGAGGTTGTAGGGAAAGTAGGCCCCCAGAAAAGAGTTTTGTGCCTAGCACAAGTTTTCTTGAGATGTTGAACTGCCTTTGCTAATGGAGTTTAAGTTTCTTTACCTCTTAAGTGATCTCTTCTAGGTTGACCTAGAACAGAAATCTTTCGTTAGCTTTGGCTAAGAGGAGAAGTATTGTTTCACGATGGCATATGTGATCCTACCTGACTGTTCTCATCCCCTTTGATATCTATGCACTGCTGCTGCTGCTGCTGCTGCAGCTGCTAAGTGGTTCAGTTGAGGCCGACCCTGTGCCACGCCATAGATGGCAGCCCACCAGGCCCTGCAGTCCCTGGGGTTCTCTAGGCAAGAACACTGGAGTGGGTTGCCATTTCCTCCTCCTATGCATGAAAGTGAAAAGTGAAAATGAAGTCGCTCAGTGGTGTCCGACTCGTAGCCACCCCATGGACTGCAGCCTACCAGGCTCCTCCGTCCTTGGGATTTTCCAGGAGTGGGGTGCCATTGCCTTCTCCCATATCTATGCACAAGCCTGCTTAAATAATTGACTTCTAGCCAACTTTGGGATGCCCATGACCACCCACCCTTACCAGGCAACAGAGAAGAAAAAAACACTTACCACAGGAGGTTCTGATAAGGAACAAGGAACTAACAAGCTCCCACCTACCAGGATTCTGCAGAGATCAACAAGAGGTCAGCAAGAGATGAGAGACTGCAGTCCAGAGGTCCTAGCTACTTCCATCTAGCAACAAACACCCAGCATAGTCAAAACGATTTCAATGTTAAAGAATAAATAAATAAATAAATAAAAGGACAGAAGTTCTTTGAACACATGTCTGAATTTAGGGGTGAGGCATTACATATGTGTCCCAGGATAATCTTAAAGTGTCAGAAAGTAAAGAAATTAAAGACAACTATCAAGCTGTCCAAACTGATCAAAATGAATGATTACACAGTTTTATCTGTATACATTAGCAGATAATAATCTGAAAAGGAATTTTAAAAAATTCCCTTTCAATAATATCAACATGAATAAAACACTTTGCCATGGATGTAACGAGGATGACAAGACTGGCACACTGGAAATTATACACCCTGGCTGAAAACTATCCTGAATACATGGACAGATATTCCATAACGATGGAAAGACTTAAGATGGCAATACCATGGAATGCATCTTCAATCTGAAATGAAGATTTGATATGATTTGATCGCTCAGAGCTTTTGTGTAATCAAGTGTTATTAAAGTATTAAAGAGATAGAGAAAGCTGCTGACTTAGACTCGAGGCGGGGTGGGGGGTGGGTAGTAAGAGTACCCCCTGCTGGTCTTTAGCCAGATATTCTACAGGCACTAGCAGTAAACTAAGGAAAGAAAGGAACTGTTTCAGGGAATGGCACCAGGCCCCTCCCCCACGACATGCATTGAGATAATATTGGCAGCAGGTGAGTCATCCCGGGCCAAAACTTGATTGACATGAATCTTGAAGAAAGGCAGTATTGCAGGCAAATATATCATTTCCTTAACATAGATAAGGAGAACAAGCTAGGAGGAAAACATGCTGTTTTGTTCAAATCGCTTCTGAGCCTTTTGGGGGAACCGACCTGAAGCCAGAGTCTAGCGGAAATACATAGGATATTTACATCGCTTAAGACAAACATTTTCTTAGGAAAAAATGCATTGCTTAGCTCAAGGTTTGTCTGCGAAATTCTTACACATCAGGAGATGGCTCCGAGCTGGGTTTCCACACACAAGAACATACATGCAAAGGACAAGCCTGCACAGCCCATCTGCCCCGCTCCCGCACAGCCAGCAGCATTTCCAAGTGACCTCCTAAGGCCTTCCCCAAAATACAGGGGCACCTCTGGGTTTCCTGTTTCCCTCACTTCGAACACTTTTCTTAAAAAAAAAAAAAATCCTGCACACTTCTTGATAGAATGCCACAGTGCAAGGAATACAGTCCTTCAATATTTAAACCTCCATTTGCAAAACACTTGGAGCTTGGTTTTGTTTTGTTTTGTTTTTTAATTACACCACCACATAATTTAAAGCTTTTACACGTTCTAATTATTCAGTTCCAAAACACCAAACTTTTATTGCACAGGGTCCTCATGAAAAGGCCCACGCAGCTGGACAACCACAGATTCTGCCATGAAAGGGCAGCAAGGTGCCCTCCCCCCTTCTTTGCTGCCTGGGCGGCCACCAGGGTTTGAAATCCATGCACCCTAATAAGTTTCTAGGGTGCAATCCGTGGACCCTTCCCTTTCCCATCCCAGCAGGTGCTCAAGGGCCCGCTGGCTTACAAAGTGCCAGAAGCAGGGCTGGGCCAGCCGGCCAGAGTTCAGTGTTCTGTCCCTTGGACTTCCAGAGGACACTAGGCTGCTTGGAAAAACCGCGCAGACTCTGAGATTTTTCAGCAGAGGGGTGGAGCGGTTAAGGCCTTGACCCCAAAGGCAAGGCCTTTCTGCGACCGCCAGGTTGGGGAGCTCCGAGAATGTGCCAACAGACGGCGGAATACTTGGTTCCCTGCTCCACGCAGTCCCAGTTCCCTTACCTGTGGTCCGCAGCCCTCCGCTGCACCCACGGGATGGCGATCCTTGGGGACCCAGGAGCGGACGAAATGGGCGTTCCCAGCCGCAGTTGCAACCCCCGAGAGCGCAACTGGGAACCCCTCCCCATCCCCCCCTTGAGCCGACCCCCGCCCCGCGCCGCCAGGGTTAGCCCCGCCCCTGCCGCGCTCCCGGTGCGTTCCCAGCCGCAGTGGCGACACCCGGGAGCACAACTGGGACCGACCCCCACCCAAAGCCATCTGAATCTCGACCCCCGCAGCCCGGGTTTACCCAGTCCCGGGTACGCTCCCGGCGCGTTTTCAGCCTCAGTGTCCACCTCGGAGAGCACAACTGGGAAGCCCGCCCCCAACCCCGCCAGAAGCCGACTCCCGCCCCACGCCGCCCGCGTTCGCCCCGCCCCTGCACGGTCCAGGTACCTTCCCAGCTTCTAGCGTTCACGCCCGGGTAGGAGCAGGATGTAGGAGTATGGGAGATGTGTCTGGAGCCTGACAGCCTCAGCTCCGCTCTGGCCTGCCCTTTGGACCTAGGAGCCAGGCCAACTTGCAGAGGTCTTAGGGCCCCATTGTATGCAAACTACCAAGGCCTACCGCAAGGAGAGCTCTGTCCGAGGGAAGGGAAGCGCCCCAGGCTGCGTTCCCAAGCTGTTGCTTGGCAATGCAGACTCAGCGGTAAACGGAGGGAATCAGGCTCTCTGTAGCCGCAGCTTCACACACAGGTGTGTCTCCGTAGGAATCAAGAAAGATCCTGACAGAGTGAGGTTCATTAGAGCTATACTAAAGAGCAAAGGCTTGTCCATGTGGTCTTGCCTTCCCCTGTGCCTTTGGGTCTCCAGGCTCGGCCCCAGCTCCGTGGAAACAACCCCTGAGAAAATATCTTCAAGATCCACTTTTCCCAGTGTCTGGGAACCGGGGTTCGTAGGAGGAGAGAAAAGCACGCCTCCATAGGGAACGAAAAGGCAGCCCACCTGCCTGTGTTTTGAAGCCTCTATTTGGAAGGAATGGGTTAGCTTCTCCTAAAGGAGACCTCCAGATCTGCTCAGAAGTCGGTAATTCCAGAGGCAGGGTACTGGTTCCTGACTGCCCTTTGCTAGCCTTGCAAAGATATTCCTAGACTCTAGAGTTATTTTCCATGAAGGAGCAGGCTTCGGGAATGTGTCAGACGGGACTGGCTCCTTATTGACCTCAGCTCAGCTATTGCCTTTCCATTCAAACTAGGACAAGGCCCTACTTTATGAAGGGTAAGGGTCTTCTTCTTTGCAAACTGCCAAGGGCTACAGCAATGAGACCTCTGTCAAGGTGAGGGAAGCCTAAGAGGATGGATTCTCAAGCAGGTTCTTTGCCACAAAGCATCAGCACCCCACGGAGAGAATCAAGCTCCCTGTGCACCAATGTTGGGAGTGTAGCTTCACACACAGAGTTGTCTCTATAGGAGCCAAGAATGTTCCTGAGAGATTAGGTTCACTAAACCTCTCCTACAGAGCATAGACCTGTCAATGTGGTTTTGCCTTCCCCTGTGAGTTGGGTCCTCGAGGTCCGCCACACCTCCGGGGAAACTGTCCCTGAGAAAAGATCTCCAGGAACCGCTTCGCCGAGGCTGGGAAATGCTGTTCACAGGAAGTAAGGCAAGCGAATCTCCTGCAGAGAAAAAGAGGCCTTACTGTCCCTGGAGGAGCAGGCTGCCAGAGTGTGTGAAACCTGACTGTTGCCTTACTGGCCTCAGCTCCGCCATTGCCTGTTCATCCGAGCTAGCACCCAGGCCTACTTGGAAAAGCGTTTGGGTGCAGATTTCTACAAAGTGCCAAGGGCTACAGCAGTGAGAATTCTCTCGGTGGTAAGGGAGAGCATTTTATGGATTCTCAAGCTGTTTTCTGAATGACAGCGTCAAAATGAACAGAGAGAATCAGGCTCTCTGTGCCCCTATGTTAGCTACGCAGCTTCACACACAGAGGTGTCTCTATAGGAGCCAAGAATGCTCCTGAGAGATGAGGTTCACTAGAGGTCTGCTACAGAGCATAGACCTGTCCATGTGGTCTTGCCTTCCCCTGTGCCTTTGGGCCCCGGGATCGGCCCCAGCTCCGTGGAAACAACCCCTGAGAAAATATCTTCAAGATACGCTTTTCCCAGAGGCTGGGAACTGGAGTTCATAGGAGGAGAGAAAAGCAAGCCTCCTTCGGGCACGAAAGGCCGCCAACCTGCCTGTGTTTTGAAGCCTCTATTTGGAAGGAATGGGTTAGCTTCTCCTAAAGGAGACCTCCAGATCTGCTCAGAAGTCGGTAATTCCAGAGGCAGGGTGCTGGTTCCTGACTGCCCTTTGCCAGCCTTGCAAAGACATTCCAAGATTCTAGAGTTATATTCCATGAAGGAGCAGGCTTCGGGAATGTGTCAGAGGGGACTGGCTCCTTATTGGCCTCAGCTCAGCTATTGCCTTTCCATTCAAACTAGGACAAGGGCCTACTTTATGAAGGGTAAGGGTCTTCTTCTTTGAAACTGCCAAGGGCTACAGCAATGAGACCTCTGTCAAGGCGAGGGAAGCCTAAGAGGACGGATTCTCAAGCAGGTGCTTTACTACAAAGCATCAGCACCCCACGGAGAGAACCAAGATCCCTGTTCCCCAATGTTGGGAGTGTAGCTTCACACACAGAGTTGTCTCTATAGGAGCCAAGAATGTTCCTGAGAGATTAGGTTCACTAAACCTCTCCTACAGAGCATAGACCTGTCCATGTGGTTTTTCCTTCCCCTGTGAGTTGGGTCCCCGAGGTCCGCCACACCTCCGGGGAAACTGTCCCTGAGAAAAGATCTCCAGGAACCGCTTCGCTGAGGCTGGGAAACGCTGTTCACAGGAAAGAAGGCAAGCGAATCTCCTGCAGAGAAAAAGAGGCCTTACTGTCCCTGGAGGAGCAGGCTGCCAGAGTGTGTGAAACCTGACTGTTGCCTTACTGGCCTCAGTTCCACCATTGCCTGTTCCTCCGAACTAGGACCCAGGCTTATTTGGAGAAGCGTTTGGGTGCGGATTTCTACAAAGTGCCAAGGGCTACAGCAGTGAGAATTCTCTCAGCGGTAAGGGAGAGCATTTTATGGATTCTCAAGCTGTTTTCTGAACGACAGGGTCAAAATGAACTGAGAGAATCAGGCTCTCTGTGCCCCTATGTTAGGTACGCAGCTTCACACACAGAAGTGTCTCTATAGGAGCCAAGAATGTTCCTGAGAGATGAGGTTCACTAGAAGTCTGCTACAGAGCATAGACCTGTCCATATGGTTTTGCCTTGCCCTGTGAGTTGGGTCCCTGAGGTCCGCCCCAGCTCAGGGGAAGGAGCCCCGGGAAAAGATCTCCAGGGACCGCTATTCCCCCAGGCTGGCAAACACAGTTCACAGGAGGAAACACAAGCGAGCCTCCTGCAAGGCACAACAGGCCTTAGTCTCCCTGGACGATCAGGCTGCCAGAGTGTGTGAGACCTGACTGGTGCCTTACTGGCCTCAGCTCCGCCATTGCCTGTTCCTCCGAACTGGGACTCAGGGCTACTTGGAGAAGGGTTTAGGTGCAGATTTCTACAAACTGCCAAGGGCTACTGCAATGAGAACTCTCTCAGAGGTAAGGGCGAGAATTGTATGGATTCTCAAGCTGTTTTCTGAACGACAGCATTAAACCTGCACAGAGAGAATCAGGCTCTCTGCCGCCATGTTGGGTACGCAGTTTCACACACAGAGATGTCCGCATAGGAGCCAAGGACGTTCGTCAAAGACTGAGGTTCACTAGAGCTCTCTTAGAGAGCAAAGACTTGTTCATGTGGTTTTGCCTTCCCCTGTATGTGTGGGTCTCTGGGCACAACCCTAGCTCCGTGGAAACAACCCTTGAGCAAAGATCTCCAAGATCTGCTTTTCCCCCATGCTGGGAACCAGGGATCATAGGAGGCAGGAAAAGCAAGCCTCCTTCAGGCAAGAAGAGGCAGCCAACCGGCCTGTGTTTGGAAGCCTCTATTTGCAAGGAATGGGTTAGCTTCTCCAGAAGGAGACCTCCAGATCTGCTCAGAAGATAGAAATTCCAGAGGCAGGGTCGAGTTTCCTGACTGCCCTTTGCCAGCCTTGCAAAGACATTCCTAGATTCTAGCAATATTTTCCATGAAGCAGCAGGCATCGGGAATATGTCAGAGTTGACGGGTGCCTTACTGGGCTCAGCTCAGCTATTGCCTTTCCTTTCAAACTAGGATCAGGGCCTACTTGGTGAAGGGTAAGGGTCTACTTCTTTCCCAACTGCCAAGAGACACAGCAATCAGACCTCTGTCAAGGCGAGGGAAGCGTAAGCGGATGGATTCTCAAACAGGTGCTTTGCCACAAAGCATCAGCACCCCACGGAGAGAATCAGGCTCCCTGTGCCCCTATGTTCGGTGTGTAGCTTTACACACAGAGGTGTCTCTGTACGAGCCAAGAATGTTCCTAAGACTTGAGATTCACTAAGGTCTCCTACAGAGCATAGACCTGTCCATGTGGTTTTTCCTTCCCCTGTGAGATGGGTCCCTGAGGTCCACCCCAGCTCTGGGGATAGAGCCCCTGAGAAAAGATCTCCAGGAACCGCTTTTTGCCCAGGCTGGGAAACGCAGTTCACAGGAGCCAAGGCAAGCGAGCCTCCCGCAGGGAAAAATAGGCCTTACTGTCCCTGGAGGAGCAGGCTGCTAGAGTGTGTGACACCTGACTGGTGCCTTACTGACCTCAGCTCCGCCATTGCATGGCCATCCAAACCAGGACCCAGGCCTACTTGGAGAAGGGTTTGGGTGCGGATTTGTAAAAACTGCCAAAGGCTACAGCAATGAGAAGTCTCTCAGAGGTAAGGGAGAGCATTCTATGGATTCTCAAGCTGTTGTTTGAACGACAGCTTCAAAGCTGCAAAGAGAGAATCAGGCCCTGTGTGCCCCCCTTGTTGGTTACGCAGCTTCACACACAGGGGTGTCTCCATAGGTGTCAAGAACGTTCCTGACACAGTAAGTTTCACTTAGAAGTCTCCTGGAGAGCAAAGACTTGTCCATGTGGTTTTCCTTCCCCTGTGCGACTGGGTCTCTGGTCTCGGCCCCAGCTCCATGGAAACAACCCCTGAGAAAATATCTTCAAGATCCGCTTTTCCCAGAGGCTGGGAACAGGGCTTCATAGGATGCGAGAAAAACAGGCCTCCTTCGGGCGTGAAGAGGCAGCCAACCGGCCTGTTTGGAAGCCTCTATTTGGAAAGAATGGGTTAGCTTCTCCTAAAGGAGACCTCCAGATCTGCTCAGAAGTCGGTAATTCCAGAGGCAGGGTGCTGGTTCCTGACTGCCCTTTGCCAGCCTTGCAAAGACATTCCCAGATTCTAGAGTTATTTTCCATGAAGGTGAAGGCTACGGGAGTATGTCAGACTTGGAAGGCACCTTATTGGCCTCAGCTCAGCTATTACCTTTCCATTCAAACTAGGACAAAGGCCTACTTTATGAAGGGTAAGGGTCTTCTTCTTTCCAAACTGCCAAGGGCTACAGCAATGGGACCTCTGTCAAGGCGAGGGAAGCCTAAGTGGATGGATTATCAAGCAGGTGCTTTGCCACAAAGCATCAGCACCCCACGGGGAGAATCAGGCTCCATTTGTCCCTATGTTGGGTGTGTAGCTTCACATACAGAGGTGTCTCTATAGGAGGCCAGAATGTTCCTGAGAGATGAGGTTCACTAGAGCTCTCCTACAGAGCATAGACCTGTCCATGTGCTTTTGCCTTCCCCTGTGAGTTGGGTCCTCGAGGTCCTCCCCAGCTCTGGGGAAGGAGCCCCTGAGAAAAGATCTCCAGGGACCCCTTTTCCCCCAGGCTGGGAAATGCAGCTCACTGGAGGGAAGTCAAGTGAGCCTCCTGCAGGGAAAAAGAGGGCTTACTGTCCCTGGACGATCATGCTGCCAGAGTGTGTGAGACCTGACTGGTGCCTTACTGGCCTCAGCTCCGCCATTGCATGTTCCTCCGAACTAGGACCCAGGACTACTTGGAGAAGGGTTTGGGTGCGGATTTCTAAAAACTGCCAAGGGCTACAGCAATGAGAACTCTGTCACGGGTAAGGAAGAGCATTGTATGGATTTTCAAGGTGTTTTTTGAACGACATCTTTAAAGCTACACAGAGAGAATCAGGCTCTCTGTGCCCCCATGTTGGGTACGCCGCTTCACACACAGGGGTGTCTCCATATGAATCAAGAATGTTCGTGACAGAGTGAAGTTCACTAGAGCTCTCCTAGAGAGCAAAGACTTGTCCATGTGGTTTTTCTTCCCCTGTTAGTTTGGGTCTCCAGGCTTAGCCCCAGCTCCGTGGAAACAACCCCCGAGAAAAGATCTTCAAGATCCGCTTTTCCCAGAGCCTGGGAAGCTGGGTTCATAGGAGGCAGGAAAAGCAAGCCTCCTTCGGGCACGAAGAGGCAGCCGACCTGCCTGTTTTTGGAAGTCTCAATATGGAAGGAATGAGTTAGATTCTCCTAAAGGAGACCTCCAGATCTGCTCAGAAATCGGTAATTCCAGAGGCAGGGTGCAGGCTCCTGACTGCCCTTTGCCAGCCTTGCAGAGACATTCCTAGATTCCAGCGTTATTTTCCATGAAGGAGCAGGCTTCGGGAATATGTCAGACTTGACTGGCGCCTTATTGGCCTCAGCTCAGCTCTTGCCTTTCCTTTCAAACTAGGACAAGGGCCCACTTTATGAAAGGTAAGGGTCCTCTTCTTTCCAAACTGCCAAGGGCTACAGCAATGAGACCTCTGTCAAGGCGAGGGAAGCGTAAGCTGATGGATTCTCAAGCAGGTGCTTTGCCACAAAGCATCAGCACCCCACGGAAAGAATCTGGCTCCCTTTGCCCCTACATTGCGTGTGTAGCTACACGCACAGAGGTGCCTCGATAGGAGCCAAGAATGTTCCTGAGAGAGGAGGTTCACTGTTGGGGGCCAGAGTGAGGCACTCCGCCCATGGCAAAGGTCATGAGGAAGGAGGCTCGACATACGCAAAGGTGGGATCAAGCCTCAGGAGTCCCCCTGGAAATCCTCGAGCATCTATCCCCATAACCAGAGCCTGCCTACCTTACTACTTTGTGCTCTCACCTACACCTCTGACTTTACGGGGGGCTGTCCCCCACCACCTCATTCGGAGAAGGAGTTAACCTAGAGCTCCAGTTGATAAAAACCCCTGGGTGTGACAAGAGTGTTTTAACCTACAAACTCCTCTGAAGGTTCCCTAGCCTGCCTGACAGGCTTGTCCGGCCACATGTGATTGCTCACAGCCTCTCAACCATGAGAGGCACGAGATGCTTTAAACCTTCTAAAAACAGGTTCCTTAGAAAAGTTAGAAAATTATTAGTATAAGTATAATGGGCTGATTAGAAATCATATTGGTGAAGGGTTTTTCATTTGTTGAGCTGATGTTTACTGCTAAGTCTCCACATCCCCTGCCCTTATACACATTAATGAATATATAGAAGAAATAAGTATTAACCTTTGATATAAATCACGTTAGACCTTAGGCTAAGTAAATTCTTTCCTTAACTAAAACCCACTACACCCTCACCCTATAGGAATGTAACTTTATTTGGGTGGCGTCTGTTTTAAGAATAATCACCCCTGGAGAAATAAGTGTCCTGGTTGACTGACCGCTGTCACAAGGAGAGGGTCGTAAATTGTCAGCAGGCCCCCCGGCCAGAAGATGATGTAACACCCCTAAGACCTCTGTATACTTTGGTATGAAGCACCTGACTTTGATAAAAGTCAGGACTGCTGACCCCACGTGACTTTTGCATAACATCTCAGTGTATAAAAGTAGACCATGGAAAATAAAGAATTGGGATCAGTTTCTCGAAATACTGGTCTCCCCATGTCTCTCTCTCTCTCTCACTCTGGTTGAGTCTCCATCTGGAGCGCGGAACCCACCAAGCTTACTAATTTTGCCTGGGCTTCTAAGATCCGACCGGGGAGGCCTCAGTGTCTCCTCTCCTTCGGGAGAACGGAAGGACGCCTGCGGCCTACGTAAGTGGTGCAAGCTCCTTGTCTTGAAGTTTTATTGGTCCCCCGTGTAAACCAAGCTACTCAGCCTCTTTTCTCCACTGAATTTTCCTACTGAGCTATCCTCATTTTATTACTCTTTATATCCTTAACTAACGTTTAATTAAGCAGTTGTTCCCTGAACCTCGCCTACGCCGTCTCTGCTTCGAATACCCTGGATCAGCTGGGGCTGGACCCCGGCAGTTCACTAGAGATCTCCTACAGAGCATAGACCTGTCCATTTGGTTTTGCCTTCCCCTGTGAGTTGGGTCCCCGAGGTCCGCCCCAACTCCGGGGAAGCAGCCCCTGAGAAAAGATCTCCAGGAACTGCTTTCTGCCCAGGCTGGGAAACGCTGTTCACAGGAAGTAAGGCAAGCGAGCCTCCTGAAGGGAAATAGAGGCCTTACTGTCCCTGGAGGAGCAGGCTGCCAGAGTGTGTGACACCTGACTGGTGCCTTACTGGCCTCAGCTCCGCTATTGCATGTTCATCTGAACTTGAACCCAGGCCTACTTGGAGAAGTGTTTGTGTGCCGATTTCCAGAAACTGCGAAGGGCTACAGCAATGATAACTCTCTCAGTGGTAAGGGAGAGCATTGTGTGGATTCTCAATTTGTTGTTTGAACGACAGCGTCAAAGCTGCACAGAGAGAATCAGGTCTCTGTGTCTCTATGTTGGGTAAGCAGCTTCCCACACAGAGATGTCCCCGTTGGAGCCAAGAACATTCCCCATAGACTGAGGTTCACTAGAGCACTCCTAGAGAGCAAAGACTTATCCATGCGGTTTTCCCTTCCCCTGTGCGTGTGGGTCTCCGGGATCGGCCCCTGCTCCGTGGAAACAGCCTCTGAGAAAAGATCTCCAAGAACCTCTTATCCCCCAGGCTGGGAAGCGGAGTTCACAGGAGGTGGGATAAGCAAGCTTCCTTCGGCAAGAAGAGACAGCCAACCGGCCTGTGTTTGGAAGCCTATATTTGCAAGGAATGGGTTAGTTTCTCCTGACCGAGACCGCCAGATGTGCTGAGAAGATAGAAATTCCAGAGGCAGGGTCGAGGTTCCTGACTGCCCTTTGCCAGCCTTGCAAAGACATTCCCAGATTCTAACGTTATTTTCCATGAAGGAGCAGGCATCGGGAATATGTCAGACTTGACTGGCGCCTTACTGGCCTCAGCTCAGCTACTGCCTTTCCATTCAAACAAGGACAAGGGCCTACTTGGTGAAGGGTAAGGGTCTGCTTCTTTCCAAACTGCCAAGGACTACAGCAATGAGACCTCTGTCAAGGTGAGGGAAGCCTATGCGGATGGATTCTTAGCAGGTGCTTTGCCACAAAGCATCAGCACCCACGGAGAGAATCAGACTCCCTTTGCCACTATGTTGGGTGTGTAGCTTCATGCACAGAGGTGTCTCTGTAGAAGCCAAGAATGTTCCTGAGAGATGAGGTTCACTAGAGCTCTCCTACAGAGCATAGACCTGTCCATGTGGTTTTGTCTTCCCCTGTGAGTTGGGCCCCCGAGGTCCGACCCAGCTCCAGGGAAACAGCCCCTGAGAAAAAATCTCCAGGAACAGCTTTGCGCCCAGGCTGGGAAATGCAGTTCACAGGAGGCAAGGCAAGCGAGCCTCCTGCAGCGAAAAAGAGGCCTTACTGCTCCTGGACGATCAGGCTGCAAGAGTGTGTGAGACCTCACTTGTGCCTTACTGGCCTCAGCTCCGCCGTTGCCTGTTGTTCCGAGCTAGGACCCAGGCCTACTTGGAGAAGGGTTAGGGTGCGGATTTCTACAAACTGTCAAGGACGACAGCAATGAGAATTCTCTTAGCAGTAAGGGAGAGCATTGTATGGATTCTCAAGCTGTTGTTTGAATGACAGCTTCAAAGCTACACAGAGAGAATCAGGCTCTCTGTTCCCCTATTTTGGCTGTGCAGCTTCACACACAGAATTTGACTCTGTTGGAGCCAGAAATATTCCTGAAAGACTTAGGCTCACCAAAGCTGTCCTCCAGAGCAAAGACATTGGATGTGGTTTTGCCTTCCCTTGTCAGTATGGGTCCCCTAGCTTGGCCCCAGCTCCGGGGATACAGCCTCTGAAAAAAATCTTCCAAGAAGCGATTTTTCCTCCAGGCTGTTAAGCGGAATTCGCAGTTTGCAAGTTAAGGAAGCCTGCTTCGTGGAAGAGCAAGCAGCCAACTGGCCCTGTGTTAGGAAGCCTGTATTTGAAAGGAATGGGTTAGCTTCTACAGCGGGAGAACCTCAGATCTGCTCAGGGGGCTGAAATACTAGAGTCAGGGTCGAGGTTCTCCCTTGTCCTTTGCGCACCTTGCAAAGACATTCCTAGCTTCTAGCGTTAGTGTCCCTGTAGTAGCAGGCTGCAGGAGCGTGTGATAAATGACTGCCGCGTTCCTGTCCTCAGCTCCGCTATTGACTTTCTATTCGAACTAGAACCCAGGCCTACTTTGAGAGGGGTTAGGGTCCAGTGTTTTCAAACTGCCAAGGGCTACGGCAATGCGAGCTCTGTCAGAGGTAAGAAAAGAGCAATTGGTTGGATTCTTCAGCTGCTGCGTGGCTGCACAGCTTCCGCGCCGCATGGAGAGCATGAGGCTCCTTGTGGCCCTATTTTGGGTACGCAGCAACATGCACACAGACTGTCTGTGTTCACTTATGTACAGGCTTATGTACACTAGAGCTCTCCTACAGAGCAAAGACCACTCAGTGGGCTCCAAGAGATACGTGTCGCGGCTCGAGAAGAGAGTGGAGTCCTTTGCTTCCCCTCGAGATGAGGCCTGACTCCCCGGGTGAGTATGGAATACAACCCCAAATCCCTGTCGCCTATGGAGAGGAACATTAAGTCCTGGATACAAGCCTAGATGAGGTCTAGTTTGCCCTTCAGTGAATGGAGCCCAATCCACAGCTCTCCCTGGCAACTCGAATGGAAGATTAGACTTCCTGGGCCAACACAAGAGGAAGCCTGAATTCCCCATCGTAACTCGAGAATCCCACCGCAACTCGAGAAAAACCACGTGCTTCCCTCGTCATCGCAAGATGAGGCCCTTTGTCCGCTACAGCATCTCAAGAGAAGTCCCACGTTCCATCCTGAAGTGCGAAACGGTACTTGGCACCCTTGATGCGACCCCAAAAGTTCCGCGACATACCAGACTCACTCAAGGGGAACACCGAGGTTCCCGGCACCACTTCATCTGACCCCTTCTCCTCTCCTGATTGCGACAGGAGGGTCGACTCCCCTTCTCTGTCTGCAAGGGGTTCCCGACCTTCCGGGCGCACCTCAGGATGAGGCCGGTCTCATGAGAAAGTTCGAGACGTAGCCTCGTGGGTGGTGCCACATGCCGAAAGACCCCAATTTCACGGTCCACTCTTGAAAAGAACCCGATGCCAGCACACCTCTTTGAAGGAAAACCTGTGGATGAAGGCACAACACGAAGGGGCACTGACACCCGCGTGCATCGTCCAGAAAAACCCGCAGGTCCCACAGACATTTCGACAAGGGGCCTGTCACCCTGTAAACAACTCGAAAGGCAAACGAAGGTCCATTCCTCAACAGAAGACTAGGTGTGACTCTCTTGTCCCTACTCTGCAGGGACCATGGGATGCGAGTCAGAAACGGAGAGGAAGCCTGAGGTTCCTGCGTCCACTCGAGATGAGGCCCTCTTCCATTGCACCACACCCAGTGGAGTCCCGAGAGGCCCCTACCAACTCCACAGTATCCCTAAGTTCTCAGAGACACAATGAGAAGCTCCCTGAGGTCAAAGGCACAAGTCGAGGGAACCCTGTGTTTTCTGCCATGACTTAAGAAAGACCTCGAGAGTGCTTCAAAATGTGTTGAGTCGCGATTCCCCTACCATGACTCGAGAGCCAGGACGCGCTCCCCCTCGCCACGCGCATGGAGACCTGACTTCCCTGGCGCCGCACGAGAGGCTCCCTGAGATCCTCGTCGTGCCTCGGGAGAAAACCCCCACGGGCGCCGCAGCTCGAGGAAACCCCTGAGACGCCCCCGTCCTCGCGAGCTGAGGGCCTTCTTTTCCTGCATGGCCTGGAGAGCAATCCCGGGTCCTCTCTCCAAACGGAAGAGGAGGCTGGACTCCCTTGAGGCCGCTCAGGGGGCTCCAAGAGACCCGCGTCGCGACTCGAGAGGAGAGCGGAGTCCTTGGCTTCCCCTCGAGACGAGGCCTGACTCCCCGAGGGAGCCTGGAATGCAACCCCGAGATCCCTGCCTTCCCTGGAGAGGAATATTAGGTCCCGGACACACGCCTAGGTGAGGTCTCTTCGGCCCTGCGGTGACTCAAGCGCAACCCCCAGCTTTCCCTCGCAACCCGAGGGGAAGATTGGGCTTCCCAGGGCCAACCCAAGGGGAAGGCTGAGATCCCCGTCGTAACTCGAGAATCCCGCCGCAACTCGAGAAAAACCACGTGGTTCCCACCTCTTGGCAAGATGAGGCCCTTGCCCGCCACGGCGTCTCAAGGGAAGTCCCCTGTTCTGCCCTGAAGGGTGAAACGGTCCTTGACAGCCTTCCTGCGACCCCCAAAAGACCCCCGACACGCCGGGTTCCCTCGAGGGGAACACCGAGGGTCCCGGCACCGCTTCCTCTGAGCCCCTTCTCCCCTCCTGATCGCGACAGGAGAGCCGATTCCCCTGCGTGGTCTGGAAGGGGTTCCCGGCCTTCCCGGCGCACCTCAGGAGGAGGCCGGTCTCACGAGGAAATTCGAGACGAGCCACGTGGGTGGGGCCACATGCCGAACGCCCCCGATTCCCCGGTCCGCCCTTGAGAAGGGCCCGAGGCCCGGACCCCTCTTCGAAGGCAACCCTGTGGGGGAAGGCACAACACGAAGGGGCACTGCCACCCCCGTGCATCGTCCGCAAAGACCCGCGGGTTCCACACACAGCTCGACGAGGGGCCTGAGACCCCCTGAGCAACTCGAGAGGCCAGCGGGGTTCCCTTCCTCAGACAAGACGAGGCCTGACTCTCCTGTCCCAACTCTGCAGGGACCCTGCGGTCGGAGTCCGAAACGGAGAGGAAGCCTGAGGTTGCTGCCTCCCCTCGAGGTGAGGCCCTCTTCCGTTGCGCCAGACCCAGCGGAGTCCCGAGGGGCCCCGCCACCTCCACAGGATCCCTCGCCTCTCAGAGGCACCCTGGGAAGTTCCCTAAGGTCCCCGGCAGAAGGCGAGGGACACGAGGGTTTCCCGCCGCCCCCCGAGAAAGACCTCGAGAGTCCTTCTTCAACGCGTCTCGAGGCCCTAGTCCCCTCCCGTGACTCGAGAGCCAGGACGCGCTCCCCCTCGCCACGCGCATGGAGACCTGACTTCCCTGGCGCCGCACGAGAGGCTCCCTGAGATCCTCGTCATGCCTCGGGAGAAAACCCCCACGGGCGCCCCAGCTCGAGGAAACCCCTGAGACGCCCCCGTCCTCGCGAGCTGAGGGCCTTCTTTTCCTGCATGGCCTGGAGAGCAATCCCGGGTCCTCTCTCCAAACGGAAGAGGAGGCTGGACTCCCTTGAGGCCGCTCAGAGGGCTCCAAGAGACCCGCGTCGCGACTCGAGAGGAGAGCGGAGTCCTTGGCTTCCCCTCGAGACGAGGCCTGACTCCCCGGGGGAGCCTGGAATGCAACCCCGAGATCCCTGCCTTCCCTGGAGAGGAATATTAGGTCCCGGACACACGCCTAGGTGAGGTCTCTTCGGCCCTGCGGTGACTCGAGCGCAACCCCCAGCTTTCCCTCGCAACCCGAGGGGAAGATTGGGCTTCCCAGGGCCAACCCAAGGGGAAGGCTGAGATCCCCGTCGTAACCCGAGAATCCCGCCGCAACTCGAGAAAAACCACGTGGTTCCCACCTCTTGGCAAGATGAGGCACTTGCCCGCCACGGCGTCTCAAGGGAAGTACCCTGTTCCGCCCTGAAGGGCGAAACGGTCCCTGACAGCCTTCCTGCGACCCCCAAAAGTCCCCCGACACGCCGGGTTCCCTTGAGGGGAACACCGAGGGTCCCGGGACCGCTTCCTCTGAGCACCTTCTCCCCTCCTGATCGCGACAGGAGAGGCGATTCCCCTGCGTGGTCTGGAAGGGGTTCCCGGCCTTCCCGGCGCACCTCAGGAGGAGGCCGGTCTCACGAGGAAATTCGAGACGAGCCACGTGGGTGGGGCCACATGCCGAACGCCCCCGATTCCCCGGTCCGCCCTTGAGAAGGACCCGAGGCCCGGACCCCTCTTCGAAGGCAACCCTGTGGGGGAAGGCACAACACGTAGGGGCATTGCCACCCCCGTGCATCGTCCGCAAAGACCCGCGGGTTCCACACACAGCTCGACGAGGGGCCTGAGACCCCCTGAGCAACTCGAGAGGCCAGCGGGGTTCCCTTCCTCAGACAAGACGAGGCCTGACTCTCCTGTCCCAACTCTGCAGGGACACTGCGGTCGGAGTCCGAAACGGAGAGGAAGCCTGAGGTTCCTGCCTCCCCTCGAGGTGAGGCCCTCTTCCGTTGCGCCAGACCCAGCGGAGTCCCGAGGGGCCCCGCCACCTCCACAGGATCCCTCGCCTCTCAGAGGCACCCTGGGAAGTTCCCTAAGGTCCCCGGCAGAAGGCGAGGGACACGAGGGTTTCCCGCCGCCCCCCGAGAAAGACCTCGAGAGTCCTTCTTCAACGCGTCTCGAGGCCCTAGTCCCCTCCCGTGACTCGAGAGCCAGGACGCGCTCCCCCTCGCCACGCGCATGGAGACCTGACTTCCCTGGCGCCGCACGAGAGGCTCCCTGAGATCCTCGTCGTGCCTCGGGAGAAAACCCCCACGGGCGCCGCAGCTCGAGGAATCCCCTGAGACGCCCCCGTCCTCGCGAGCTGAGGGCCTTCTTTTCCTGCATGGCCTGGAGAGCAATCCCGGGTCCTCTCTCCAAACGGAAGAGGAGGCTGGACTCCCTTGAGGCCGCTCAGGGGGCTCCAAGAGACCCGCGTCGCGACTCGAGAGGAGAGCGGAGTCCTTGGCTTCCCCTCGAGACGAGGCCTGACTCCCCGGGGGAGCCTGGAATGCAACCCCGAGATCCCTGCCTTCCCTGGAGAGGAATATTAGATCCCGGACACACGCCTAGGTGAGGTCTCTTCGGCCCTGCGGTGACTCGAGCGCAACCCCCAGCTTTCCCTCGCAACCCGAGGGGAAGATTGGGCTTCCCAGGGCCAACCCAAGGGGAAGGCTGAGATCCCCGTCGTAACTCGAGAATCCCGCCGCAACTCGAGAAAAACCACGTGGTTCCCACCTCTTGGCAAGATGAGGCCCTTGCCCGCCACGGCGTCTCAAGGGAAGTCCCCTGTTCCGCCCTGAAGGGCGAAACGGTCCCTGACAGCCTTCCTGCGACCCCCAAAAGTCCCCCGACACGCCGGGTTCCCTCGAGGTGAACACCGAGGGTCCCGGCACCGCTTCCTCTGAGCCCCTTCTCCCCTCCTGATCGCGACAGGAGAGGCGATTCCCCTGCGTGGTCTGGAAGGGGTTCCCGGCCTTCCCGGCGCACCTCAGGAGGAGGCCGGTCTCACGAGGAAATTCGAGACGAGCCACGTGGGTAGGGCCACATGCCGAACGCCCCCGATTCCCCGGTCCGCCCTTGAGAAGGGCCCGAGGCCCGGACCCCTCTTCGAAGGCAACCCTGTGGGGGAAGGCACAACACGAAGGGCCACTGCCAACCCCGTGCATCGTCCGCAAAGACCCGCGGGTTCCACACACAGCTCGACAAGGGGCCTGAGAACCCCTGAGCAACTCGAGAGGCCAGCGGGATTCCCTTCCTCAGACAAGACGTGGCCTGACTCTCCTGTCCCAACTCTGCAGGGAGCCTGCGGTCGGAGTCCGAAACGGAGAGGAAGCCTGAGGTTCCTGCCTCCCCTCGAGGTGAGGCCCTCTTCCGTTGCGCCAGACCCAGCGGAGTCCCGAGGGGCCCCGCCACCTCCACAGGATCCCTCGCCTCTCAGAGGCACCCTGGGAAGTTCCTTAAGGTCCCCGGCAGAAGGCGAGGGACACGAGGGTTTCCCGCCGCCCCCCGAGAAAGACCTCGAGAGTCCTTCTTCAACGCGTCTCGAGGCCCTAGTCCGCTCCCGTGACTAGAGAGCCAGGACGCGCTCCCCCTCGCCAAGTGCATGGAGACCTGACTTCCCTGGCGCCGCACGAGAGGCTCCCTGAGATCCTCATTGTGCCTCGGGAGAAAACCCCCACGGGCGCCGCAGCTCGAGGAAACCCCTGAGACGCCCCCGTCCTCGCGAGCTGAGGGCCTTCTTTTCCTGCATGGCCTGGAGAGCAATCCCGGGTCCTCTCTCCAAACGGAAGAGGAGGCTGGACTCCCTTGATGCCGCTCAGGGGGCCCCAAGAGACCCGCGTCGTGACTCGAGAGGAGAGCGGAGTCCTTGGCTTCCCCTCGAGATGAGGCCTGACTCCCCGGGGGAGCTTGGAATGCAACCCCGAGATCCCTGCCTTCCATGGAGAGGAATATTAGGTCCCGGACACACGCCTAGGTGAGGTCTCTTCGGCCCTGCAGTGATTCGAGCGCAACCCCCAGCTTTCCCTCGCAACCCGAGGGGAAGATTGGGCTTCCCAGGGCCAACCCAAGGGGAAGGCTGAGATCCCCGTCGTAACTCGAGAATGCCGCCGCAACTCGAGAAAAACCACGTGGTTCCCACCTCTAGGCAAGATGAGGCCCTTGCCCGCCACGGCGTCTCAAGGGAAGTCCACTGTTCCGCCCTGAAGGGGGAAACGGTCCCTGACAGCCTTCCTGCGACCCCCAAGAGTCCCCCGATACACCGGTTTCCCCCGAGGGGAACACCGAGGGTCCCGGCACCCCTTCCTCTGAGCCCCTTCTCCCCTCCCGATCACGACAGGAGAGGCGATTCCCCTGCGTGGTCTGGAAGGGGTTCCCGGCCTTCCCGGCGCACCTCAGGATGAGGCCAGTCTCACGAGGAAATTCGAGACGAGCCACGTGGGTGGTGCCACATGCTGCACGCCCCCGATTCCCCGGTCCGCTCTTGAGAAGGACCCGAGGCCCGGACCCATCTTGGAAGGCAGCCCTGTGGGTGAAGGCACAACACGAAGGGGCACTGCCACCCCCGTGCATCGTCCCCAAAGACCCGCGAGTTCCACACACAGCTCGACGAGGGGCCTGAGACCCCTTGAGCAACTCGAGAGGCCAGCGGGGTTCCCTTCCTCAGACAAGACGAGGCCTGACTCTCCTGTCCCAACTCTGCAGGGACCCTGCGGTCGGAGTCCGAAACGGAGAGGAAGCCTGAGGTTCCTGCCTCCCCTCGAGGTGAGGCCCTTTTCCGTTGCGCCAGACCCAGCGGAGTCCCGAGGGGCCCCGCCACGTCCACAGGATCCCTCGCCTCTCAGAGGCACCCTGGGAAGTTCCCTAAGGTCCCTGGCAGAAGGCGAGGGAAACGAGGGTTTCCCGCCGCCCCCGAGAAAGACCTCGAGAGTCCTTCTTCAACGCGTCTTGAGTCCCTAGTCCCCTCCCGTGACTCGAGAACCATGACGCGCTCCCCCTTTCCACGAGCATGGAGACCTGACTTCCCTGGCGCCACACGAGACGCTCCCTGAGCTCCCCGTCGTACCTCGTGTGAAACCCCACACTGGCGCCGCAGCTCGAGAAAACCCACAAGATCCCTCCGTCATCGCGAGATGAGGGCCATCTTTTCCTGCATGGCCTGGAGAGCAGTCCCAAGTCCTCTCTCCAAACTTCACAGGAGGCTTGACTCCCTTTAGGCCACAAAGTGGGCTCCAAGAGATGCCCGTCGCGACTCGAAAGGAGAGCGGAGTCCTTTGCTTCCCTTCGACATGAGGCCTGACTCCCTGGGTGAGTCTGGAATGCAAACCTGAGATCCCTGTGGCCCTTGGAGAGGAACATTAGGTCCTGGACACAAGCCTAGATGAGGTCTCCTTTGCCCTGACGTGACTCGAGCGCAACCCCCAGCTCTCCCTCGCAACTCGAATGGATGATTGGACTTCCCTGGCCCAACACAAGAGGAAGCCTGAAATCCCCGTCGTAACTCGAGAATCCCGCCGCATCTCGAGAAAAACCACGTGGCTCCCCCGTCATCGCAAGATGAGGCCCTTGGCCGCTATAGCGTATCAAGAGAAGTCCCACGTTCCATCCTGAAGTACAAAACGGTACTTGGCACCCTTGATGCGACCCCCAAAGTTCCCTGACATACCGGTCTCACTCGAGGGAAACACCAAAGTTCACGGCAGCACTTCCTGTGAGCCCCTTCACCCCTCCTGATCGCGACAGAAGGGTCGATTCCCATGTTTTGTCTGCAAGGGGTTCCCGACGTTCCCTGCGAACCTCCGGATGAGGCCGGTCTCATGAGGAAATTCGAAAAGTAGCCTCATGGTTGGTGCCATATGCTGAAAGATCCCGAATTCCCGGTCCACTCTAGATAAGAACCTGACGCCCGGACATCTCTTCGAAGGCAACCCTGCGGATGAAGGCACAACACGAAGGGACACTGACATCCCCATGCATCGTCTGGAAAAACCCGCAGATTTCACTCACAGCTCCAAATGTGGACTGTCACCCCGTGAACAACTCGAGAGGCAAGTGAAGTTGCATTCCTTCACACATGACGAGGCCTTACTCTCCTGTCCCAACTCTTCAGGGACCCTGCAATTGGAGTCAGAAATGGAGAGGAACCCTGAGGTTCCTGCCTCAACTAGAGAAGAGGCCCTCTTCCATTGAACCAAACTCAGTGGTGTCCCGAGAGGCCCCTCCCAACACCACAGTATCCCTGAATTCTCAGAGGCTCCCTGAGAAGCTACCTGAGGTCACTGGCACAAGTCGAGGGAACCCAGAGTTTCCTGAAGTAACCTGAGAAAGACTTGGAGAGTCCTTTTTCAACGTCTCTTGATGCCCGATTCCCCTACCATGACTCCAGAGCAAGGACGCGCTCCCCTCGCCACAAGCAGGAAAACTGACTTCCCTAGTACCACACAAGAGGCTCCCTGAGTACTCCATCGTACCTCGTGAGAAAACCCACACTGGCGCCGCAGTTCGAGAAAAACCACAAGATGCCCCCGTCAAGGAGAGATTGGGGCCTTCCTTTCCTGCCTGACCTGGAGAGCAATTCCTGGTCCTCTCTCCAAACTTCACAGGAGTATTGACTCCCTTTAGGCCACTCAGTTGGGTCCAAGAAATACCCGGTGCGACTCGAGAGGAGAGCGGAGTCCTTTGCTTCCCTGGAGACGAGGCCTGACTCCCCGGGTGAGTTTGGAATGCAACCCCGAGATCCATGTCACCCCTGGAGTGGAACATTATGTCCTAGACACAAGCCTAGATGAGGTCTATTTTGCCCTACAGTGACTCGAGAGCAACCTCCATCTCTCCCTCACAATTTGAATGGAAGATTGGTCTTCCCACGGTCAACACAAGAGGAAGTCTGAATTTCCCATCGTAATCCGAGAATTCAGCCTCAAGTCTTAAAAACCATGTGGTTCCCCCTTCATCGCAATATGAGGCCCTTTCCAGCTAGAGTCTCAAGAGAAGTCCCACGTTCCATCTTAAAGTTCGAAATGCTACTTGGCACCCTTGATGCGACCCCAAAGTTCCCCAACATACCGGTCTCACTCCAGGGGAACACCGAAGTTCCCGGTGTCTCCAGGGAAGTCCCATGTTCCGCCCTGAAGGGCGAAACGGTACTTGACACCCTTGATGCGACCGCAAAAGTTCCCCGACACGCTGGGTTCCCTCGAGGGGAACACCGAGGGTCCCAGCACCACTTCATCTGAGCCCCTTCTCCCCTCCTGATCGCGACAGGAGAGTCGATTCCCCTGCTTTGTCTGGCAGGGGTTCCCGGCCTTCCTGGCGCACCTCAGGATGAGGCCGGTCTCAGGAGGAAATTCGAGACTAGCCACGTGTGAGGTGCCACGTGCCGAACGACTCCGATTTTCCGGTCCGCTCTTGATAAGAACCCGATGCCCGGACACGTCTTCGAAGGCAACCCTGTGGGTGAAGGCACAACACGAAGGGGCACTGACACCCCCGTGCATCATCCGGAAAAACCCGCAGGGTCTACACACAGCTCGACAAGGGGCCTGAGACTCCCGGAACAACTCGAGAGGCAACCAGAATTCCATTCCTCAGACAAGACGAGGCATGACTCTCCTGTCCCAACCCTGCAGGGACCGTGCAGTCGGAGTCCGAAACCGAGAGGAGGCCTGAGGTTCCTGCCTCCCCTCGAGATGAGGCCCTCTTCCATTGCGCCGAACCCAGCAGAGTCCCGAGAGGCCCTGCCAACTACACAGCATCCCTCACCTCTCAGAGGCACCGTGGGAAGTTCACTAAGGTCCCCTGCAGAAGTCGAGGGAAACGAGGGTTTCCCGCCGCAACCCGAGAAAGACCTCGAGAGTCCTTCTTCAACGCCTCTTGAGGACCTAGCCGCTTCCCATGACTCGAGAGTGATGACCAGCTCCCTCTCGCCATGCGCATGGAGACCTGACTTCCCTGGCGCCGCACGAGAGGCTCCCTGAGGTCCTCGTCGTGCCTCGTGAGAAAACTCCCATGGGCGCAGCAGCCTGAGGAAACCCATGAGACGCCCCCGTCATCGCGAGATGAGGGCCTTCTTTTCCTGCCTGGCCTGGAGAGCAATCCCGAGTCCTCTCTCCAAACTGAAGAGGAGGCTCGACACCCTTGAGTCCACTCAGTGGGCTCCAAGAGATCCGTGTCGCGGCTTGAGAGGAAAGCGGAGTCCTTTGCTTCCCCTCCAGGCGAGTCCTGACCCCCCGGGGGAGTCTGGAATGGAAACCCGTGATCCCTGTCTTCCCTTGAGAGGAATATTAGGTCCTGGACACACGCTTCGATGAGGTCTCTTTGGCCCTGTAGTGACTCGAGCAGAACCCCCAGCTTTCCATCGCAACTCGAATTGAAGATTGGGCTTCCCAGGGCCAACCCAAGAGGAAGCCTGAAATTCCTGTCGTTTTCGAGAATCCCGATGCAACTCGAGAAAAACGACGTGGTTCCAACGTCTTCACAGGATGAGGCCCTTGCCCGCTACAGCGTCTCCAGGGAAGTCCCATGTTCCATCCTGAAGTGGGAAACGGTACTTGGCTCCCTTGATGCGACCCCTAAAGTTCCCTGAAACGCCGGGTTCCCTCGAGTGGAACACCGAGGGTCCCGGCACCACTTCATCTGAGCCCCATCTCCCCTCCTGATCGCGACAGGAGAATCGATTCCCCTACTTTGTGTGGAAGGGGTTCCCGGCCTTCCCGGCGCACCTCAGGATGATGCTGGTCTCACGAGGAAATTCGAGATGAGCCACGTGGGTGGTGCCACATGCCGAATGACCCCGATTTCCCGGTCCGCTCTTGAAATGAACCCGATGCCCGGACACCTCTTTGAAGGAAACCCTGTGGGGGAAGGCACAACACGAAGGGGCACTGACACCCCCATGCATCGTCCGGAAAAACCCGCAGGTTCCACACTCAGCTCAACAAGTGGCCTGTCACTCCGTGAACAACTCGAAAGGCAAGGGGAAATCCATTCCTCCACAGAAGACGAGGCGTGACTCTCTTGTCCATACTCTGCAGGTACCCTGCGACCCGAGTCACATATGGAGAGGACCCCTGAGGTTCCTGCCTCCATTCGAGATGAGGCCCTCTTCGATTGCACCAAACCCAGTTGAGTAACGAAAGGCCCCTCCCAAATCCACAGTGTCCCTGACTTCTCAGAGGCACCCTTAGAAGTTGCCTGAGGTCACCGACACAAATCAAGGGAACCCAGGGTTCCCTGCCGCAACCCGAGAAAGACCTCGAGAGTCCTTCTTCAATGCGTCTTGAGGCCCGATTCGCCTACTATGACTCGAGCGCAATCACGCACTCCCCTTCACCACACGCACGGAGACCTGACGTCCCTAGCACCACACGAGAGGCTCTCTGAGCTCCCCGTTGTACCTCGTGAGAAATCTGATACTGGCGCCGCAGCTGGAGAAAACCCACGAGATGCCCCGTCATCGCGAGATGAGGGCCTTTTTTCCTGCATGGCCAGGAAAACAATCCCGAGACATCTCCAAACTCCATAGGAGGCTTCACTCCCTTTACGCCACGCAGTGGGCTCCAAGAGATACCCGTCGCGACTCGACAGGAGAGCGGAGTCCTTTTTTTCCCCTCAAGACGAGGCCTGACTCTTCGGGTGAGTCGAGAATGCAACCCTGAGATCCCTGTTGGCCCAGTAGTGGAACACTAGGTCCTGGACACAAGCGTAGATGAGGTCTATTTTGCCCTGCAGTGACTGGAGAGCAATCCCCAGTTCTAACTTGCAACTCGAATGGAATACTGGATTTTCCTGGCGCCATACAAGAGGCTCCCTGAGATCCCCGTGGTACTTCATGAGACACCCCACACTGGCGCCGCAGCTCGAGAAAACCCACGAGACGCCACCGTCATCTCGAGATGAGGGCCTTCATTTCCTGCATGGCCTGGAGAGCAATCCCGTGTCCTCCCTCCAAACACCAGAGGAGGTTTGACTCCCTTTAAGCCACTCAGTGGGCTCCAAGACATACCCGTCCGACTCGAGAGGAGAGCAGAGTCCTTTGCTTCCCCTCGAGACGAGGCCTGACTCCAGGGTGAGTCTGGAATGCAACCCCGAGATTCCTGTCGCCCCTTGACATGAACATTAGGTCCTGCACACAAGCCTTGGTGGGGTCTCTTTTGCCTTCAGTGACTAGAGCGCACCTCCAGCTCTTCCTCGAATCTCGAATGGAAGATAAGACTTTTGTGGGCCAACACAAGAGGAAGCATGAATTCCCTGTGGTAACTCAAATATCCCACCGCAACTAGAGAAAAACCAAGTGGTTCCGCAGTCATTCCAAGATGAGGCCCTTGCCCGCTGGAGCACCCCAAGAGAAGTCCCACGTTCCAATTTGAAGAGCGAAACGGTACTTGGAACGCATTATGCGACCCCAAAAGTTACCCGACATACCTGTCTCATTTGAGGGAAACACCGAGGTTCCCAGCAGCATTTCATCTGAGCCACTTTTCCACTCCTGATCGCCACAGGAGGGTCGATTCCTCTGCTTTGTCTGGAAGGGTTTCATGACCTTCGCGGCACACCTCAGGATGAGGCCGGTTTCATGAGGAAATTCGAGACTAGCCACGTGGGTGGTGCCAAATGCTGAACGACCCCGATTTCCCAGGCCGCTCTTCATAAGAACACGATGCCCGGACACCTCTTCGAAGGCAACCCTGTGGATGAAGACACAAAACGAAGGGTCACTGACACCCCATGCATCGTCTGGAAAAAACTGCAGATTCCACACACAGTTTGACAAGGGGCCTGAAACCCCATGAAAAACTCGAGAGGCAAGCGGAGTTCCATTCCTCAGAAAAGACATAGCCTGACTCTCCTGTCCCAACTCTGCAGGGACACTACGATCAGAGTCAGAATTGGAGAGGAAGCCTGAGGTTCCTGCCTCCACTCGAGATGAGGCCCTCTTCCATTGCGACAAACCCAGTGGAGTCCCGAGAGGCCCCGCCAAATCCACAGCGTCCCTCACCTCTCAGAGGCACCCTGGGAAGTTTCCTCAGGTCCCCGGCAGAAGTTGGGGGAAACGAGGGTTTCCCGCTGCAACCCGAGAAAGACATCGAGAGTCCTTCTTCAACGCGTCTTGAGGCCCTAGTCCCATCCCATGAATCGAGAACAATGACGCACTCCTTCTCGTTACGTGCATGGAGACATGACTTCCCTGGCGCCGCACGAGAGGCTCCCTGAGATCCTCGTCGTGCCTCGGGAGAAAACCCCCACGGGTGCCGCAGCTCGAGGAAACCCCTGAGATGCCCCCGTCCTCGGGAGGTGAGGGCCTTCTTTTCCTGCCTGGCCTGGAGAGTAATCACGAGTCCTCTCTCAAAAGTGAAGAGGAGGCTGGACTCCCTTGAGGCCACTCAGGGGGCACCAAGATATCCGCGTCGCGACTCGGGAGGAGAGCGGATCCTTTGCTTCCCCTCGAGGCGAGGCCTGACTCCCCGGGGGAGCATGGGATGCAAACCCGAGATCCTTGTCTTCCCTGCAGAGGAGCATTAGGTCCTGGACACACGCCTAGATGAGGTATCTTTGGCCCTGCAGTGACTCGAGCGCAACCCCCAGCTTTCCCTCGCCAGCAGAATAGAAGATTGGGCTACCCAGGGCCGACACAAGAGGAAGCCTGTAATCCCCCGTCGTAACACGAGAATGCCACCGCAACTCGAGAAAAACCACGTGGTTCCCGCCTCTTGGAAAGATGAGCCCTTACCCGCCACGGCGACTCAAGGGAAGTCCCCTGTTCCGCCCTGAAGGGCGAAACTGTCCCTGACAGCCTTTCTGCGACCCCCAAAAGTCCCCCGACACGCCGGATTCCCTCGAGGGGAACACCGAGGGTCCCGGCACCGCTTCCTCTGAGCCCCTTCTCCCCTCCTGATCGCGACAGGAGAGGCGATTCCCCTGCGTGGTCTGGAAGGGGTTCCCGGCCTTCCCGGCGCACCTCAGGATGAGGCCGGTCTCACGAGGAAATTCGAGACGAGCCACGTGGGTGGGGCCACATGCCAAACGCCCCCGATTCCCCGGTCCGCTCTTGAGAAGGACCCGAGGCCCGGACCCCTCTTCGAAGGCAACCCTGTGGGTGAAGGCACAACACGAAGGGGCGCTGCCACCCCCATGCATCGCCGCAAAGACCCGCGGGTTCCACACACAGCTCGACGAGGGGCCTGAGACCCCTTGAGCAACTCGAGAGGCCAGCGGGGTTCCCTTCCTCAGACAAGACGAGGCCTGACTCTCCTGTCCCAACTCTGCAGGGACCCTGCGGTCGGAGTCCGAAACGGAGAGGAAGCCTGAGGTTCCTCCCTCCCCTCGAGGTGAGGCCCTCTTCCGTTGCGCCAGACCCAGCGGAGTCCCGAGGGGCCCCGCCACCTCCACAGGACCCCTCGCCTCTCAGAGGCACCCTGGGAAGTTCCCTAAAGTCCCCGGCAGAAGGCGAGGGAAACGAGGGTTTCCCTCCGCCCCCCGAGAAAGACCTCAAGAGTCCTTCTTCAACGCGTCTCGAGGCCCTAGTCCGCTCCCGTGACTAGAGAGCCAGGACGCGCTCCCCCTCGCCACGCGCATGGAGACCTGACTTCCCTGGCGCCGCACGAGAGGCTCCCTGAGATCCTCATTGTGCCTCGGGAGAAAACCCCCACGGGCGCCGCAGCTCGAGGAAACCCCTGAGACGCCCCCGTCCTCGCGAGCTGAGGGCCTTCTTTTCCTGCATGGCCTGGAGAGCAATCCCGGGTCCTCTCTCCAAACGGAAGAGGAGGCTGGACTCCCTTGATGCCGCTCAGGGGGCCCCAAGAGACCCGCGTCGCGACTCGAGAGGAGAGCGGAGTCCTTGGCTTCCCCTCGAGACGAGGCCTGACTCCCCGGGGGAGCCTGGAATGCAACCCCGAGATCCCTGCCTTCCATGGAGAGGAATATTAGGTCCCGGACACACGCCTAGGTGAGGTCTCTTCGGCCCTGCAGTGACTCGAGCGCAACCCCCAGCTTTCCCTCGCAACCCGAGGGGAAGATTGGGCTTCCCAGGGCCAACCCAAGGGGAAGGCTGAGATCCCCGTCGTAACTCGAGAATGCCGCCGCAACTCGAGAAAAACCACGTGGTTCCCACCTCTTGGAAAGATGAGGCCCTTGCCCGCCACGGCGTCTCAAGGGAAGTCCCCTGTTCCTCCCTGAAGGGCGAAACCGTCCCTGACATCCTTCCTGCGACCCCCAAGAGTACTCCGACATGCCGGGTTCCCCCGAGGGGAACACCGAGGGTCCCGCACCGCTTCCTCTGAGCCCCTTCTCCCTTCCTGATCGCGACAGGAGAGGCGATTCCCCTGCGTGGTCTGGAAGGGGTTCCCGGGGTTCCCGGCGCACCTAAGGATGAGGCCGGTCTCACGAGGAAATTCGAGACGAGCCACGTGTGTGGTGCCACGTGCCGAACGCCCCCGATTCCCCGGTCCGCTCTTGAGAAGGACCCGAGGCCAGGACCCCTCTGCGAAAGCAACCCTGTGGGTGAAGGAACAACACGAAGGGGCACTGCCTCCCCGGGGCATCGTCCACAAAGACGCGCGGGTTCCACACACGGCTCGACGAGGGGCCTGAGACCCCCTGAGCAACTCGAGAGGCCAGCGGGGTTCCCTTCCTCAGACAAGACGAGGCCTGACTCTCCTGTCCCAACTCTGCAGGGACCCTGCGGTCGGAGTCCGAAACGGAGAGGAAGCCTGAGGTTCCTGCCTCCCCTCGAGGTGAGGCCCTCTTCCGTTGCGCCAGACCCAGCGGAGTCCCGAGGGGCCCCGCCACCTCCACAGGATCCCTCGCTTCTCAGAGGCACGCTGGGAAGTTCCCTAAGTCCCAGGCAGAAGGCGAGGGAAACGAGGGTTTCCCGCCGCCCCCCGAGAAAGACCTCGAGAGTCCTTCTTCAACGCGTCTCGAGGCCCTAGTCCCCTCCCGTGACTCGAGAGCCATGACGCGCTCCCCCTCGCCACGCGCATGGAGACCTGACTTCCCTGGCGCCGCACGAGAGGCTCCCTGAGATCCTCGTCGTGCCTCGGGAGAAAACCCCCATGGGCGCCGCAGCTCGAGGAAACCCCGGAGACGCCCCCGTCCTCGCGAGCTGTGGGCCTTCTTTTCCTGCATGGCCTGGAGAGCAATCCTGGGTCCTCTCTCCAAACGGAAGACGAGGCTGGACTCCCTTGAGGCCGCTCAGGGGGCTCCAAGAGACCCGCGTCGCGACTCGAGAGGAGAGCGGAGTCCTTGGCTTCCCCTCGAGACGAGGCCTGACTCCCCGGGGGAGCCTGGAATGCAACCCCGAGATCCCTGCCTTCCCTGGAGAGGAATATTAGGTCCCGGACACACGCCTAGGTGAGGTCTCTTCGGCCCTGCAGTGACTCGAGCGCAACCCCCAGCTTTCCCTCGCAACCCGGGGGGAAGATTGGGCTTCCCAGGGCCAACCCAAGGGGAAGGCTGAGATCCCCGTCGTAACTCGAGAATGCCGCCGCAACTCGAGAAAAACCACGTGGTTCCCACCTCTAGGCAAGATGAGGCCCTTGCCCGCCACGGCGTCTCAAGGGAAGTCCACTGTTCCGCCCTGAAGGGCGAAACGGTCCCTGACAGCCTTCCTGCGACCCCCAAGAGTCCCCCGATACACCGGTTTCCCCCGAGGGGAACACCGAGGGTCCCGGCACCGCTTCCTCTGAGCCCCTTCTCCCCTCCCGATCGCGACAGGAGAGGCGATTCCCCTGCGTGGTCTGGAAGGGGTTCCCGGCCTTCCCGGCGCACCTCAGGATGAGGCCGGTCTCACGAGGAAATTCGAGACGAGCCACGTGGGTGGTGCCACATGCCGCACGCCCCCGATTCCCCGGTCCGCTCTTGAGAAGGACCTGAGGCCCGGACCCCTCTTGGAAGGCAACCCTGTGGGGGAAGGCACAACACGAAGGGGCACTGCCACCCCCGTGCATCGTCCGCAAAGACCCGCGGGTTCCACACACAGCTCGACGAGGGGCCTGAGACCCCCTGAGCAACTCGAGAGGCCAGCGGGGTTCCCTTCCTCAGACAAGACGAGGCCTGACTCTCCTGTCCCAACTCTGCAGGGACCCTGCGGTCGGAGTCCGAAACGGAGAGGAAGCCTGAGGTTCCTGCCTCCCCTCGAGGTGAGGCCCTTTTCCGTTGCGCCAGACCCAGCGGAGTCCCGAGAGGCCCCGCCACGTCCACAGGATCCCTCGCCTCTCAGAGGCACCCTGGGAAGTTCCCTAAGGTCCCCGGCAGAAGGCGAGGGAAACGAGGGTTTCCCGCCGCCCCCGAGAAAGACCTCGAGAGTCCTTCTTCAACGCGTCTTGAGTCCCTAGTCCCCTCCCGTGACTCGAGAACCATGACGCGCTCCCCCTTTCCACGAGCATGGAGACCTGACTTCCCTGGCGCCACACGAGACGCTCCCTGAGCTCCCCGTCGTACCTCGTGTGAAACCCCACACTGGCGCCGCAGCTCGAGAAAACCCACAAGATCCCTCCGTCATCGCGAGATGAGGGCCATCTTTTCCTGCATGGCCTGGAGAGCAGTCCCAAGTCCTCTCTCCAAACTTCACAGGAGGCTTGACTCCCTTTAGGCCACAAAGTGGGCTCCAAGAGGTGCCCGTCGCGACTCGAAAGGAGAGCGGAGTCCTTTGTTTCCCTTCGACATGAGGCCTGACTCCCTGGGTGAGTCTGGAATGCAAACCTGAGATCCCTGTGGCCCTTGGAGAGGAACATTAGGTCCTGGACACAAGCCTAGATGAGGTCTCCTTTGCCCTGACGTGACTCGAGCGCAACCCCCAGCTCTCCCTCGCAACTCGAATGGATGATTGGACTTCCCTGGCCCAACACAAGAGGAAGTCTGAAATCCCCGTCGTAACTCGAGAATCCCGCCGCATCTCGAGAAAAACCACGTGGCTCCCCCGTCATCGCAAGATGAGGCCCTTGGCCGCTACAGCGTATCAAGAGAAGTCCCACGTTCCATCCTGAAGTACAAAACGGTACTTGGCACCCTTGATGCGACCCCCAAAGTTCCCTGACATACCGGTCTCACTCGAGGGAAACACCAAAGTTCACGGCAGCACTTCCTGTGAGCCCCTTCACCCCTCCTGATCGCGACAGAAGGGTCGATTCCCATGTTTTGTCTGCAAGGGGTTCCCGACGTTCCCTGCGAACCTCCGGATGAGGCCGGTCTCATGAGGAAATTCGAAAAGTAGCCTCATGGTTGGTGCCATATGCTGAAAGATCCCGAATTCCCGGTCCACTCTAGATAAGAACCTGACGCCCGGACATCTCTTCGAAGGCAACCCTGTGGATGAAGGCACAACACGAAGGGACACTGACATCCCCGTGCATCGTCTGGAAAAACCCGCAGATTCCACTCACAGCTCCAAATGTGGACTGTCACCCCGTGAACAACTCGAGAGGCAAGTGAAGTTGCATTCCTTCACACATGACGAGGCCTTACTCTCCTGTCCCAACTCTTCAGGGACCCTGCAATTGGAGTCAGAAATGGAGAGGAACCCTGAGGTTCCTGCCTCAACTAGAGAAGAGGCCCTCTTCCATTGAACCAAACTCAGTGGTGTCCCGAGAGGCCCCTCCCAACACCACAGTATCCCTGAATTCTCAGAGGCTCCCTGAGAAGCTACCTGAGGTCACTGGCACAAGTCGAGGGAACCCAGAGTTTCCTGATGTAACCTGAGAAAGACTTGGAGAGTCCTTTTTCAACGTCTCTTGATGCCCGATTCCCCTACCATGACTCCAGAGCAAGGACGCGCTCCCCTCGCCACAAGCAGGAAAACTGACTTCCCTAGTACCACACAAGAGGCTCCCTGAGTACTCCATCGTACCTCGTGAGAAAACCCACACTGGCGCCGCAGTTCGAGAAAAACCACAAGATGCCCCCGTCAAGGAGAGATTGGGGCCTTCCTTTCCTGCCTGACCTGGAGAGCAATTCCTGGTCCTCTCTCCAAACTTCACAGGAGTATTGACTCCCTTTAGGCCACTCAGTTGGGTCCAAGAAATACCCGGTGCGACTCGAGAGGAGAGCGGAGTCCTTTGCTTCCCTGGAGACGAGGCCTGACTCCCCGGGTGAGTTTGGAATGCAACCCCGAGATCCATGTCACCCCTGGAGTGGAACATTATGTCCTAGACACAAGCCTAGATGAGGTCTATTTTGCCCTACAGTGACTCGAGAGCAACCTCCATCTCTCCCTCACAATTTGAATGGAAGATTGTCTTCCCACGGTCAACACAAGAGGAAGTCTGAATTTCCCATCGTAATTCGAGAATTCAGCCTCAAGTCTTAAAAACCATGTGGTTCCCCCTTCATCGCAATATGAGGCCCTTTCCAGCTAGAGTCTCAAGAGAAGTCCCACGTTCCATCTTAAAGTTCGAAATGCTACTTGGCACCCTTGATGCGACCCCAAAGTTCCCCAACATACCGGTCTCACTCCAGGGGAACACCGAAGTTCCCGGTGTCTCCAGGGAAGTCCCATGTTCCGCCCTGAAGGGCGAAACGGTACTTGACACCCTTGATGCGACCGCAAAAGTTCCCCGACACGCTGGGTTCCCTCGAGGGGAACACCGAGGGTCCCGGCACCACTTCATCTGAGCCCCTTCTCCCCTCCTGATCGCGACAGGAGAGTCGATTCCCCTGCTTTGTCTGGAAGGGGTTCCCGGCCTTCCTGGCGCACCTCAGGATGAGGCCGGTCTCAGGAGGAAATTCGAGACTAGCCACGTGTGAGGTGCCACGTGCCGAACGACTCCGATTTTCCGGTCCGCTCTTGATAAGAACCCGATGCCGGGACACGTCTTCGAAGGCAACCCTGTGGGTGAAGGCACAACACGAAGGGGCACTGACACCCCCGTGCATCATCCGGAAAAACCCGCAGGGTCTACACACAGCTCGACAAGGGGCCTGAGACTCCCGGAACAACTCGAGAGGCAACCAGAATTCCATTCCTCAGACAAGACGAGGCATGACTCTCCTGTCCCAACCCTGCAGGGACCGTGCAGTCGGAGTCCGAAACCGAGAGGAGGCCTGAGGTTCCTGCCTCCCCTCGAGATGAGGCCCTCTTCCATTGCGCCGAACCCAGCAGAGTCCCGAGAGGCCCTGCCAACTACACAGCATCCCTCACCTCTCAGAGGCACCGTGGGAAGTTCACTAAGGTCCCCTGCAGAAGTCGAGGGAAACGAGGGTTTCCCGCCGCAACCCGAGAAAGACCTCGAGAGTCCTTCTTCAACGCCTCTTGAGGACCTAGCCGCTTCCCATGACTCGAGAGTGATGACCAGCTCCCCCTCGCCATGCGCATGGAGACCTGACTTCCCTGGCGCCGCACGAGAGGCTCCCTGAGGTCCTCGTCGTGCCTCGTGAGAAAACTCCCATGGGCGCAGCAGCCTGAGGAAACCCATGAGACGCACCCGTCATCGCGAGATGAGGGCCTTCTTTTCCTGCCTGGCCTGGAGAGCAATCCCGAGTCCTCTCTCCAAACTGAAGAGGAGGCTCGACACCCTTGAGTCCACTCAGTGGGCTCCAAGATATCCGTGTCGTGACTTGAGAGGAAAGCGGAGTCCTTTGCTTCCCCTCCAGGCGAGTCCTGACCCCCCGGGGGAGTCTGGAATGGAAACCCGTGATCCCTGTCTTCCCTTGAGAGGAATATTAGGTCCTGGACACACGCTTCGATGAAGTCTCTTTGGCCCTGTAGTGACTCGAGCAGAACCCCCCCTTTCCATCGCAACTCGAATTGAAGATTGGGCTTCCCAGGGCCAACCCAAGAGGAAGCCTGAAATTCCTGTCGTTTTCGAGAATCCCGATGCAACTCGAGAAAAACGACGTGGTTCCAACGTCTTCACAGGATGAGGCCCTTGCCCGCTACAGCGTCTCCAGGGAAGTCCCATGTTCCATCCTGAAGTGGGAAACGGTACTTGGCTCCCTTGATGCGACCCCTAAAGTTCCCTGAAACGCCGGGTTCCCTCGAGTGGAACACCGAGGGTCCCGGCACCACTTCATCTGAGCCCCATCTCCCCTCCTGATCGCGACAGGAGAATCGATTCCCCTACTTTGTGTGGAAGGGGTTCCCGGCCTTCCCGGCGCACCTCAGGATGATGCTGGCCTCACGAGGAAATTCGAGATGAGCCACGTGGGTGGTGCCACATGCCGAATGACCCCGATTTCCCGGTCCGCTCTTGAAATGAACCCGATGCCCGGACACCTCTTTGAAGGAAACCCTGTGGGGGAAGGCACAACACGAAGGGGCACTGACACCCCCATGCATCGTCCGGAAAAACCCGCAGGTTCCACACTCAGCTCAACAAGTGGCCTGTCACTCCGTGAACAACTCGAAAGGCAAGGGGAAATCCATTCCTCCACAGAAGACGAGGCGTGACTCTCTTGTCCATACTCTGCAGGTACCCTGCGACCCGAGTCACATATGGAGAGGACCCCTGAGGTTCCTGCCTCCATTCGAGATGAGGCCCTCTTCGATTGCACCAAACCCAGTTGAGTAACGAAAGGCCCCTCCCAAATCCACAGTGTCCCTGACTTCTCAGAGGCACCCTTAGAAGTTGCCTGAGGTCACCGACACAAATCAAGGGAACCCAGGGTTCCCTGCCGCAACCCGAGAAAGACCTCAAGAGTCCTTCTTCAATGCGTCTTGAGGCCCGATTCGCCTACTATGACTCGAGCGCAATCACGCACTCCCCTTCACCACACGCACGGAGACCTGACGTCCCTAGCACCACACGAGAGGCTCTCTGAGCTCCCCGTTGTACCTCGTGAGAAATCTGATACTGGCGCCGCAGCTGGAGAAAACCCACGAGATGCCCCGTCATCGCGAGATGAGGGCCTTTTTTCCTGCATGGCCAGGAAAACAATCCCGAGTCATCTCCAAACTCCATAGAGGCTTCACTCCCTTTACGCCACGCAGTGGGCTCCAAGAGATACCCGTCGCGACTCGACAGGAGAGCGGAGTCCTTTTTTTCCCCTCAAGACGAGGCCTGACTCTCCGGGTGAGTCGAGAATGCAACCCTGAGATCCCTGTTGGCCCAGTAGTGGAACACTAGGTCCTGGACACAAGCGTAGATGAGGTCTATTTTGCCCTGCAGTGACTGGAGAGCAATCCCCAGTTCTAACTTGCAACTCGAATGGAATACTGGATTTTCCTGGCGCCATACAAGAGGCTCCCTGAGATCCCCGTGGTACTTCATGAGACACCCCACACTGGCGCCGCAGCTCGAGAAAACCCACGAGACGCCACCGTCATCTCGAGATGAGGGCCTTCATTTCCTGCATGGCCTGGAGAGCAATCCCGTGTCCTCCCTCCAAACACCAGAGGAGGTTTGACTCCCTTTAAGCCACTCAGTGGGCTCCAAGACATACCCGTCCGACTCGAGAGGAGAGCAGAGTCCTTTGCTTCCCCTCGAGACGAGGCCTGACTCCAGGGTGAGTCTGGAATGCAACCCCGAGATTCCTGTCGCCCCTTGACATGAACATTAGGTCCTGCACACAAGCCTTGGTGGGGTCTCTTTTGCCTTCAGTGACTAGAGCGCACCTCCAGCTCTTCCTCGAATCTCGAATGGAAGATAAGACTTTTGTGGGCCAACACAAGAGGAAGCATGAATTCCCTGTGGTAACTCAAATATCCCACCGCAACTAGAGAAAAACCAAGTGGTTCCGCAGTCATTCCAAGATGAGGCCCTTGCCCGCTGGAGCACCCCAAGAGAAGTCCCACGTTCCAATTTGAAGAGCGAAACGGTAATTGGAACGCGTTATGCGACCCCAAAAGTTACCCGACATACCTGTCTCACTTGAGGGAAACACCGAGGTTCCCAGCAGCATTTCATCTGAGCCACTTCTCCACTCCTGATCGCCACAGGAGGGTCGATTCCTCTGCTTTGTCTGGAAGGGTTTCATGACCTTCGCGGCACACCTCAGGATGAGGCCGGTTTCATGAGGAAATTCGAGACTAGCCACGTGGGTGGTGCCAAATGCTGAACGACCCCGATTTCCCAGGCTGCTCTTCATAAGAACACGATGCCCGGACACCTCTTCGAAGGCAACCCTGTGGATGAAGGCACAAAAGGAAGGGTCACTGACACCCCCATGCATCGTCTGGAAAAAACTGCAGATTCCACACACAGTTTGACAAGGGGCCTGAAACCCCATGAACAAATCGAGAGGCAAGCGGAGTTCCGTTCCTCAGAAAAGACATAGCCTGACTCCCCTGTCCCAACTCTGCAGGGACACAACGATCAGAGTCAGAATTGGAGAGGAAGCCTGAGGTTCCTGCCTCCACTCGAGATGAGGCCCTCTTCCATTGCGACAAACCCAGTGGAGTCCCGAGAGGCCCCGCCAAATCCACAGCGTCCCTCACCTCTCAGAGGCACCCTGGGAAGTTTCCTCAGGTCCCCGGCAGAAGTCGGGGGAAACGAGGGTTTCCCGCTGCAACCCGAGAAAGACATCGAGAGTCCTTCTTCAACGCGTATCGAGGCCCTAGTCCCCTCCCATGACTCGAGAACAATGACGCGCTCCTTCTCGCCGCGTGCATGGAGACAAGATTTCCCTGGCGCCGCACGAGAGGCTCCCTGAGATCCTCGTCGTGTCTCGGGAGAAAACCCCCATGGGTGCCGCAGCTCTAGGAAACCCCTGAGATGCCCCCGTCCTCGCGAGATGAGGGCCTTCTTTTCCTGCCTGGGCTGGAGAGTAATCACGAGTCCTCTCTCAAAAGTGAAGAGGAGGCTGGACTCCCTTGAGGCCGCTCAGGGGGCTCCAAGAGACCCGCGTCGCGACTCGAGAGGAGAGCGGAGTCCTTGGCTTCCCCTGGAGATGAGGCCTGACTCCCCGGGGGAGCCTGCAATGCAATCCCGAGATCCCTGCCTTCCCTGGAGAGGAATATTAGGTCCCGGACACACGCCTAGGTGAGGTCTCTTCGGCCCTGCAGTGACTTGAGCGCAACCCCCAGCTTTCCCTCGCAACCCGAGGGGAAGATTGGGCTTCCCAGGGCCAACCCAAGGGGAAGGCTGAGATCCCCGTCGTAACTCGAGAATGCCGCCGCCACTCGAGAAAAACCACGTGGTTCCCACCTCTTGGCAAGATGAGGCCCTTGCCCGCGACGGCGTCTCAAGGGAAGTCCCCTGTTCCGCCCTGAAGGGCGAAACGGTCCCTGACAGCCTTCCTGCGACCCCCAAGAGTCCCCCGATACACCGGGTTCCCCCGAGGGGAACACCGATGGTCCCGGCACCGCTTCCTCTGAGCCCCTTCTCCCCTCCCGATCGCGAAAGGAGAGGCGATTCCCCTGCGTGGTCTGGAAGGAGTTCCCGGCCTTCCCGGCGCACCTCAGGATGAGGCCGGTCTCACGAGGAAATTCGAGACGAGCCACGTGGGTGGGGCCACATGCCGAACGCCCCCGATTCCCAGGTCCGCCCTTGAGAATGACCCGAGGACCGGACCCCTCTTCGAAGGCAACCCTGTGGGTGAAGGCACAACACGAAGGGGCACTGCCACCCCCGTGCGTCGTCCGCAAAGACCCGCGGGTTCCACACACGGCTCGACGAGGGGCCTGAGACCCCCTGAGCAACTCGAGAGGCCAGCGGGGTTCCCTTCCTCAGACAAGACGAGGCCTGACTCTCCTGTCCCAACTCTGCAGGGACCCTGCGGTCGGAGTCCGAAACGGAGAGGAAGCCTGAGGTGCCTGCCTCCCCTCGAGGTGAGGCCCTCTTCCGTTGCGCCAGACCCAGCGGAGTCCCGAGGGGCCCCGCCACCTCCACAGGATCCCTCGCCTCTCAGAGGCACCCTGGCAAGTTCCCTAAGGTCCCCGACAGAAGGCGAGGGAAACGAGGGTTTCCCGCCGCCCCCAGAGAAAGACCTCGAGAGTCCTTCTTCAACGCGTCTCGAGGCCCTAGTCCCCTCCCGTGACTCGAGAGCCAGGATGCGCTCCCCCTCGCCACGCGCATGGAGACCTGACTTCCCTGGCACCGCACGAGAGGCTCCCTGAGATCCTCGTCGTGCCTCGGGAGAAAGCCCCCACGGGCGCCGCAGCTCGAGGAAACCCCGGAGACGCCCCCGTCCTCGCGAGCTGAGGGCCTTCTTTTCCTGCATGGCCTGGAGAGCAATCCCGTGTCCTCTCTCCAAACGGAAGAGGAGGCTGGACTCCCTTGAGGCCGCTCAGGGGGCTCCAAGAGAACCGCGTCGCGATTCGAGAGGACAGTGGAGTCCTTGGCTTCCCCTCGAGACGAGGCCTGACTCCCCGGGGGAGCCTGGAATGCAACCCCGAGATCCCTGACTTCCCTGGAGAGGAATATTAGGTCCCGGACACAGGCCTAGGTCAGGTCTTTTCCGCCCTGCAGTGACTCGAGCACAACCCCCAGCTTTCCCTCGCAACCCGAGGGGAAGATTGGGCTTCCCAGGGCCAAACCAAGGGGAAGGCTGAGATCCCCGTCGTAACTCGAGAATCCCGCCGCACCTCGAGAAAAACCACGTGGTTCCCACCTCTTGGCAAAATGAGGCCCTTGCCCGCGACGGCGTCTCAAGGGAAGTCCCCTGTTCCCCTCTGAAGGGCGAAACGGTCCCTGACAGCCTTCCTGCGACCCCCAAAATTCCCCCGACACACCCGGTTCCCCCGAGGGGAACACCGAGGGTCCCGGCACCGCTTCCTCTGAGCCCCTTCTCCCCTCCTGATCGCGACAGGAGAGGCGATTCCCCTGCGTGGTCTGGAAGGGGTTCCCGGCCTTCCCGGCGCACCTCAGGATGAGGCCGGTCTCACGAGGAAATTCGAGACGAGCCACGTGGGTGGGGCCACATGCCGAACGCCCCCGATTCCCCGGTCCGCCCTTGAGAAGGACCCGAGGCCCGGACCCCTCTTCGAAGGCAACCCTGTGGGTGAAGGCACAACACGAAGGGGCACTGCCACCCCCGTGTAGCGTCCGCAAAGACCCGCGGGTTCCACACACAGCTCGACGAGGGGCCTGAGACCCCCTGAGCAACTCGAGAGGCCAGCGGGTTTCCCTTCCTCAGACAAGACGAGGCCTGACTCTCCTGTCCCAACTCTGCAGGGACCCTGCGGTCGGAGTCCGAAACGCAGAGGAAGCCTGAGGTGCCTGCCTCCCCTCGAGGTGAGGCCCTCTTCCGTTGCGCCAGACCCAGCGGAGTCCCGAGGGGCCCCGCCACCTCCACAGGATCCCTCGCCTCTCAGAGGCACCCTGGCAAGTTCCCTAAGGTCCCCGGCAGAAGGCGAGGGACACGAGGGTTTCCCGCCGCCCCCCGAGAAAGACCTCGAGAGTCCTTCTTCAACGCGTCTCGAGGCCCTAGTCCCCTCCCGTGACTCGAGAGCCAGGACGCGCTCCCCCTCGCCACGCGCATGGAGACCTGACTTCCCTGGCGCCGCACGAGAGGCTCCCTGAGATCCTCGTCGTGCCTCGGGAGAAAACCCCCACGGGCGCCGCAGCTCGAGGAAACCCCTGAGACGCCCCCGTCCTCGCGAGCTGAGGGCCTTCTTTTCCTGCATGGCCTGGAGAGCAATCCCGGGTCCTCTCTCCAAACGGAAGAGGAGGCTGGACTCCCTTGAGGCCGCTCAGGGGGCTCCAAGAGACCCGCGTCGCGACTCGAGAGGAGAGCGGAGTCCTTGGCTTCCCCTCGAGACGAGGCCTGACTCCCCGGGGGAGCCTGGAATGCAACCCCGAGATCCCTGCCTTCCCTGGAGAGGAATAGTAGGTCCCGGACACACGCCTAGGTGAGGTCTCTTCGGCCCTGCGGTGACTCGAGCGCAACCCCCAGCTTTCCCTCGCAACCCGAGGGGAAGATTGGGCTTCCCAGGGCCAACCCAAGGGGAAGGCTGAGATCCCCGTCGTAACTCGAGAATGCCGCCGCAACTCGAGAAAAACCACGTGGTTCCCACCTCTTGGCAAGATGAGGCCCTTGCCCGCCACGGCGTCTCAAGGGAAGTCCCCTGTTCCGCCCTGAAGGGCGAAACGGTCCCTGACAGCCTTCCTGCGACCCCCAAAAGTCCCCCGACACGCCGGGTTCCCTCGAGGGGAACACCGAGGGTCCCGGCACCGCTTCCTCTGAGCCCCTTCTCCCCTCCTGATCGCGACAGGAGAGGCGATTCCCCTGCGTGGTCTGGAAGGGGTTCCCGGCCTTCCCGGCGCACCTCAGGATGAGGCCGTTCTCACGAGGAAATTCGAGACGAGCCACGTGGGTGGGGCCACATGCCGAACGCCCCCGATTCCCCGGTCCGCCCTTGAGAAGGACCCGAGGCCCGGACCCCTCTTCGAAGGCAACCCTGTGGGTGAAGGCACAACACGAAGGGGCACTGCCACCCCCGTGCTGCGTCCGCAAAGACCCGCGGGTTCCACACACAGCTCGACGAGGGGCCTGAGACCCCCTGAGCAACTCGAGAGGCCAGCGGGGTTCCCTTCCTCAGACAAGACGAGGCCTGACTCTCCTGTCCCAACTCTGCAGGGACCCTGCGGTCGGAGTCCGAAACGGAGAGGAAGCCTGAGGTTCCTGCCTCCCCTCGAGGTGAGGCCCTCTTCCGTTGCGCCAGACCCAGCGGAGTCCCGAGGGGCCCCGCCACCTCCACAGGATCCCTCGCCTCTCAGAGGCACCCTGGCAAGTTCCCTAAGGTCCCCGGCAGAAGGCGAGGGACACGAGGGTTTCCCGCCGCCCCCCGACAAAGACCTCGAGAGTCCTTCTTCAACGCGTCTCAAGGCCCTAGTCCCCTCCCGTGACTCGAGAGCCAGGACGCGCTCCCCCTCGCCACGCGCATGGAGACCTGACTTCCCTGGCACCGCACGAGAGGCTCCCTGAGATCCTCGTCGTGCCTCGGGAGAAAACCCCCACGGGCGCCGCAGCTCGAGGAAACCCCTGAGACGCCCCCGTCCTCGCGAGCTGAGGGCCTTCTTTTCCTGCATGGCCTGGAGAGCAATCCCGGGTCCTCTCTCCAAACGGAAGAGGAGGCTGGACTCCCTTGAGGCCGCTCAGGGGGCTCCAAGAGACCCGGGTCGCGACTCGAGAGGAGAGCGGAGTCCTTGGCTTCCCCTCGAGACGAGGCCTGACTCCCCGGGGGAGCCTGGAATGCAACCCCGAGATCCCTGCCTTCCCTGGAGAAGAATAGTAGGTCCCGGACACACGCCTAGGTGAGGTCTCTTCGGCCCTGCGGTGACTCGAGCGCAACCCCCAGCTTTCCCTCGCAACCCGAGGGGAAGATTGGGCTTCCCAGGGCCAACCCAAGGGGAAGGCTGAGATCCCCGTCGTAACTCGAGAATCCCGCCGCAACTCGAGAAAAACCACGTGGTTCCCACCTCTTGGCAAGATGAGGCCCTTGCCCGCCACGGCGTCTCAAGGGAAGTCCCCTGTTCCGCCCTGAAGGGCGAAACGATCCCTGACAGCCTTCCTGCGACCCCCAAAAGTCCCCCGACACGCCGGGTTCCCTCGAGGGGAACACCGAGGGTCCCGGCACCGCTTCCTCTGAGCCCCTTCTCCCCTCCTGATGGCGACAGGAGAGGCGATTCCCCTGCGTGGTCTGGAAGGGGTTCCCGGCCTTCCCGGCGCACCTCAGGATGAGGCCGGTCTCACGAGGAAATTCGAGACGAGCCACGTGGGTGGGGCCACATGCCGAACGCCCCCGATTCCCCGGTCCGCCCTTGAGAAGGACCCGAGGCCCGGACCCCTCTTCGAAGGCAACCCTGTGGGTGAAGGCACAACACGAAGGGGCACTGCCACCCCCGTGCAGCGTCCGCAAAGACCCGCGGGTTCCACACACAGCTCGACGAGGGGCCTGAGACCCCCTGAGCAACTCGAGAGGCCAGCGGGGTTCCCTTCCTCAGACAAGACGAGGCCTGACTCTCCTGTCCCAACTCTGCAGGGACCCTGCGGTCGGAGTCCGAAACGGAGAGGAAGCCTGAGGTTCCTGCCTCCCCTCGAGGTGAGGCCCTCTTCCGTTGCGCCAGACCCAGCGGAGTCCCGAGGGGCCCCGCCACCTCCACAGGATCCCTCGCCTCTCAGAGGCACCCTGGCAAGTTCCCTAAGGTCCCCGGCAGAAGGCGAGGGAAACGAGGGTTTCCCGCCGCCCCCCGAGAACGACCTCGAGAGTCCTTCTTCAACGCGTCTCGAGGCCCTAGTCCCCTCCCGTGACTCGAGAGCCAGGACGCGCTCCCCCTCGCCACGCGCATGGAGACCTGACTTCCCTGGCGCCGCACGAGAGGCTCCCTGAGATCCTCGTCGTGCCTCGGGAGAAAACCCCCACGGGCGCCGCAGCTCGAGGAAAGCCCTGAGACGCCCCCGTCCTCGCGAGCTGAGGGCCTTCTTTTCCTGCATGGCCTGGAGAGCAATCCCGGGTCCTCTCTCCAAACGGAAGAGGAGGCTGGACTCCCTTGAGGCTGCTCAGGGGGCTCCAAGAGACCCGCGTCGCGACTCGAGAGGAGAGCGGAGTCCTTGGCTTCCCCACGAGACGAGGCCTGACTCCCCGGGGGAGCCTGGAATGCAACCCCGAGATCCCTGCCTTCCCTGGAGAGGAATAGTAGGTCCCGGACACACGCCTAGGTGAGGTCTCTTCGGCCCTGCGGTGACTCGAGCGCAACCCCCAGCTTTCCCTCGCAACCCGAGGGGAAGATTGGGCTTCCCAGGGCCAACCCAAGGGGAAGGCTGAGATCCCCGTCGTAACTCGAGAATCCCGCCGCAACTCGAGAAAAACCACGTGGTTCCCACCTCTTGGCAAGATGAGGCCCTTGCCCGCCACGGCGTCTCAAGGGAAGTCCCCTGTTCCGCCCTGAAGGGCGAAACGGTCCCTGACAGCCTTCCTGCGACCCCCAAAAGTCCCCCGACACGCCGGGTTCCCTCGAGGGGAACACCGAGGGTCCCGGCACCGCTTCCTCTGAGCCCCTTCTCCCCTCCTGATGGCGACAGGAGAGGCGATTCCCCTGCGTGGTCTGGAAGGGGTTCCCGGCCTTCCCGGCGCACCTCAGGATGAGGCCGGTCTCACGAGGAAATTCGAGACGAGCCACGTGGGTGGGGCCACATGCCGAACGCCCCCGATTCCCCGGTCCGCCCTGGAGAAGGACCCGAGGCCCGGACCCCTCTTCGAAGGCAACCCTGTGGGTGAAGGCACAACACGAAGGGGCACTGCCACCCCCGTGCAGCGTCCGCAAAGACCCGCGGGTTCCACACACAGCTCGACGAGGGGCCTGAGACCCCCTGAGCAACTCGAGAGGCCAGCGGGGTTCCCTTCCTCAGACAAGACGAGGCCTGACTCTCCTGTCCCAACTCTGCAGGGACCCTGCGGTCGGAGTCCGAAACGGAGAGGAAGCCTGAGGTGCCTGCCTCCCCTCGAGGTGAGGCCCTCTTCCGTTGCGCCAGACCCAGCGGAGTCCCGAGGGGCCCCGCCACCTCCACAGGATACCTCGCCTCTCAGAGGCACCCTGGGAAGTTCCCTAAGGTCCCCGGCAGAAGGCGAGGGACACGAGGGTTTCCCGCCGCCCCCCGACAAAGACCTCGAGAGTCCTTCTTCAACGCGTCTCGAGGCCCTAGTCCCCTCCCGTGACTCGAGAGCCAGGACGCGCTCCCCCTCGCCACGCGCATGGAGACCTGACTTCCCTGGCGCCGCACGAGAGGCTCCCTGAGATCCTCGTCGTGCCTCGGGAGAAAACCCCCACGGGCGCCGCAGCTCGAGGAAACCCCCGAGACGCCCCCGTCCTCGCGAGCTGAGGGCCTTCTTTTCCTGCATGGCCTGGAGAGCAATCCCGGGTCCTCTCTCCAAACGGAAGAGGAGGCTGGACTCCCTTGAGGCCGCTCAGGGGGCTCCAAGAGACCCGCGTCGCGACTCGAGAGGAGAGAGGAGTCCTTGGCTTTCCCTCGAGACGAGGCCTGACTCCCCGGGGGAGCCTGGAATGCAACCCCGAGATCCCTGCCTTCCCTGGAGAGGAATAGTAGGTCCCGGACACACGCCTAGGTGAGGTCTCTTCGGCCCTGCGGTGACTCGAGCGCAACCCCCAGCTTTCCCTCGCAACCCGAGGGGAAGATTGGGCTTCCCAGGGCCAACCCAAGGGGAAGGCTGAGATCCCCGTCGTAACTCGAGAATGCCGCCGCAACTCGAGAAAAACCACGTGGTTCCCACCTCTTGGCAAGATGAGGCCCTTGCCCGCCACGGCGTCTCAAGGGAAGTCCCCTGTTCCGCCCTGAAGGGCGAAACGGTCCCTGACAGCCTTCCTGCGACCCCCAAATGTCCCCCGACACGCCGGGTTCCCTCGAGGGGAACACCGAGGGTCCCGGCACCGCTTCCTCTGAGCCCCTTCTCCCCTCCTGATGGCGACAGGAGAGGCGATTCCCCTGCGTGGTCTGGAAGGGGTTCCCGGCCTTCCCGGCGCACCTCAGGATGAGGCCGGTCTCACGAGGAAATTCGAGACGAGCCACGTGGGTGGGGCCACATGCCGAACGCCCCCGATTCCCCGGTCCGCCCTTGAGAAGGACCCGAGGCCCGGACCCCTCTTCGAAGGCAACCCTGTTGGTGAAGGCACAACACGAAGGGGCACTGCCACCCCCGTGCAGCGTCCGCAAAGACCCGCGGGTTCCACACACAGCTCGACGAGGGGCCTGAGACCCCCTGAGCAACTCGAGAGGCCAGCGGGGTTCCCTTCCTCAGACAAGACGAGGCCTGACTCTCCTGTCCCAACTCTGCAGGGACCCTGCGGTCGGAGCCCGAAACGGAGAGGAAGCCTGAGGTTCCTGCCTCCCCTCGAGGTGAGGCCCTCTTCCGTTGCGCCAGACCCAGCGGAGTCCCGAGGGGCCCCGCCACCTCCACAGGATCCCTCGCCTCTCAGAGGCACCCTGGCAAGTTCCCTAAGGTCCCCGGCAGAAGGCGAGGGACACGAGGGTTTCCCGCCGCCCCCCGAGAAAGACCTCGAGAGTCCTTCTTCAACGCGTCTCGAGGCCCTAGTCCCCTCCCGTGACTCGAGAGCCAGGACGCGCTCCCCCTCGCCACGCGCATGGAGACCTGACTTCCCTGGCGCCGCACGAGAGGCTCCCTGAGATCCTCGTCGTGCCTCGGGAGAAAACCCCCACGGGCGCCGCAGCTCGAGGAAACCCCTGAGACGCCCCCGTCCTCGCGAGCTGAGGGCCTTCTTTTCCTGCATGGCCTGGAGAGCAATCCCGGGTCCTCTCTCCAAACGGAAGAGGAGGCTGGACTCCCTTGAGGCCGCTCAGGGGGCTCCAAGAGACCCGCGTCGCGACTCGAGAGGAGAGCGGAGTCCTTGGCTTCCCCTCGAGACGAGGCCTGACTCCCCGGGGGAGCCTGGAATGCAACCCCGAGATCCCTGCCTTCCCTGGAGAGGAATAGTAGGTCGCGGACACACGCCTAGGTGAGGTCTCTTCGGCCCTGCGGTGACTCGAGCGCAACCCCCAGCTTTCCCTCGCAACCCGAGGGGAAGATTGGGCTTCCCAGGGCCAACCCAAGGGGAAGGCTGAGATCCCCGTCGTAACTCGAGAATCCTGCCGCAACTCGAGAAAAACCACGTGGTTCCCACCTCTTGGCAAGATGAGGCCCTTGCCCGCCACGGCGTCTCAAGGGAAGTCCCCTGTTCCGCCCTGAAGGGCGAAACGGTCCCTGACAGCCTTCCTGCGACCCCCAAAAGTCCCCCGACACGCCGGGTTCCCTCGAGGGGAACACCGAGGGTCCCGGCACCGCTTCCTCTGAGCCCCTTCTCCCCTCCTGATCGCGACAGGAGAGGCGATTCCCCTGCGTGGTCTGGAAGGGGTTCCCGGCCTTCCCGGCGCACCTCAGGATGAGGCCGGTCTCACGAGGAAATTCGAGACGAGCCACGTGGGTGGGGCCACATGCCGAACGCCCCCGATTCCCCGGTCCGCCCTTGAGAAGGACCCGAGGCCCGGACCCCTCTTCGAAGGCAACCCTGTGGGTGAAGGCACAACACGAAGGGGCACTGCCACCCCCGTGCTGCGTCCGCAAAGACCCGCGGGTTCCACACACAGCTCGACGAGGGTCCTGAGACCCCCTGAGCAACTCGAGAGGCCAGCGGGGTTCCCTTCCTCAGACAAGACGAGGCCTGACTCTCCTGTCCCAACTCTGCAGGGACCCTGCGGTCGGAGTCCGAAACGGAGAGGAAGCCTGAGGTGCCTGCCTCCCCTCGAGGTGAGGCCCTCTTCCGTTGCGCCAGACCCAGCGGAGTCCCGAGGGGCCCCGCCACCTCCACAGGATCCCTCGCCTCTCAGAGGCACCCTGGCAAGTTCCCTAAGGTCCCCGGCAGAAGGCGAGGGAAACGAGGGTTTCCCGCCGCCCCCCGACAAAGACCTCGAGAGTCCTTCTTCAACGCGTCTCGAGGCCCTAGTCCCCTCCCGTGACTCGAGAGCCAGGACGCGCTCCCCCTCGCCACGCGCATGGAGACCTGACTTCCCTGGCGCCGCACGAGAGGCTCCCTGAGATCCTCGTCGTGCCTCGGGAGAAAACCCCCACGGGCGCCGCAGCTCGAGGAAACCCCTGAGACGCCCCCGTCCTCGCGAGCTGAGGGCCTTCTTTTCCTGCATGGCCTGGAGAGCAATCCCGGGTCCTCTCTCCAAACGGAAGAGGAGGCTGGACTCCCTTGAGGCCGCTCAGGGGGCTCCAAGAGACCCGCGTCGCGACTCGAGAGGAGAGCGGAGTCCTTGGCTTCCCCTCGAGACGAGGCCTGACTCCCCGGGGGAGCCTGGAATGCAACCCCGAGATCCCTGCCTTCCCTGGAGAGGAATAGTAGGTCGCGGACACACGCCTAGGTGAGGTCTCTTCGGCCCTGCGGTGACTCGAGCGCAACCCCCAGCTTTCCCTCGCAACCCGAGGGGAAGATTGGGCTTCCCAGGGCCAACCCAAGGGGAAGGCTGAGATCCCCGTCGTAACTCGAGAATGCCGCCGCAACTCGAGAAAAACCACGTGGTTCCCACCTCTTGGCAAGATGAGGCCCTTGCCCGCCACGGCGTCTCAAGGGAAGTCCCCTGTTCCGCCCTGAAGGGCGAAACGGTCCCTGACAGGCTTCCTGCGACCCCCAAAAGTCCCCCGACACGCCGGGTTCCCTCGAGGGAACACCGAGGGTCCCGGCACCGCTTCCTCTGAGCCCCTTCTCCCCTCCTGATCGCGACAGGAGAGGCGATTCCCCTGCGTCGTCTGGAAGGGGTTCCCGGCCTTCCCGGCGCACCTCAGGATGAGGCCGGTCTCACGAGGAAATTCGAGACGAGCCACGTGGGTGGGGCCACATGCCGAACGCCCCCGATTCCCCGGTCCGCCCTTGAGAAGGACCCGAGGCCCGGACCCCTCTTCGAAGGCAACCCTGTGGGTGAAGACACAACACGAAGGGGCACTGCCACCCCCGTGCAGCGTCCGCAAAGACCCGCGGGTTCCACACACAGCTCGACGAGGGGCCTGAGACCCCCTGAGCAACTCGAGAGGCCAGCGGGGTTCCCTTCCTCAGACAAGACGAGGCCTGACTCTCCTGTCCCAACTCTGCAGGGACCCTGCGGTCGGAGTCCGAAACGGAGAGGAAGCCTGAGGTGCCTGCCTCCCCTCGAGGTGAGGCCCTCTTCCGTTGCGCCAGACCCAGCGGAGTCCCGAGGGGCCCCGCCACCTCCACAGGATCCCTCGCCTCTCAGAGGCACCCTGGCAAGTTCCCTAAGGTCCCCGGCAGAAGGCGAGGGACACGAGGGTTTCCCGCCGCCCCCCGACAAAGACCTCGAGAGTCCTTCTTCAACGCGTCTCGAGGCCCTAGTCCCCTCCCGTGACTCGAGAGCCAGGACGCGCTCCCCCTCGCCACGCACATGGAGACCTGACTTCCCTGGCGCCGCACGAGAGGCTCCCTGAGATCCTCGTCGTGCCTCGGGAGAAAACCCCCACGGGCGCCGCAGCTCGAGGAAACCCCTGAGACGCCCCCGTCCTCGCGAGCTGAGGGCCTTCTTTTCCTGCATGGCCTGGAGAGCAATCCCGGGTCCTCTCTCCAAACGGAAGAGGAGGCTGGACTCCCTTGAGGCCGCTCAGGGGGCTCCAAGAGACCCGCGTCGCGACTCGAGAGGAGAGCGGAGTCCTTGGCTTCCCCTCGAGACGAGGCCTGACTCCCCGGGGGTGCCTGGAATGCAACCCCGAGATCCCTGCCTTCCCTGGAGAGGAATAGTAGGTCGCGGACACACGCCTAGGTGAGGTCTCTTCGGCCCTGCGGTGACTCGAGCGCAACCCCCAGCTTTCCCTCGCAACCCGAGGGGAAGATTGGGCTTCCCAGGGCCAACCCAAGGGGAAGGCTGAGATCCCCGTCGTAACTCGAGAATCCTGCCGCAACTCGAGAAAAACCACGTGGTTCCCACCTCTTGGCAAGATGAGGCCCTTGCCCGCCACGGCGTCTCAAGGGAAGTCCCCTGTTCCGCCCTGAAGGGCGAAACGGTCCCTGACAGCCTTCCTGCGACCCCCAAAAGTCCCCCGACACGCCGGGTTCCCTCGAGGGGAACACCGAGGGTCCCGGCACCGCTTCCTCTGAGCCCCTTCTCCCCTCCTGATCGCGACAGGAGAGGCGATTCCCCTGCGTGGTCTGGAAGGGGTTCCCGGCCTTCCCGGCGCACCTCAGGATGAGGCCGGTCTCACGAGGAAATTCGAGACGAGCTACGTGGGTGGGGCCACATGCCGAACGCCCCCGATTCCCCGGTCCGCCCTTGAGAAGGACCCGAGGCCCGGACCCCTCTTCGAAGGCAACCCTGTGGGTGAAGGCACAACACGAAGGGGCACTGCCACCCCCGTGCTGCGTCCGCAAAGACCCGCGGGTTCCACACACAGCTCGACGAGGGTCCTGAGACCCCCTGAGCAACTCGAGAGGCCAGCGGGGTTCCCTTCCTCAGACAAGACGAGGCCTGACTCTCCTGTCCCAACTCTGCAGGGACCCTGCGGTCGGAGTCCGAAACGGAGAGGAAGCCTGAGGTGCCTGCCTCCCCTCGAGGTGAGGCCCTCTTCCGTTGCGCCAGACCCAGCGGAGTCCCGAGGGGCCCCGCCACCTCCACAGGATCCCTCGCCTCTCAGAGGCACCCTGGGAAGTTCCCTAAGGTCCCCGGCAGAAGGCGAGGGACACGAGGGTTTCCCGCCGCCCCCCGACAAAGACCTCGAGAGTCCTTCTTCAACGCGTCTCGAGGCCCTAGTCCCCTCCCGTGACTCGAGAGCCAGGACGCGCTCCCCCTCGCCACGCGCATGGAGACCTGACTTCCCTGGCGCCGCACGAGAGGCTCCCTGAGATCCTCGTCGTGCCTCGGGAGAAAACCCCCACGGGCGCCGCAGCTCGAGGAAACCCCTGAGACGCCCCCGTCCTCGCGAGCTGAGGGCCTTCTTTTCCTGCATGGCCTGGAGAGCAATCCCGGGTCCTCTCTCCAAACGGAAGAGGAGGCTGGACTCCCTTGAGGCCGCTCAGGGGGCTCCAAGAGACCCGCGTCGCGACTCGAGAGGAGAGCGGAGTCCTTGGCTTCCCCTCGAGACGAGGCCTGACTCCCCGGGGGAGCCTGGAATGCAACCCCGAGATCCCTGCCTTCCCTGGAGAGGAATAGTAGGTCGCGGACACACGCCTAGGTGAGGTCTCTTCGGCCCTGCGGTGACTCGAGCGCAACCCCCAGCTTTCCCTCGCAACCCGAGGGGAAGATTGGGCTTCCCAGGGCCAACCCAAGGGGAAGGCTGAGATCCCCGTCGTAACTCGAGAATCCCGCCGCAACTCGAGAAAAACCACGTGGTTCCCACCTCTTGGCAAGATGAGGCCCTTGCCCGCCACGGCGTCTCAAGGGAAGTCCCCTGTTCCGCCCTGAAGGGCGAAACGGTCCCTGACAGCCTTCCTGCGACCCCCAAAAGTCCCCCGACACGCCGGGTTCCCTCGAGGGGAACACCGAGGGTCCTGGCACCGCTTCCTCTGAGCCCCTTCTCCCCTCCTGATCGCGACAGGAGAGGCGATTCCCCTGCGTGGTCTGGAAGGGGTTCCCGGCCTTCCCGGCGCACCTCAGGATGAGGCCGGTCTCACGAGGAAATTCGAGACGAGCCACGTGGGTGGGGCCACATGCCGAACGCCCCCGATTCCCCGGTCCGCCCTTGAGAAGGACCCGAGGCCCGGACCCCTCTTCGAAGGCAACCCTGTGGGTGAAGGCACAACACGAAGGGGCACTGCCACCCCCGTGCAGCGTCCGCAAAGACCCGCGGGTTCCACACACAGCTCGACGAGGGGCCTGAGACCCCCTGAGCAACTCGAGAGGCCAGCGGGGTTCCCTTCCTCAGACAAGACGAGGCCTGACTCTCCTGTCCCAACTCTGCAGGGACCCTGCGGTCGGAGTCCGAAACGGAGAGGAAGCCTGAGGTGCCTGCCTCCCCTCGAGGTGAGGCCCTCTTCCGTTGCGCCAGACCCAGCGGAGTCCCGAGGGGCCCCGCCACCTCCACAGGATCCCTCGCCTCTCAGAGGCACCCTGGCAAGTTCCCTAAGGTCCCCGGCAGAAGGCGAGGGACACGAGGGTTTCCCGCCGCCCCCCGACAAAGACCTCGAGAGTCCTTCTTCAACGCGTCTCGAGGCCCTAGTCCCCTCCCGTGACTCGAGAGCCAGGACGCGCTCCCCCTCGCCACGCGCATGGAGACCTGACTTCCCTGGCGCCGCACGAGAGGCTCCCTGAGATCCTCGTCGTGCCTCGGGAGAAAACCCCCACGGGCGCCGCAGCTCGAGGAAACCCCTGAGACGCCCCCGTCCTCGCGAGCTGAGGGCCTTCTTTTCCTGCATGGCCTGGAGAGCAATCCCGGGTCCTCTCTCCAAACGGAAGAGGAGGCTGGACTCCCTTGAGGCCGCTCAGGGGGCTCCAAGAGACCCGCGTCGCGACTCGAGAGGAGAGCGGAGTCCTTGGCTTCCCCTCGAGACGAGGCCTGACTCCCCGGGGGAGCCTGGAATGCAACCCCGAGATCCCTGCCTTCCCTGGAGAGGAATAGTAGGTCGCGGACACACGCCTAGGTGAGGTCTCTTCGGCCCTGCGGTGACTCGAGCGCAACCCCCAGCTTTCCCTCGCAACCCGAGGGGAAGATTGGGCTTCCCAGGGCCAACCCAAGGGGAAGGCTGAGATCCCCGTCGTAACTCGAGAATCCCGCCGCAACTCGAGAAAAACCACGTGGTTCCCACCTCTTGGCAAGATGAGGCCCTTGCCCGCCACGGCGTCTCAAGGGAAGTCCCCTGTTCCGCCCTGAAGGGCGAAACGGTCCCTGACAGCCTTCCTGCGACCCCCAAAAGTCCCCCGACACGCCGGGTTCCCTCGAGGGGAACACCGAGGGTCCCGGCACCGCTTCCTCTGAGCCCCTTCTCCCCTCCTGATCGCGACAGGAGAGGCGATTCCCCTGCGTGGTCTGGAAGGGGTTCCCGGCCTTCCCGGCGCACCTCAGGATGAGGCCGGTCTCACGAGGAAATTCGAGACGAGCCACGTGGGTGGGGCCACATGCCGAACGCCCCCGATTCCCCGGTCCGCCCTTGAGAAGGACCCGAGGCCCGGACCCCTCTTCGAAGGCAACCCTGTGGGTGAAGGCACAACACGAAGGGGCACTGCCACCCCCGTGCAGCGTCCGCAAAGACCCGCGGGTTCCACACACAGCTCGACGAGGGGCCTGAGACCCCCTGAGCAACTCGAGAGGCCAGCGGGGTTCCCTTCCTCAGACAAGACGAGGCCTGACTCTCCTGTCCCAACTCTGCAGGGACCCTGCGGTCGGAGTCCGAAACGGAGAGGAAGCCTGAGGTGCCTGCCTCCCCTCGAGGTGAGGCCCTCTTCCGTTGCGCCAGACCCAGCGGAGTCCCGAGGGGCCCCGCCACCTCCACAGGATCCCTCGCCTCTCAGAGGCACCCTGGCAAGTTCCCTAAGGTCCCCGGCAGAAGGCGAGGGACACGAGGGTTTCCCGCCGCCCCCCGACAAAGACCTCGAGAGTCCTTCTTCAACGCGTCTCGAGGCCCTAGTCCCCTCCCGTGACTCGAGAGCCAGGACGCGCTCCCCCTCGCCACGCGCATGGAGACCTGACTTCCCTGGCGCCGCACGAGAGGCTCCCTGAGATCCTCGTCGTGCCTCGGGAGAAAACCCCCACGGGCGCCGCAGCTCGAGGAAACCCCTGAGACGCCCCCGTCCTCGCGAGCTGAGGGCCTTCTTTTCCTGCATGGCCTGGAGAGCAATCCCGGGTCCTCTCTCCAAACGGAAGAGGAGGCTGGACTCCCTTGAGGCCGCTCAGGGGGCTCCAAGAGACCCGCGTCGCGACTCGAGAGGAGAGCGGAGTCCTTGGCTTCCCCTCGAGACGAGGCCTGACTCCCCGGGGGAGCCTGGAATGCAACCCCGAGATCCCTGCCTTCCCTGGAGAGGAATAGTAGGTCGCGGACACACGCCTAGGTGAGGTCTCTTCGGCCCTGCGGTGACTCGAGCGCAACCCCCAGCTTTCCCTCGCAACCCGAGGGGAAGATTGGGCTTCCCAGGGCCAACCCAAGGGGAAGGCTGAGATCCCCGTCGTAACTCGAGAATCCCGCCGCAACTCGAGAAAAACCACGTGGTTCCCACCTCTTGGCAAGATGAGGCCCTTGCCCGACACGGCGTCTCAAGGGAAGTCCCCTGTTCCGCCCTGAAGGGCGAAACGGTCCCTGACAGCCTTCCTGCGACCCCCAAAAGTCCCCCGACACGCCGGGTTCCCTCGAGGGGAACACCGAGGGTCCCGGCACCGCTTCCTCTGAGCCCCTTCTCCCCTCCTGATCGCGACAGGAGAGGCGATTCCCCTGCGTGGTCTGGAAGGGGTTCCCGGCCTTCCCGGCGCACCTCAGGATGAGGCCGGTCTCACGAGGAAATTCGAGACGAGCCACGTGGGTGGGGCCACATGCCGAACGCCCCCGATTCCCCGGTCCGCCCTTGAGAAGGACCCGAGGCCCGGACCCCTCTTCGAAGGCAACCCTGTGGGTGAAGGCACAACACGAAGGGGCACTGCCACCCCCGTGCAGCGTCCGCAAAGACCCGCGGGTTCCACACACAGCTCGACGAGGGGCCTGAGACCCCCTGAGCAACTCGAGAGGCCAGCGGGGTTCCCTTCCTCAGACAAGACGAGGCCTGACTCTCCTGTCCCAACTCTGCAGGGACCCTGCGGTCGGAGTCCGAAACGGAGAGGAAGCCTGAGGTGCCTGCCTCCCCTCGAGGTGAGGCCCTCTTCCGTTGCGCCAGACCCAGCGGAGTCCCGAGGGGCCCCGCCACCTCCACAGGATCCCTCGCCTCTCAGAGGCACCCTGGCAAGTTCCCTAAGGTCCCCGGCAGAAGGCGAGGGACACGAGGGTTTCCCGCCGCCCCCCGACAAAGACCTCGAGAGTCCTTCTTCAACGCGTCTCGAGGCCCTAGTCCCCTCCCGTGACTCGAGAGCCAGGACGCGCTCCCCCTCGCCACGCGCATGGAGACCTGACTTCCCTGGCGCCGCACGAGAGGCTCCCTGAGATCCTCGTCGTGCCTCGGGAGAAAACCCCCACGGGCGCCGCAGCTCGAGGAAACCCCTGAGACGCCCCCGTCCTCGCGAGCTGAGGGCCTTCTTTTCCTGCATGGCCTGGAGAGCAATCCCGGGTCCTCTCTCCAAACGGAAGAGGAGGCTGGACTCCCTTGAGGCCGCTCAGGGGGCTCCAAGAGACCCGCGTCGCGACTCGAGAGGAGAGCGGAGTCCTTGGCTTCCCCTCGAGACGAGGCCTGACTCCCCGGGGGAGCCTGGAATGCAACCCCGAGATCCCTGCCTTCCCTGGAGAGGAATAGTAGGTCGCGGACACACGCCTAGGTGAGGTCTCTTCGGCCCTGCGGTGACTCGAGCGCAACCCCCAGCTTTCCCTCGCAACCCGAGGGGAAGATTGGGCTTCCCAGGGCCAACCCAAGGGGAAGGCTGAGATCCCCGTCGTAACTCGAGAATCCCGCCGCAACTCGAGAAAAACCACGTGGTTCCCACCTCTTGGCAAGATGAGGCCCTTGCCCGCCACGGCGTCTCAAGGGAAGTCCCCTGTTCCGCCCTGAAGGGCGAAACGGTCCCTGACAGCCTTCCTGCGACCCCCAAAAGTCCCCCGACACGCCGGGTTCCCTCGAGGGGAACACCGAGGGTCCTGGCACCGCTTCCTCTGAGCCCCTTCTCCCCTCCTGATCGCGACAGGAGAGGCGATTCCCCTGCGTGGTCTGGAAGGGGTTCCCGGCCTTCCCGGCGCACCTCAGGATGAGGCCGGTCTCACGAGGAAATTCGAGACGAGCCACGTGGGTGGGGCCACATGCCGAACGCCCCCGATTCCCCGGTCCGCCCTTGAGAAGGACCCGAGGCCCGGACCCCTCTTCGAAGGCAACCCTGTGGGTGAAGGCACAACACGAAGGGGCACTGCCACCCCCGTGCAGCGTCCGCAAAGACCCGCGGGTTCCACACACAGCTCGACGAGGGGCCTGAGACCCCCTGAGCAACTCGAGAGGCCAGCGGGGTTCCCTTCCTCAGACAAGACGAGGCCTGACTCTCCTGTCCCAACTCTGCAGGGACCCTGCGGTCGGAGTCCGAAACGGAGAGGAAGCCTGAGGTGCCTGCCTCCCCTCGAGGTGAGGCCCTCTTCCGTTGCGCCAGACCCAGCGGAGTCCCGAGGGGCCCCGCCACCTCCACAGGATCCCTCGCCTCTCAGAGGCACCCTGGCAAGTTCCCTAAGGTCCCCGGCAGAAGGCGAGGGACACGAGGGTTTCCCGCCGCCCCCCGACAAAGACCTCGAGAGTCCTTCTTCAACGCGTCTCGAGGCCCTAGTCCCCTCCCGTGACTCGAGAGCCAGGACGCGCTCCCCCTCGCCACGCGCATGGAGACCTGACTTCCCTGGCGCCGCACGAGAGGCTCCCTGAGATCCTCGTCGTGCCTCGGGAGAAAACCCCCACGGGCGCCGCAGCTCGAGGAAACCCCTGAGACGCCCCCGTCCTCGCGAGCTGAGGGCCTTCTTTTCCTGCATGGCCTGGAGAGCAATCCCGGGTCCTCTCTCCAAACGGAAGAGGAGGCTGGACTCCCTTGAGGCCGCTCAGGGGGCTCCAAGAGACCCGCGTCGCGACTCGAGAGGAGAGCGGAGTCCTTGGCTTCCCCTCGAGACGAGGCCTGACTCCCCGGGGGAGCCTGGAATGCAACCCCGAGATCCCTGCCTTCCCTGGAGAGGAATAGTAGGTCGCGGACACACGCCTAGGTGAGGTCTCTTCGGCCCTGCGGTGACTCGAGCGCAACCCCCAGCTTTCCCTCGCAACCCGAGGGGAAGATTGGGCTTCCCAGGGCCAACCCAAGGGGAAGGCTGAGATCCCCGTCGTAACTCGAGAATCCCGCCGCAACTCGAGAAAAACCACGTGGTTCCCACCTCTTGGCAAGATGAGGCCCTTGCCCGCCACGGCGTCTCAAGGGAAGTCCCCTGTTCCGCCCTGAAGGGCGAAACGGTCCCTGACAGCCTTCCTGCGACCCCCAAAAGTCCCCCGACACGCCGGGTTCCCTCGAGGGGAACACCGAGGGTCCCGGCACCGCTTCCTCTGAGCCCCTTCTCCCCTCCTGATCGCGACAGGAGAGGCGATTCCCCTGCGTGGTCTGGAAGGGGTTCCCGGCCTTCCCGGCGCACCTCAGGATGAGGCCGGTCTCACGAGGAAATTCGAGACGAGCCACGTGGGTGGGGCCACATGCCGAACGCCCCCGATTCCCCGGTCCGCCCTTGAGAAGGACCCGAGGCCCGGACCCCTCTTCGAAGGCAACCCTGTGGGTGAAGGCACAACACGAAGGGGCACTGCCACCCCCGTGCAGCGTCCGCAAAGACCCGCGGGTTCCACACACAGCTCGACGAGGGGCCTGAGACCCCCTGAGCAACTCGAGAGGCCAGCGGGGTTCCCTTCCTCAGACAAGACGAGGCCTGACTCTCCTGTCCCAACTCTGCAGGGACCCTGCGGTCGGAGTCCGAAACGGAGAGGAAGCCTGAGGTGCCTGCCTCCCCTCGAGGTGAGGCCCTCTTCCGTTGCGCCAGACCCAGCGGAGTCCCGAGGGGCCCCGCCACCTCCACAGGATCCCTCGCCTCTCAGAGGCACCCTGGCAAGTTCCCTAAGGTCCCCGGCAGAAGGCGAGGGACACGAGGGTTTCCCGCCGCCCCCCGACAAAGACCTCGAGAGTCCTTCTTCAACGCGTCTCGAGGCCCTAGTCCCCTCCCGTGACTCGAGAGCCAGGACGCGCTCCCCCTCGCCACGCGCATGGAGACCTGACTTCCCTGGCGCCGCACGAGAGGCTCCCTGAGATCCTCGTCGTGCCTCGGGAGAAAACCCCCACGGGCGCCGCAGCTCGAGGAAACCCCTGAGACGCCCCCGTCCTCGCGAGCTGAGGGCCTTCTTTTCCTGCATGGCCTGGAGAGCAATCCCGGGTCCTCTCTCCAAACGGAAGAGGAGGCTGGACTCCCTTGAGGCCGCTCAGGGGGCTCCAAGAGACCCGCGTCGCGACTCGAGAGGAGAGCGGAGTCCTTGGCTTCCCCTCGAGACGAGGCCTGACTCCCCGGGGGAGCCTGGAATGCAACCCCGAGATCCCTGCCTTCCCTGGAGAGGAATAGTAGGTCGCGGACACACGCCTAGGTGAGGTCTCTTCGGCCCTGCGGTGACTCGAGCGCAACCCCCAGCTTTCCCTCGCAACCCGAGGGGAAGATTGGGCTTCCCAGGGCCAACCCAAGGGGAAGGCTGAGATCCCCGTCGTAACTCGAGAATCCCGCCGCAACTCGAGAAAAACCACGTGGTTCCCACCTCTTGGCAAGATGAGGCCCTTGCCCGCCACGGCGTCTCAAGGGAAGTCCCCTGTTCCGCCCTGAAGGGCGAAACGGTCCCTGACAGCCTTCCTGCGACCCCCAAAAGTCCCCCGACACGCCGGGTTCCCTCGAGGGGAACACCGAGGGTCCCGGCACCGCTTCCTCTGAGCCCCTTCTCCCCTCCTGATCGCGACAGGAGAGGCGATTCCCCTGCGTGGTCTGGAAGGGGTTCCCGGCCTTCCCGGCGCACCTCAGGATGAGGCCGGTCTCACGAGGAAATTCGAGACGAGCCACGTGGGTGGGGCCACATGCCGAACGCCCCCGATTCCCCGGTCCGCCCTTGAGAAGGACCCGAGGCCCGGACCCCTCTTCGAAGGCAACCCTGTGGGTGAAGGCACAACACGAAGGGGCACTGCCACCCCCGTGCAGCGTCCGCAAAGACCCGCGGGTTCCACACACAGCTCGACGAGGGGCCTGAGACCCCCTGAGCAACTCGAGAGGCCAGCGGGGTTCCCTTCCTCAGACAAGACGAGGCCTGACTCTCCTGTCCCAACTCTGCAGGGACCCTGCGGTCGGAGTCCGAAACGGAGAGGAAGCCTGAGGTGCCTGCCTCCCCTCGAGGTGAGGCCCTCTTCCGTTGCGCCAGACCCAGCGGAGTCCCGAGGGGCCCCGCCACCTCCACAGGATCCCTCGCCTCTCAGAGGCACCCTGGCAAGTTCCCTAAGGTCCCCGGCAGAAGGCGAGGGACACGAGGGTTTCCCGCCGCCCCCCGACAAAGACCTCGAGAGTCCTTCTTCAACGCGTCTCGAGGCCCTAGTCCCCTCCCGTGACTCGAGAGCCAGGACGCGCTCCCCCTCGCCACGCGCATGGAGACCTGACTTCCCTGGCGCCGCACGAGAGGCTCCCTGAGATCCTCGTCGTGCCTCGGGAGAAAACCCCCACGGGCGCCGCAGCTCGAGGAAACCCCTGAGACGCCCCCGTCCTCGCGAGCTGAGGGCCTTCTTTTCCTGCATGGCCTGGAGAGCAATCCCGGGTCCTCTCTCCAAACGGAAGAGGAGGCTGGACTCCCTTGAGGCCGCTCAGGGGGCTCCAAGAGACCCGCGTCGCGACTCGAGAGGAGAGCGGAGTCCTTGGCTTCCCCTCGAGACGAGGCCTGACTCCCCGGGGGAGCCTGGAATGCAACCCCGAGATCCCTGCCTTCCCTGGAGAGGAATAGTAGGTCGCGGACACACGCCTAGGTGAGGTCTCTTCGGCCCTGCGGTGACTCGAGCGCAACCCCCAGCTTTCCCTCGCAACCCGAGGGGAAGATTGGGCTTCCCAGGGCCAACCCAAGGGGAAGGCTGAGATCCCCGTCGTAACTCGAGAATCCCGCCGCAACTCGAGAAAAACCACGTGGTTCCCACCTCTTGGCAAGATGAGGCCCTTGCCCGCCACGGCGTCTCAAGGGAAGTCCCCTGTTCCGCCCTGAAGGGCGAAACGGTCCCTGACAGCCTTCCTGCGACCCCCAAAAGTCCCCCGACACGCCGGGTTCCCTCGAGGGGAACACCGAGGGTCCCGGCACCGCTTCCTCTGAGCCCCTTCTCCCCTCCTGATCGCGACAGGAGAGGCGATTCCCCTGCGTGGTCTGGAAGGGGTTCCCGGCCTTCCCGGCGCACCTCAGGATGAGGCCGGTCTCACGAGGAAATTCGAGACGAGCCACGTGGGTGGGGCCACATGCCGAACGCCCCCGATTCCCCGGTCCGCCCTTGAGAAGGACCCGAGGCCCGGACCCCTCTTCGAAGGCAACCCTGTGGGTGAAGGCACAACACGAAGGGGCACTGCCACCCCCGTGCAGCGTCCGCAAAGACCCGCGGGTTCCACACACAGCTCGACGAGGGGCCTGAGACCCCCTGAGCAACTCGAGAGGCCAGCGGGGTTCCCTTCCTCAGACAAGACGAGGCCTGACTCTCCTGTCCCAACTCTGCAGGGACCCTGCGGTCGGAGTCCGAAACGGAGAGGAAGCCTGAGGTGCCTGCCTCCCCTCGAGGTGAGGCCCTCTTCCGTTGCGCCAGACCCAGCGGAGTCCCGAGGGGCCCCGCCACCTCCACAGGATCCCTCGCCTCTCAGAGGCACCCTGGCAAGTTCCCTAAGGTCCCCGGCAGAAGGCGAGGGACACGAGGGTTTCCCGCCGCCCCCCGACAAAGACCTCGAGAGTCCTTCTTCAACGCGTCTCGAGGCCCTAGTCCCCTCCCGTGACTCGAGAGCCAGGACGCGCTCCCCCTCGCCACGCGCATGGAGACCTGACTTCCCTGGCGCCGCACGAGAGGCTCCCTGAGATCCTCGTCGTGCCTCGGGAGAAAACCCCCACGGGCGCCGCAGCTCGAGGAAACCCCTGAGACGCCCCCGTCCTCGCGAGCTGAGGGCCTTCTTTTCCTGCATGGCCTGGAGAGCAATCCCGGGTCCTCTCTCCAAACGGAAGAGGAGGCTGGACTCCCTTGAGGCCGCTCAGGGGGCTCCAAGAGACCCGCGTCGCGACTCGAGAGGAGAGCGGAGTCCTTGGCTTCCCCTCGAGACGAGGCCTGACTCCCCGGGGGAGCCTGGAATGCAACCCCGAGATCCCTGCCTTCCCTGGAGAGGAATAGTAGGTCGCGGACACACGCCTAGGTGAGGTCTCTTCGGCCCTGCGGTGACTCGAGCGCAACCCCCAGCTTTCCCTCGCAACCCGAGGGGAAGATTGGGCTTCCCAGGGCCAACCCAAGGGGAAGGCTGAGATCCCCGTCGTAACTCGAGAATCCCGCCGCAACTCGAGAAAAACCACGTGGTTCCCACCTCTTGGCAAGATGAGGCCCTTGCCCGCCACGGCGTCTCAAGGGAAGTCCCCTGTTCCGCCCTGAAGGGCGAAACGGTCCCTGACAGCCTTCCTGCGACCCCCAAAAGTCCCCCGACACGCCGGGTTCCCTCGAGGGGAACACCGAGGGTCCCGGCACCGCTTCCTCTGAGCCCCTTCTCCCCTCCTGATCGCGACAGGAGAGGCGATTCCCCTGCGTGGTCTGGAAGGGGTTCCCGGCCTTCCCGGCGCACCTCAGGATGAGGCCGGTCTCACGAGGAAATTCGAGACGAGCCACGTGGGTGGGGCCACATGCCGAACGCCCCCGATTCCCCGGTCCGCCCTTGAGAAGGACCCGAGGCCCGGACCCCTCTTCGAAGGCAACCCTGTGGGTGAAGGCACAACACGAAGGGGCACTGCCACCCCCGTGCAGCGTCCGCAAAGACCCGCGGGTTCCACACACAGCTCGACGAGGGGCCTGAGACCCCCTGAGCAACTCGAGAGGCCAGCGGGGTTCCCTTCCTCAGACAAGACGAGGCCTGACTCTCCTGTCCCAACTCTGCAGGGACCCTGCGGTCGGAGTCCGAAACGGAGAGGAAGCCTGAGGTGCCTGCCTCCCCTCGAGGTGAGGCCCTCTTCCGTTGCGCCAGACCCAGCGGAGTCCCGAGGGGCCCCGCCACCTCCACAGGATCCCTCGCCTCTCAGAGGCACCCTGGCAAGTTCCCTAAGGTCCCCGGCAGAAGGCGAGGGACACGAGGGTTTCCCGCCGCCCCCCGACAAAGACCTCGAGAGTCCTTCTTCAACGCGTCTCGAGGCCCTAGTCCCCTCCCGTGACTCGAGAGCCAGGACGCGCTCCCCCTCGCCACGCGCATGGAGACCTGACTTCCCTGGCGCCGCACGAGAGGCTCCCTGAGATCCTCGTCGTGCCTCGGGAGAAAACCCCCACGGGCGCCGCAGCTCGAGGAAACCCCTGAGACGCCCCCGTCCTCGCGAGCTGAGGGCCTTCTTTTCCTGCATGGCCTGGAGAGCAATCCCGGGTCCTCTCTCCAAACGGAAGAGGAGGCTGGACTCCCTTGAGGCCGCTCAGGGGGCTCCAAGAGACCCGCGTCGCGACTCGAGAGGAGAGCGGAGTCCTTGGCTTCCCCTCGAGACGAGGCCTGACTCCCCGGGGGAGCCTGGAATGCAACCCCGAGATCCCTGCCTTCCCTGGAGAGGAATAGTAGGTCGCGGACACACGCCTAGGTGAGGTCTCTTCGGCCCTGCGGTGACTCGAGCGCAACCCCCAGCTTTCCCTCGCAACCCGAGGGGAAGATTGGGCTTCCCAGGGCCAACCCAAGGGGAAGGCTGAGATCCCCGTCGTAACTCGAGAATCCCGCCGCAACTCGAGAAAAACCACGTGGTTCCCACCTCTTGGCAAGATGAGGCCCTTGCCCGCCACGGCGTCTCAAGGGAAGTCCCCTGTTCCGCCCTGAAGGGCGAAACGGTCCCTGACAGCCTTCCTGCGACCCCCAAAAGTCCCCCGACACGCCGGGTTCCCTCGAGGGGAACACCGAGGGTCCCGGCACCGCTTCCTCTGAGCCCCTTCTCCCCTCCTGATCGCGACAGGAGAGGCGATTCCCCTGCGTGGTCTGGAAGGGGTTCCCGGCCTTCCCGGCGCACCTCAGGATGAGGCCGGTCTCACGAGGAAATTCGAGACGAGCCACGTGGGTGGGGCCACATGCCGAACGCCCCCGATTCCCCGGTCCGCCCTTGAGAAGGACCCGAGGCCCGGACCCCTCTTCGAAGGCAACCCTGTGGGTGAAGGCACAACACGAAGGGGCACTGCCACCCCCGTGCAGCGTCCGCAAAGACCCGCGGGTTCCACACACAGCTCGACGAGGGGCCTGAGACCCCCTGAGCAACTCGAGAGGCCAGCGGGGTTCCCTTCCTCAGACAAGACGAGGCCTGACTCTCCTGTCCCAACTCTGCAGGGACCCTGCGGTCGGAGTCCGAAACGGAGAGGAAGCCTGAGGTGCCTGCCTCCCCTCGAGGTGAGGCCCTCTTCCGTTGCGCCAGACCCAGCGGAGTCCCGAGGGGCCCCGCCACCTCCACAGGATCCCTCGCCTCTCAGAGGCACCCTGGCAAGTTCCCTAAGGTCCCCGGCAGAAGGCGAGGGACACGAGGGTTTCCCGCCGCCCCCCGACAAAGACCTCGAGAGTCCTTCTTCAACGCGTCTCGAGGCCCTAGTCCCCTCCCGTGACTCGAGAGCCAGGACGCGCTCCCCCTCGCCACGCGCATGGAGACCTGACTTCCCTGGCGCCGCACGAGAGGCTCCCTGAGATCCTCGTCGTGCCTCGGGAGAAAACCCCCACGGGCGCCGCAGCTCGAGGAAACCCCTGAGACGCCCCCGTCCTCGCGAGCTGAGGGCCTTCTTTTCCTGCATGGCCTGGAGAGCAATCCCGGGTCCTCTCTCCAAACGGAAGAGGAGGCTGGACTCCCTTGAGGCCGCTCAGGGGGCTCCAAGAGACCCGCGTCGCGACTCGAGAGGAGAGCGGAGTCCTTGGCTTCCCCTCGAGACGAGGCCTGACTCCCCGGGGGAGCCTGGAATGCAACCCCGAGATCCCTGCCTTCCCTGGAGAGGAATAGTAGGTCGCGGACACACGCCTAGGTGAGGTCTCTTCGGCCCTGCGGTGACTCGAGCGCAACCCCCAGCTTTCCCTCGCAACCCGAGGGGAAGATTGGGCTTCCCAGGGCCAACCCAAGGGGAAGGCTGAGATCCCCGTCGTAACTCGAGAATCCCGCCGCAACTCGAGAAAAACCACGTGGTTCCCACCTCTTGGCAAGATGAGGCCCTTGCCCGCCACGGCGTCTCAAGGGAAGTCCCCTGTTCCGCCCTGAAGGGCGAAACGGTCCCTGACAGCCTTCCTGCGACCCCCAAAAGTCCCCCGACACGCCGGGTTCCCTCGAGGGGAACACCGAGGGTCCCGGCACCGCTTCCTCTGAGCCCCTTCTCCCCTCCTGATCGCGACAGGAGAGGCGATTCCCCTGCGTGGTCTGGAAGGGGTTCCCGGCCTTCCCGGCGCACCTCAGGATGAGGCCGGTCTCACGAGGAAATTCGAGACGAGCCACGTGGGTGGGGCCACATGCCGAACGCCCCCGATTCCCCGGTCCGCCCTTGAGAAGGACCCGAGGCCCGGACCCCTCTTCGAAGGCAACCCTGTGGGTGAAGGCACAACACGAAGGGGCACTGCCACCCCCGTGCAGCGTCCGCAAAGACCCGCGGGTTCCACACACAGCTCGACGAGGGGCCTGAGACCCCCTGAGCAACTCGAGAGGCCAGCGGGGTTCCCTTCCTCAGACAAGACGAGGCCTGACTCTCCTGTCCCAACTCTGCAGGGACCCTGCGGTCGGAGTCCGAAACGGAGAGGAAGCCTGAGGTGCCTGCCTCCCCTCGAGGTGAGGCCCTCTTCCGTTGCGCCAGACCCAGCGGAGTCCCGAGGGGCCCCGCCACCTCCACAGGATCCCTCGCCTCTCAGAGGCACCCTGGCAAGTTCCCTAAGGTCCCCGGCAGAAGGCGAGGGACACGAGGGTTTCCCGCCGCCCCCCGACAAAGACCTCGAGAGTCCTTCTTCAACGCGTCTCGAGGCCCTAGTCCCCTCCCGTGACTCGAGAGCCAGGACGCGCTCCCCCTCGCCACGCGCATGGAGACCTGACTTCCCTGGCGCCGCACGAGAGGCTCCCTGAGATCCTCGTCGTGCCTCGGGAGAAAACCCCCACGGGCGCCGCAGCTCGAGGAAACCCCTGAGACGCCCCCGTCCTCGCGAGCTGAGGGCCTTCTTTTCCTGCATGGCCTGGAGAGCAATCCCGGGTCCTCTCTCCAAACGGAAGAGGAGGCTGGACTCCCTTGAGGCCGCTCAGGGGGCTCCAAGAGACCCGCGTCGCGACTCGAGAGGAGAGCGGAGTCCTTGGCTTCCCCTCGAGACGAGGCCTGACTCCCCGGGGGAGCCTGGAATGCAACCCCGAGATCCCTGCCTTCCCTGGAGAGGAATAGTAGGTCGCGGACACACGCCTAGGTGAGGTCTCTTCGGCCCTGCGGTGACTCGAGCGCAACCCCCAGCTTTCCCTCGCAACCCGAGGGGAAGATTGGGCTTCCCAGGGCCAACCCAAGGGGAAGGCTGAGATCCCCGTCGTAACTCGAGAATCCCGCCGCAACTCGAGAAAAACCACGTGGTTCCCACCTCTTGGCAAGATGAGGCCCTTGCCCGCCACGGCGTCTCAAGGGAAGTCCCCTGTTCCGCCCTGAAGGGCGAAACGGTCCCTGACAGCCTTCCTGCGACCCCCAAAAGTCCCCCGACACGCCGGGTTCCCTCGAGGGGAACACCGAGGGTCCCGGCACCGCTTCCTCTGAGCCCCTTCTCCCCTCCTGATCGCGACAGGAGAGGCGATTCCCCTGCGTGGTCTGGAAGGGGTTCCCGGCCTTCCCGGCGCACCTCAGGATGAGGCCGGTCTCACGAGGAAATTCGAGACGAGCCACGTGGGTGGGGCCACATGCCGAACGCCCCCGATTCCCCGGTCCGCCCTTGAGAAGGACCCGAGGCCCGGACCCCTCTTCGAAGGCAACCCTGTGGGTGAAGGCACAACACGAAGGGGCACTGCCACCCCCGTGCAGCGTCCGCAAAGACCCGCGGGTTCCACACACAGCTCGACGAGGGGCCTGAGACCCCCTGAGCAACTCGAGAGGCCAGCGGGGTTCCCTTCCTCAGACAAGACGAGGCCTGACTCTCCTGTCCCAACTCTGCAGGGACCCTGCGGTCGGAGTCCGAAACGGAGAGGAAGCCTGAGGTGCCTGCCTCCCCTCGAGGTGAGGCCCTCTTCCGTTGCGCCAGACCCAGCGGAGTCCCGAGGGGCCCCGCCACCTCCACAGGATCCCTCGCCTCTCAGAGGCACCCTGGCAAGTTCCCTAAGGTCCCCGGCAGAAGGCGAGGGACACGAGGGTTTCCCGCCGCCCCCCGACAAAGACCTCGAGAGTCCTTCTTCAACGCGTCTCGAGGCCCTAGTCCCCTCCCGTGACTCGAGAGCCAGGACGCGCTCCCCCTCGCCACGCGCATGGAGACCTGACTTCCCTGGCGCCGCACGAGAGGCTCCCTGAGATCCTCGTCGTGCCTCGGGAGAAAACCCCCACGGGCGCCGCAGCTCGAGGAAACCCCTGAGACGCCCCCGTCCTCGCGAGCTGAGGGCCTTCTTTTCCTGCATGGCCTGGAGAGCAATCCCGGGTCCTCTCTCCAAACGGAAGAGGAGGCTGGACTCCCTTGAGGCCGCTCAGGGGGCTCCAAGAGACCCGCGTCGCGACTCGAGAGGAGAGCGGAGTCCTTGGCTTCCCCTCGAGACGAGGCCTGACTCCCCGGGGGAGCCTGGAATGCAACCCCGAGATCCCTGCCTTCCCTGGAGAGGAATAGTAGGTCGCGGACACACGCCTAGGTGAGGTCTCTTCGGCCCTGCGGTGACTCGAGCGCAACCCCCAGCTTTCCCTCGCAACCCGAGGGGAAGATTGGGCTTCCCAGGGCCAACCCAAGGGGAAGGCTGAGATCCCCGTCGTAACTCGAGAATCCCGCCGCAACTCGAGAAAAACCACGTGGTTCCCACCTCTTGGCAAGATGAGGCCCTTGCCCGCCACGGCGTCTCAAGGGAAGTCCCCTGTTCCGCCCTGAAGGGCGAAACGGTCCCTGACAGCCTTCCTGCGACCCCCAAAAGTCCCCCGACACGCCGGGTTCCCTCGAGGGGAACACCGAGGGTCCCGGCACCGCTTCCTCTGAGCCCCTTCTCCCCTCCTGATCGCGACAGGAGAGGCGATTCCCCTGCGTGGTCTGGAAGGGGTTCCCGGCCTTCCCGGCGCACCTCAGGATGAGGCCGGTCTCACGAGGAAATTCGAGACGAGCCACGTGGGTGGGGCCACATGCCGAACGCCCCCGATTCCCCGGTCCGCCCTTGAGAAGGACCCGAGGCCCGGACCCCTCTTCGAAGGCAACCCTGTGGGTGAAGGCACAACACGAAGGGGCACTGCCACCCCCGTGCAGCGTCCGCAAAGACCCGCGGGTTCCACACACAGCTCGACGAGGGGCCTGAGACCCCCTGAGCAACTCGAGAGGCCAGCGGGGTTCCCTTCCTCAGACAAGACGAGGCCTGACTCTCCTGTCCCAACTCTGCAGGGACCCTGCGGTCGGAGTCCGAAACGGAGAGGAAGCCTGAGGTGCCTGCCTCCCCTCGAGGTGAGGCCCTCTTCCGTTGCGCCAGACCCAGCGGAGTCCCGAGGGGCCCCGCCACCTCCACAGGATCCCTCGCCTCTCAGAGGCACCCTGGCAAGTTCCCTAAGGTCCCCGGCAGAAGGCGAGGGACACGAGGGTTTCCCGCCGCCCCCCGACAAAGACCTCGAGAGTCCTTCTTCAACGCGTCTCGAGGCCCTAGTCCCCTCCCGTGACTCGAGAGCCAGGACGCGCTCCCCCTCGCCACGCGCATGGAGACCTGACTTCCCTGGCGCCGCACGAGAGGCTCCCTGAGATCCTCGTCGTGCCTCGGGAGAAAACCCCCACGGGCGCCGCAGCTCGAGGAAACCCCTGAGACGCCCCCGTCCTCGCGAGCTGAGGGCCTTCTTTTCCTGCATGGCCTGGAGAGCAATCCCGGGTCCTCTCTCCAAACGGAAGAGGAGGCTGGACTCCCTTGAGGCCGCTCAGGGGGCTCCAAGAGACCCGCGTCGCGACTCGAGAGGAGAGCGGAGTCCTTGGCTTCCCCTCGAGACGAGGCCTGACTCCCCGGGGGAGCCTGGAATGCAACCCCGAGATCCCTGCCTACCCTGGAGAGGAATAGTAGGTCCCGGACACACGCCTAGGTGAGGTCTCTTCGGCCCTGCGGTGACTTGAGCGCAACCCCCAGCTTTCCCTCGCAACCCGAGGGGAAGATTGGGCTTCCCAGGGCCAACCCAAGGGGAAGGCTGAGATCCCCGTCGTAACTCGAGAATCCCGCCGCAACTCGAGAAAAACCACGTGGTTCCCACCTCTTGGCAAGATGAGGCCCTTGCCCGCCACGGAGTCTCAAGGGAAGTCCCCTGTTCCGCCCTGAAGGGCGAAACGGTCCCTGACAGCCTTCCTGCGACCTCCTAAAGTCCCCCGACAGGCCGGGTTCCCTCGAGGGGAACACCGAGGGTCCCGGCACCGCTTCCTCTGAGCCCCTTCTCCCCTCCTGATCGCGACAGGAGAGGCGATTCCCCTGCGTGGTCTGGAAGGGGTTCCCGGCCTTCCCGGCGCACCTCAGGATGAGGCCGGTCTCACGAGGAAATTCGAGACGAGCCACGTGGGTGGGGCCACATGCCGAACGCCCCCGATTCCCCGGTCCGCCCTTGAGAAGGACCCGAGGCCCGGACCCCTCTTCGAAGGCAACCCTGTGGGTGAAGGCACAACACGAAGGGGCACTGCCACCCCCGTGCTGCGTCCGCAAAGACCCGCGGGTTCCACACACAGCTCGACGAGGGGCCTGAGACCCCCCGAGCAACTCGAGAGGCCAGCGGGGTTCCCTTCCTCAGACAAGACGAGGCCTGACTCTCCTGTCCCAACTCTGCAGGGACCCTGCGGTCGGAGTCCGAAACGGAGAGGAAGCCTGAGGTGCCTGCCTCCCCTCGAGGTGAGGCCCTCTTCCGTTGCGCCAGACCCAGCGGAGTCCCGAGGGGCCCCGCCACCTCCACAGGATCCCTCGCCTCTCAGAGGCACCCTGGCAAGTTCCCTAAGGTCCCCGGCAGAAGGCGAGGGACACGAGGGTTTCCCACCGCCCCCCGACAAAGACCTCGAGAGTCCTTCTTCAACGCGTCTCGAGGCCCTAGTCCCCTCCCGTGACTCGAGAGCCAGGACGCGCTCCCCCTCGCCACGCGCATGGAGACCTGACTTCCCTGGCGCCGCACGAGAGGCTCCCTGAGATCCTCGTCGTGCCTCGGGAGAAAACCCCCACGGGCGCCGCAGCTCGAGGAAACCCCTGAGACGCCCCCGTCCTCGCGAGCTGAGGGCCTTCTTTTCCTGCATGGCCTGGAGAGCAATCCCGGGTCCTCTCTCCAAACGGAAGAGGAGGCTGGACTCCCTTGAGGCCGCTCAGGGGGCTCCAAGAGACCCGCGTCGCGACTCGAGAGGAGAGCGGAGTCCTTGGCTTCCCCTCGAGACGAGGCCTGACTCCCCGGGGGAGCCTGGAATGCAACCCCGAGATCCCTGCCTTCCCTGGAGAGGAATAGTAGGTCGCGGACACACGCCTAGGTGAGGTCTCTTCGGCCCTGCGGTGACTCGAGCGCAACCCCCAGCTTTCCCTCGCAACCCGAGGGGAAGATTGGGCTTCCCAGGGCCAACCCAAGGGGAAGGCTGAGATCCCCGTCGTAACTCGAGAATGCCGCCGCAACTCGAGAAAAACCACGTGGTTCCCACCTCTTGGCAAGATGAGGCCCTTGCCCGCCACGGCGTCTCAAGGGAAGTCCCCTGTTCCGCCCTGAAGGGCGAAACGGTCCCTGACAGGCTTCCTGCGACCCCCAAAAGTCCCCCGACACGCCGGGTTCCCTCGAGGGGAACACCGAGGGTCCCGGCACCGCTTCCTCTGAGCCCCTTCTCCCCTCCTGATCGCGACAGGAGAGGCGATTCCCCTGCGTGGTCTGGAAGGGGTTCCCGGCCTTCCCGGCGCACCTCAGGATGAGGCCGGTCTCACGAGGAAATTCGAGACGAGCCACGTGGGTGGGGCCACATGCCGAACGCCCCCGATTCCCTGGTCCGCCCTTGAGAAGGACCCGAGGCCCGGACCCCTCTTCGAAGGCAACCCTGTGGGTGAAGGCACAACACGAAGGGGCACTGCCACCCCCGTGCTGCGTCCGCAAAGACCCGCGGGTTCCACACACAGCTCGACGAGGGGCCTGAGACCCCCTGAGCAACTCGAGAGGCCAGCGGGGTTCCCTTCCTCAGACAAGACGAGGCCTGACTCTCCTGTCCCAACTCTGCAGGGACCCTGCGGTCGGAGTCCGAAACGGAGAGGAAGCCTGAGGTGCCTGCCTCCCCTCGAGGTGAGGCCCTCTTCCGTTGCGCCAGACCCAGCGGAGTCCCGAGGGGCCCCGCCACCTCCACAGGATCCCTCGCCTCTCAGAGGCACCCTGGCAAGTTCCCTAAGGTCCCCGGCAGAAGGCGAGGGACACGAGGGTTTCCCGCCGCCCCCCGACAAAGACCTCGAGAGTCCTTCTTCAACGCGTCTCGAGGCCCTAGTCCCCTCCCGTGACTCGAGAGCCAGGACGCGCTCCCCCTCGCCACGCGCATGGAGACCTGACTTCCCTGGCGCCGCACGAGAGGCTCCCTGAGATCCTCGTCGTGCCTCGGGAGAAAACCCCCACGGGCGCCGCAGCTCGAGGAAACCCCTGAGACGCCCCCGTCCTCGCGAGCTGAGGGCCTTCTTTTCCTGCATGGCCTGGAGAGCAATCCCGGGTCCTCTCTCCAAACGGAAGAGGAGGCTGGACTCCCTTGAGGCCGCTCAGGGGGCTCCAAGAGACCCGCGTCGCGACTCGAGAGGAGAGCGGAGTCCTTGGCTTCCCCTCGAGACGAGGCCTGACTCCCCGGGGGAGCCTGGAATGCAACCCCGAGATCCCTGCCTTCCCTGGAGAGGAATAGTAGGTCGCGGACACACGCCTAGGTGAGGTCTCTTCGGCCCTGCGGTGACTCGAGCGCAACCCCCAGCTTTCCCTCGCAACCCGAGGGGAAGATTGGGCTTCCCAGGGCCAACCCAAGGGGAAGGCTGAGATCCCCGTCGTAACTCGAGAATCCCGCCGCAACTCGAGAAAAACCACGTGGTTCCCACCTCTTGGCAAGATGAGGCCCTTGCCCGCCACGGCGTCTCAAGGGAAGTCCCCTGTTCCGCCCTGAAGGGCGAAACGGTCCCTGACAGCCTTCCTGCGACCCCCAAAAGTCCCCCGACACGCCGGGTTCCCTCGAGGGGAACACCGAGGGTCCCGGCACCGCTTCCTCTGAGCCCCTTCTCCCCTCCTGATCGCGACAGGAGAGGCGATTCCCCTGCGTGGTCTGGAAGGGGTTCCCGGCCTTCCCGGCGCACCTCAGGATGAGGCCGGTCTCACGAGGAAATTCGAGACGAGCCACGTGGGTGGGGCCACATGCCGAACGCCCCCGATTCCCCGGTCCGCCCTTGAGAAGGACCCGAGGCCCGGACCCCTCTTCGAAGGCAACCCTGTGGGTGAAGGCACAACACGAAGGGGCACTGCCACC